>NC_090922.1:1498742258-1499050142 GCF_040938575.1 Ambystoma mexicanum | reverse complement strand
CTCCCTGCTGTCAGTGTCCTCGCACTCTCCTGCTGTCAGTGCCCCTGCACTCTCCCGCTGTCAGTGTCCCCGCACTCTCCTGCTGTCAGTGTCCCCGCATTCTCCTGCTGTCAGTGTCCCGCAATCTCCCTCTGTCAGTGTCCCTGCACACTTTCCTGCTGTCAGTGCCCCCACACTCACCTGCTGTCAGTTTCCCCACACTCTCCTGCTGTCAGTGTCCCTGAACACTCTCCTGCTGTCAGTGTCCTTGCACTCTCCTCCTGTCAGTGTCTCTGCACTCTCCTGCTGTCAAGGTCTCAGCACTCTCCTGCTGTCAGTGTCCCCGCACCCTCCGGCTGTCAAGGTCCCTGCATTCTCCCGCTGTCAGTGTCCCTGCACTCTCCCGCTGTCAGTGTCCCTGCACACTCTCCTACTGTCAATGCCCCTGCATTCTCCTGCTGTCAGTGTCCCGCACTCTCCCTCTGTTAGTGTCCCTGCACACTGTCCTGCTGTCAGTGCCTCCGCACTCTCCTGCTGTCAGTGTCCCCACACTCTCCTGCTGCCAGTGTCCCTGCAGACTCACCTGCTGTCAGTGTCCCCGCACTCTCCCGCTGTCAGTGTCACTGCACTCTCCTGCTGTCAGGGTCCCTGCACTCTCCTGCTGTCAGTGACCCCGCACTCTCCTGCTGTCAAGGTCTCCACACTCTCCTGCTGTCAGTGTCCCCGCACCCTCCTGCTGTCAAGGTCCCCGCATTCTCCTGCTGTCAGTGTCCCTGCACTCCCCTGCTGTCAGGGTCCCTGCACTCTCCTGCTGTCAGTGCCCCACACTCTCCTGTTGTCAAGGTCTCTGCACTCTCCTGCTGTCAGTGTCCCCGCACCCTCCCGCTGTCAAGGTCCCAGCATTCTCCTACTGTCAATGCCCCTGCACTCTCCCTCTGTCAGTGTCCCTGCACACTGTCCTGCTGTCAGTGCCTCCGCACTCTCCTGCTGTCAGTGTCCCAACACACTCTAATGCTGCCAGTGCCCCTGCACACTCACCTGCTGTCAGTGTCCCTGCACTCTCCTGCTGTCAGTGCCCTCGCACTCTCCTGTTGTCAAGGTCTCTGCACTCTCCTGCTGTCAGTGTCCCCGCACCCTCCCGCTGTCAAGGTCCCCGCATTCTCCCGCTGTCAGTGTCCCTGCACTCTCCCGCTGTCAGTGTCCCTGCACACTCTCCTACTGTCAATGCCCCTGCATTCTCCTGCTGTCAGTGTCCCGCACTCTCCCTCTGTCAGAGTCCCTGCACACTGTCCTGCTATCAGTGCCTCCGCACTCTCCTGCTGTCAGTGTCCTCACACTCTCCTCCTGCCAGTGTCCCTGCACACTCACCTGCTGTCAGTGTCCCCGCACTCTCCTGCTGTCAGTGTCACTGCACTCTCCTGCTGTCAGGGTCCCTGCACTCTCCTGCTGTCAGTGTCCCCGCACTCTCCTGCTGTCAGTGTCCCTGCACACTCTCCTGCTGTCAGTGTCCCCGCACTCTCCCACTGTCAGTGTACCTGCACCCTCCCGCTGTCAAGGTCCCCGCATTCTCCCGCTCTCACCTGCTGTCAGTGTCCCCGCACTCTCCTGCTGTCAGTGTCACTGCACTCTCCTGCTGTCAGGGTCCCTGCACTCTCCTGCTGTCAGTGCCCCCGCACTCTCCTGTTGTCAAGGTCTCTGCACTCTCCTGCTGTCAGTGTCCCCGCACCCTCCCGCTGTCAAGGTCCCCGCATTCTCCCGCTGTCATTGTCCCTGCACTCTCCCGCTGTCAGTGTCCCTGCACACTCTCCTACTGTCAATGCCCCTGCATTCTCCTGCTGTCAGTGTCCCGCACTCTCCCTCCGTCAGTGTCCCTGCACACTGTCCTGCTATCAGTGCCTCCGCACTCTCCTGCTGTCAGTGTCCCCACACTCTCCTGCTGCCAGTGTCCCTGCACACTCACCTGCTGTCAGTGTCCCCGCACTCTCCTGCTGTCAGTGTCACTGCACTCTCCTGCTGTCAGGGTCCCTGCACTCTCCTGCTGTCAGTGTCCCCGCACTCTCCTGCTGTCAGTGTCCCTGCACACTCTCCTGCTGTCAGTGTCCCCGCACTCTCCCGCTGTCAGTGTACCTGCAACCTCCCGCTGTCAGTGTCCCCGCACTCTCCCGCTGTCAGTGTCCCTACACACTCTCCTGCTGTCAGTGCCCCCGCATTCTCCTGCTGTCAGTGTCCCGCAGTCTCCCTCTGCCAGTGTCCCTGGACACTCTCCTGCTGTCAGTGCCCCCGTACTCTCCTGCTGTCAGTGTCCTCGCACTCTCCTGCTCTCAGTGCCCCTGCACACTCTCCTGCTGTTAGTGTCCCCGCACTCTCCCGCTGTCAGTGTCCCCGCACTCTCCTGCTGTCAGTGCCCCCACATTCTCCTGCTGTTAGTGTCCCGCAATCTCCTTGTGTCAGTGTCCCTGCACACTCTCCTGCTGTCAGTGCCCCCACACTCACCTGCTGTCAGTGTCCCCACACTCTCCAGCTATCAGTGTCCCTGCACACTCTCCTGCTGTCAGTGTCCCTGCACTCTCCTCCTGTCAGTGTCCCCGCACTATCCTGCTGTCAAGGTCTCTGCACTCTCCTGCTGTCAGTGTCCCCGCACCCTCCCGCTGTCAAGGTCCCCGCATTCTCCCGCTGTCAGTGTACCTGCACCCTTCCGCTGTCAGTGTCCCTGCACACTCTCCTACTGTCAATGCCCCTGCATTCTCCTGCTGTCAGTGTCCCGCACTCTCCCTCTGTCAGTGTCCCTGCACACTCACCTGCTGTCAGTGTCCCCGCACTCTCCTGCTGTCAGTGTCACTGCACTGTCCTGCTGTCAGGGTCCCTGCAATCTCCTGCTGTCAGTGCCTCCGCACTCTCCTGCTGTCAGTGTCCCCACACTCTCCTGCTGCCAGTGTCCCTGCACACTCACCTGCTGTCAGTGTCCCCGCACTCTCCTGCTGTCAGTGTCACTGCACTCTCCTGCTGCCAGGGTCCCCGCAATCTCCTGCTGTCAGTGTCCCCGCACTCTCCTCCTGTCAGTGTCCCCACAATCTCCCGCTGTCAGTGTCCCCGCACTCTCCCGCTGTCAGTGTCCCTGCACACTCTCCTGCTGTCAGTGTGCCTGCACTCTCCTGCTGTCAGTGTACCTGCACCCTCCCGCTGTCAAGGTCCCCGCATTCTCCTGCTGTCAGTGTCCCCGCACTCTCCCGCTGCCAGTGTCCCTACACACTCTCCTGCTGTCAGTGCCCCCACATTCTCCTGCTGTCAGTGTCCCGCACTCTCCCTCTGCCAGTGTCCCTGGACACTCTCCTGCTGTCAGTGCCCCCGCACTCCCTGCTGTCAGTGTCCTCGCACTCTCCTGCTGTCAGTGCTCCTGCACACTCTCCTGCTGTCTGTGTCCCCGCACTCTCCCACTGTCAGTGTCCCCACACTCTCCTGCTGTCAGTGTCCCCGCACTCTCCTGCTGTCAGTGCCCCCGCATTCTCCTGCTGTCAGTGTCCCACAATCTCCCTCTGTCAGTGTCCCTGCACACTTTCCTGCTGTCAGTGCCCCCACACTCACCTGCTGTCAGTTTCCCCACACTCTCCTGCTGTCAGTGTCCCTGAACACTCTCCTGCTGTCAGTGTCCCTGCACTCTCCTCCTGTCAGTGTCTCTGCACTCTCCTGCTGTCAAGGTCTCAGCACTCTCCTGCTGTCAGTGTCCCCGCACCCTCCCGCTGTCAAGGTCCCCGCATTCTCCCGTTGTCAGTGTCCCTGCACTCTCCCGCTGTCAGTGTCCCTGCACACTCTCCTACTGTCAATGCCCCTGCATTCTCCTGCTGTCAGTGTCCCGCACTCTCCCTCTGTTAGTGTCCCTGCATACTGTCCTGCTGTCAGTGCCTCCGCACTCTCCTGCTGTCAGTGTCCCCACACTCTCCTGCTGCCAGTGTCCCTGCAGACTCACCTGCTGTCAGTGTCCCCGCACTCTCCCGCTGTCAGTGTCACTGCACTCTCCTGCTGTCAGGGTCCCTGCACTCTCCTGCTGTCAGTGACCCCGTACTCTCCTGCTGTCAAGGTCTCCACACTCTCCTGCTGTCAGTGTCCCCGAACCCTCCTGCTGTCAAGGTCCCCGCATTCTCCTGCTGTCAGTGTCCCGCACTCTCCCTCTGTCAGTGTCCCTGCACACTGTCCTGCTATCAGTGCCTCCGCACTCTCCTGCTGTCAGTGTCCCCACACTCTCCTGCTGCCAGTGTCCCTGCACACTCACCTGCTGTCAGTGTCCCCGCACTCTCCTGCTGTCAGTGTCACTGCACTCTCCTGCTGTCAGGGTCCCTGCACTCTCCTGCTGTCAGTGTCCCCGCACTCTCCTGCTGTCAGTGTCCCTGCACACTCTCCTGCTGTCAGTGTCCCCGCACTCTCCCGCTGTCAGTGTACCTGCAACCTCCCGCTGTCAGTGTCCCCGCTCTCTCCCGCTGTCAGTGTACCTGCACCCTTCCGCTGTCAGTGTCCCTGCACATTCTCCTACTGTCAATGCCCCTGCATTCTCCTGCTGTCAGTGTCCCGCACTCTCCCTCTGTCAGTGTCCCTGCACACTGTCCTGCTATCAGTGCCTCCGCACTCTCCTGCTGTCAGTGTCCCCACACTCTCCTGCTGCCAGTGTCCCTGCACACTCACCTGCTGTCAGTGTCCCCGCACTCTCCTGCTGTCAGTGTCACTGCACTCTCCTGCTGTCAGGGTCCCTGCACTCTCCTGCTGTCAGTGTCCCCGCACTCTCCTGCTGTCAGTGTCCCTGCACACTCTCCTGCTGTCAGTGTCCCCGCACTCTCCCGCTGTCAGTGTACCTGCAACCTCCCGCTGTCAGTGTCCCCGCTCTCTCCCGCTGTCAGTGTCCCTACACATTCTCCTACTGTCAATGCCCCTGCATTCTCCTGCTGTCAGTGTCCCGCACTCTCCCTCTGTCAGTGTCCCTGCACACTGTCCTGCTATCAGTGCCTCCGCACTCTCCTGCTGTCAGTGTCCCCACACTCTCCTGCTGCCAGTGTCCCTGCACACTCACCTGCTGTCAGTGTCACCGCACTCTCCTGCTGTCAATGCCCCTGCATTCTCCTGCTGTCAGTGTCCCGCACTCTCCCTCCGTCAGTGTCCCTGCACACTGTCCTGCTATCAGTGCCTCCGCACTCTCCTGCTGTCAGTGTCCCCACACTCTCCTGCTGCCAGTGTCCCTGCACACTCACCTGCTGTCAGTGTCCCCGCACTCTCCTGCTGTCAGTGTCACTGCACTCTCCTGCTGTCAGGGTCCCTGCACTCTCCTGCTGTCAGTGTCCCCGCACTCTCCTGCTGTCAGTGTCCCTGCACACTCTCCTGCTGTCAGTGTCCCCGCACTCTCCCGCTGTCAGTGTACCTGCAACCTCCCGCTGTCAGTGACCCCGCACTCTCCCGCTGTCAGTGTCCCTACACACTCTCCTGCTGTCAGTGCCCCCGCATTCTCCTGCTGTCAGTGTCCCGCAGTCTCCCTCTGCCAGTGTCCCTGGACACTCTCCTGCTGTCAGTGCCCCCGTACTCTCCTGCTGTCAGTGTCCTCGCACTCTCCTGCTCTCAGTGCCCCTGCACACTCTCCTGCTGTTAGTGTCCCCGCACTCTCCCGCAGTCAGTGTCCCCGCACTCTCCTGCTGTCAGTGCCCCCACATTCTCCTGCTGTTAGTGTCCCGCAATCTCCTTGTGTCAGTGTCCCTGCACACTCTCCTGCTGTCAGTGCCCCCACACTCACCTGCTGTCAGTGTCCCCACACTCTCCAGCTATCAGTGTCCCTGCACACTCTCCTGCTGTCAGTGTCCCTGCACTCTCCTCCTGTCAGTGTCCCCGCACTATCCTGCTGTCAAGGTCTCTGCACTCTCCTGCTGTCAGTGTCCCCGCACCCTCCCGCTGTCAAGGTCCCCGCATTCTCCCGCTGTCAGTGTACCTGCACCCTTCCGCTGTCAGTGTCCCTGCACACTCTCCTACTGTCAATGCCCCTGCATTCTCCTGCTGTCAGTGTCCCGCACTCTCCCTCTGTCAGTGTCCCTGCACACTCACCTGCTGTCAGTGTCCCCACACTCTCCTGCTGTCAGTGTCACTGCACTGTCCTGCTGTCAGGGTCCCTGCAATCTCCTGCTGTCAGTGCCTCCGCACTCTCCTGCTGTCAGTGTCCCCACACTCTCCTGCTGCCAGTGTCCCTGCACACTCACCTGCTGTCAGTGTCCCCGCACTCTCCTGCTGTCAGTGTCACTGCACTCTCCTGCTGCCAGGGTCCCCGCAATCTTCTGCTGTCTGTGTCCCCGCACTCTCCTCCTGTCAGTGTCCCCACAATCTCCCGCTGTCAGTGTCCCCGCACTCTCCCGCTGTCAGTGTCCCTGCACACTCTCCTGCTGTCAGTGTGCCTGCACTCTCCTGCTGTCAGTGTACCTGCACCCTCCCGCTGTCAAGGTCCCCGCATTCTCCTGCTGTCAGTGTCCCCGCACTCTCCCGCTGCCAGTGTCCCTACACACTCTCCTGCTGTCAGTGCCCCCACATTCTCCTGCTGTCAGTGTCCCGCACTCTCCCTCTGCCAGTGTCCCTGGACACTCTCCTGCTGTCAGTGCCCCCGCACTCCCTGCTGTCAGTGTCCTCGCACTCTCCTGCTGTCAGTGCTCCTGCACACTCTCCTGCTGTCAGTGTCCCCGCACTCTCCCGCTGTCAGTGTCCCCACACTCTCCTGCTGTCAGTGTCCCCGCACTCTCCTGCTGTCAGTGCCCCCGCATTCTCCTGCTGTCAGTGTCCCACAATCTCCCTCTGTCAGTGTCCCTGCACACTTTCCTGCTGTCAGTGTCCCTGAACACTCTCCTGCTGTCAGTGTCCCTGCACTCTCCTCCTGTCAGTGTCTCTGCACTCTCCTGCTGTCAAGGTCTCAGCACTCTCCTGCTGTCAGTGTCCCCGCACCCTCCCGCTGTCAAGGTCCCCGCATTCTCCCGTTGTCAGTGTCCCTGCACTCTCCCGCTGTCAGTGTCCCTGCACACTCTCCTACTGTCAATGCCCCTGCATTCTCCTGCTGTCAGTGTCCCGCACTCTCCCTCTGTTAGTGTCCCTGCATACTGTCCTGCTGTCAGTGCCTCCGCACTCTCCTGCTGTCAGTGTCCCCACACTCTCCTGCTGCCAGTGTCCCTGCAGACTCACCTGCTGTCAGTGTCCCCGCACTCTCCCGCTGTCAGTGTCACTGCACTCTCCTGCTGTCAGGGTCCCTGCACTCTCCTGCTGTCAGTGACCCCGTACTCTCCTGCTGTCAAGGTCTCCACACTCTCCTGCTGTCAGTGTCCCCGAACCCTCCTGCTGTCAAGGTCCCCGCATTCTCCTGCTGTCAGTGTCCCGCACTCTCCCTCTGTCAGTGTCCCTGCACACTGTCCTGCTATCAGTGCCTCCGCACTCTCCTGCTGTCAGTGTCCCCACACTCTCCTGCTGCCAGTGTCCCTGCACACTCACCTGCTGTCAGTGTCCCCGCACTCTCCTGCTGTCAGTGTCACTGCACTCTCCTGCTGTCAGGGTCCCTGCACTCTCCTGCTGTCAGTGTCCCCGCACTCTCCTGCTGTCAGTGTCCCTGCACACTCTCCTGCTGTCAGTGTCCCCGCACTCTCCCGCTGTCAGTGTACCTGCAACCTCCCGCTGTCAGTGTCCCCGCTCTCTCCCGCTGTCAGTGTACCTGCACCCTTCCGCTGTCAGTGTCCCTGCACATTCTCCTACTGTCAATGCCCCTGCATTCTCCTGCTGTCAGTGTCCCGCACTCTCCCTCTGTCAGTGTCCCTGCACACTGTCCTGCTATCAGTGCCTCCGCACTCTCCTGCTGTCAGTGTCCCCACACTCTCCTGCTGCCAGTGTCCCTGCACACTCACCTGCTGTCAGTGTCCCCGCACTCTCCTGCTGTCAGTGTCACTGCACTCTCCTGCTGTCAGGGTTCCTGCACTCTCCTGCTGTCAGTGTCCCCGCACTCTCCTGCTGTCAGTGTCCCTGCACACTCTCCTGCAGTCAGTGCCCCCGCATTCTCCTGCTGTCAGTGTCCCGCACTCTCCCTCTGCCAGTGTCCCTGGACACTCTCCTGCTGTCAGTGCCCCTGTACTCTCCTGCTGTCAGTGTCCTCCCACTCTCCTGCTCTCAGTGCCCCTGCACACTCTCCTGCTGTCAGTGTCCCCACATTCTCCTGCTGTTAGTGTCCCGCAATCTCGTTCTGTCAGTGTCCCTGCACACTCTCCTGCTGTCAGTGCCCCCACACTAACCTGCTGTCAGTGTCCCCACACTCTCCAGCTATCAGTGTCCCTGCACACTCTCCTGCTGTCAGTGTCCCTGCACTCTCCTCCTGTCAGTGTCCCCGCACTCTCCTGCTGTCAAGGTCTCTGCACTCTCCTGCTGGCAGTGTCCCCGCACCCTCCCGCTGTCAAGGTCCCCGCATTCTCCCGCTGTCAGTGTACCTGCACCCTTCCGCTGTCAGTGTCCCTGCACACTCTCCTACTGTCAATGCCCCTGCATTCTCCTGCTGTCAGTGTCCCGCACTCTCCCTCTGTCAGTGTCCCTGCACACTCACCTGCTGTCAGTGTCCCCGCACTCTCCTGCTGTCAGTGTCACTGCACTGTCCTGCTGTCAGGGTCCCTGCAATCTCCTGCTGTCAGTGCCTCCGCACTCTCCTGCTGTCAGTGTCCCCACACTCTCCTGCTGCCAGTGTCCCTGCACACTCACGTGCTGTCAGTGTCCCCGCACTCTCTTGCTGTCAGTGTCAATGCACTCTCCTGCTGCCAGGGTGCCCGCAATCTCCTGCTGTCAGTGCCCCCGCACTCTCCTGCTGTCAGTGTCCCCACAATCTCCTGCTGTCAGTGTCCCTGCACACTCTCCTGCTGTCAGTGTGCCTGTACTCTCCTGCTGTCAGTGTACCTGCACCCTCCCGCTGTCAAGGTCCCCGCATTCTCCTGCTGTCAGTGTCCCCGCACTCTCCCGCTGCCAGTGTCCCTACACACTCTCCTGCTGTCAGTGCCCCCGCATTCTCCTTCTGTCAGTGTCCCGCACTCTCCCTCTGCCAGTGTCCCTGGACACTCTCCTGCTGTCAGTGCCCCCGCACTCCCTGCTGTCAGTGTCCTCGCACTCTCCTGCTGTCAGTGCCCCTGCACACTCTCCTGCTGTCAGTGTCCCCGCACTCTCCCGCTATCAGTGTCCCCGCACTCTCCTGCTGTCAGTGTCCCCGCACTCTCCTGCTGTCAGTGCCCCCGCATTCTCCTGCTGTCAGTGTCCCGCAATCTCCCTCTGTCAGTGTCCCTGCACACTTTCCTGCTGTCAGTGCCCCCACACTCACCTGCTGTCAGTTTCCGCACACTCTCCTGCTGTCAGTGTCCCTGAACACTCTCCAGCTGTCAGTGTCCCTGCACTCTCCTCCTGTCAGTGTCTCTGCACTCTCCTGCTGTCAAGGTCTCAGCACTCTCCTGCTGTCAGTGTCCCCGCACCCTCCCGTTGTCAAGGTCCCCGCATTCTCCCGCTGTCAGTGTCCCTGCACTCTCCCGCTGTCAGTGTCCCTGCACACTCTCCTACTGTCAATGCCCCTGCATTCTCCTGCTGTCAGTGTCCCGCACTCTCCCTCTGTTAGTGTCCCTGCACACTGTTCTGCTGTCAGTGCCTCCGCACTCTCCTGCTGTCAGTGTCCCCACACTCTCCTGCTGCCAGTGTCCCTGCAGACTCACCTGCTGTCAGTGTCCCTGCACTCTCCCGCTGTCAGTGTCACTGCACTCTCCTGCTGTCAGGGTCCCTGCACTCTCCTGCTGTCAGTGACCCCGCACTCTCCTGCTGTCAAGGTCTCCACACTCTTCTGCTGTCAGTGTCCCCGCACCCTCCTGCTGTCAAGGTCCCCACATTCTCCCACTGTCAGTGTCCCTGCACTCTCCCGCTGTCAGTGTCCCTGCACACTCTCCTACTGTCAATGCCCCTGCATTCTCCTGCTGTCAATGTCCCGCACTCTCTCTCTGTCAGTGTCCCTGCACACTGTCCTGCTATCAGTGCCTCCGCACTCTCCTGCTGTCAGTGTCCCCACACTCTCCTCCTGCCAGTGTCCCTGCACACTCACCTGCTGTCAGTGTCCCCGCACTCTCCTGCTGTCAGTGTCACTGCACTCTCCTGCTGTCAGGGTCCCTGCACTCTCCTGCTGTCAGTGTCTCTGCACTCACCTGCTGTCAGAGTCCCTGCACACTCTCCTGCTGTCAGTGTCCCCGCACTCTCCCACTGTCAGTGTACCTGCACCCTCCCGCTGTCAAGGTCCCCGCATTCTCCCGCTGTCAGTGTCCCCGCACTCTCCCGCTGTCAGTGTCCCTACACACTCTCCTGCTGTCAGTGCCCCCGCATTCTCCTGCTGTCAGTGTCCCATACTCTCCCTATGCCAGTGTCCCTGGACACTCTCCTGCTGTCAGTGCCCCCGTACTCTCCTGCTGTCAGTGTCCTCGCACTCTCTTGCTCTCAGTGCCCCTGCACACTCTCCTGCTGTCAGTGTCCCTGCACTCTCCCGCTGTCAGTGTCCCTGCACTCTCCTGCTGTCAGTGTCCCCGCACTCTCCTGATGTCAGTGCCCCCACATTCTCCTGCTGTTAGTGTCCCGCAATCTCCTTCTGTCAATGTCCCTGCACACTCACCTGCTGTCAGTGTCCCCGCACTCTCCTGCTGTCAGTGTCACTGCACTCTCCTGCTGTCAGGGTCCCTGCACTCTCCTGCTGTCAGTGTCTCTGCACTCTCCTGCTGTCAGTGTCCCTGCACACTCTCCTGCTGTCAGTGTCCCCGCACTCTCCCGCTGTCAGTGTACCTGCACCCTCCCGCTGTCAAGGTCCCCGCATTCTCCCGCTGTCAGTGTCCCCGCACTCTCCCGCTGTCAGTGTCCCTACACACTCTCCTGCTGTCAGTGCCCCCGCATTCTCCTGCTGTCAGTGTCCCATACTCTCCCTATGCCAGTGTCCCTGGACACTCTCCTGCTGTCAGTGCCCCCGTACTCTCCTGCTGTCAGTGTCCTCGCACTCTCTTGCTCTCAGTGCCCCTGCACACTCTCCTGCTGTCAGTGTCCCCGCACTCTCCCGCTGTGAGTGTCCCTGCACTCTCCTGCTGTCAGTGTCCCCGCACTCTCCTGATGTCAGTGCCCCCACATTCTCCTGCTGATAGTGTCCCGCAATCTCCTTCTGTCAGTGTCCCTGCACACTCTCCTGCTGTCAGTGCCCCCACACTCACCTGCTGTCAGTGTTCCCACACTCTCCAGCTATCAGTGTCCCTGCGCACTCTCCTGCTGTCAGTGTCCCTGCACTCTCCTCCTGTCAGTGCCCCGCACTCTCCTGTTGTCAAGGTCTCTGCACTCTCCTGCTGTCAGTGTCCCCACACCCTCCCACTGTCAAGGTCCCAGCATTCTCCTGCTGTCAGTGTCCCTGCACTCTCCCGCTGTCAGTGTCCCTGTACACTCTCCTACTGTCAATGCCCCTGAACTCTCCCTCTGTCAGTGTCCCTGCACACTGTCCTGCTGTCAGTGCCTCCGCACTCTCCTGCTGTTAGTGTCCCCACACTCTCCTGCTGCCAGTGCCCCTGCACACTCACCTGCTGTCAGTGTCCCCGCACTCTCCTGCTGTCAGTGCCCCCGCACTCTCCTGTTGTCAAGGTCTCTGCACTCTCCTGCTGTCAGTGTCCCCGCACCCTCCCGCTGTCAAGGTCCCCGCATTCTCCCGCTGTCAGTGTCCCTGCACTCTCCCGCTGTCAGTGTCCCTGCACACTCTCCTACTGTCAATGCCCCTGCATTCTCCTGCTGTGAGTGTCCCGCACTCTCTCTCTGTCAGTGTCCCTGCACACTGTCCTGCTATCAGTGCCTCCGCACTCTCCTGCTGTCAGTGTCCCCACACTCTCCTCCTGCCAGTGTCCCTGTACACTCACCTGCTGTCAGTGTCCCCGCACTCTCCTGCTGTCAGTGTCACTGCACTCTCCTGCTGTCAGGGTCCCTGCACTCTCCTGCTGTCAGTGTCTCTGCACTCTCCTGCTGTCAGTGTCCCTGCACACTTTCCTGCTGTCAGTGTCCCCGCACTCTCCCGCTGTCAGTGTACCTGCACCCTCCCGCTGTCAAGGTCCCCGCATTCTCCCGCTGTCAGTGTCCCCGCACTCTCCCGCTGTCAGTGTCCCTACACACTCTCCTGCTGTCAGTGCCCCCGCATTCTCCTGCTGTCAGTGTCCCATACTCTCCCTATGCCAGTGTCCCTGGACACTCTCCTGCTGTCAGTGCCCCCGTACTCTCCTGCTGTCAGTGTCCTCGCACTCTCTTGCTCTCAGTGCCCCTGCACACTCTCCTGCTGTCAGTGTCCCTGCACTCTCCCGCTGTCAGTGTCCCTGCACTCTCCTGCTGTCAGTGTCCCCGCACTCTCCTGATGTCAGTGCCCCCACATTCTCCTGCTGTTAGTGTCCCGCAATCTCCTTCTGTCAGTGTCCCTGCACACTCTCCTGCTGTCAGTGCCCCCACACTCACCTGCTGTCAGTGTTCCCACACTCTCCAGCTATCAGTGTCCCTGCGCACTCTCCTGCTGTCAGTGTCCCTGCACTCTCCTCCTGTCAGTGTCCCCGCACTCTCCTGCTGTCAAGGTCTCCGCACTCTCCTGCTGTCAGTGTCCCCGCACCCTCCCGCTGTCAAGGTCCCCGCATTCTCCCGCTGTCAGTGTCCCTGCACCCTTCCGCTGTCAGTGTCCCTGCACACTCTCCTACTGTCAATGCCCCTGCATTCTCCTGCTGTCAGTGTCCCGCACTCTCCCTCTGTCAGTGTCCCTGCACACTCACCTGCTGTCAGTGTCCCCGCACTCTCCTGCTGTCAGTGTCACTGCACTGTCCTGCTGTCAGGGTCCCTGCAATCTCCTGCTGTCAGTGTCCCTACACACTCTCCTGCTGTCAGTGCCCCCGCATTCTCCCGCTGTCAGTGTCCCCGCACTCTCCCGCTGTCAGTGTCCCTACACACTCTCCTGCTGTCAGTGCCCCCGCATTCTCCTGCTGTCAGTGTCCCATACTCTCCCTATGCCAGTGTCCCTGGACACTCTCCTGCTGTCAGTGCCCCCGTACTCTCCTGCTGTCAGTGTCCTCGCACTCTCTTGCTCTCAGTGCCCCTGCACACTCTCCTGCTGTCAGTGTCCCCGCACTCTCCCGCTGTGAGTGTCCCTGCACTCTCCTGCTGTCAGTGTCCCCGCACTCTCCTGATGTCAGTGCCCCCACATTCTCCTGCTGATAGTGTCCCGCAATCTCCTTCTGTCAGTGTCCCTGCACACTCTCCTGCTGTCAGTGCCCCCACACTCACCTGCTGTCAGTGTTCCCACACTCTCCAGCTATCAGTGTCCCTGCGCACTCTCCTGCTGTCAGTGTCCCTGCACTCTCCTCCTGTCAGTGCCCCGCACTCTCCTGTTGTCAAGGTCTCTGCACTCTCCTGCTGTCAGTGTCCCCACACCCTCCCACTGTCAAGGTCCCAGCATTCTCCTGCTGTCAGTGTCCCTGCACTCTCCCGCTGTCAGTGTCCCTGTACACTCTCCTACTGTCAATGCCCCTGAACTCTCCCTCTGTCAGTGTCCCTGCACACTGTCCTGCTGTCAGTGCCTCCGCACTCTCCTGCTGTTAGTGTCCCCACACTCTCCTGCTGCCAGTGCCCCTGCACACTCACCTGCTGTCAGTGTCCCCGCACTCTCCTGCTGTCAGTGCCCCCGCACTCTCCTGTTGTCAAGGTCTCTGCACTCTCCTGCTGTCAGTGTCCCCGCACCCTCCCGCTGTCAAGGTCCCCGCATTCTCCCGCTGTCAGTGTCCCTGCACTCTCCCGCTGTCAGTGTCCCTGCACACTCTCCTACTGTCAATGCCCCTGCATTCTCCTGCTGTGAGTGTCCCGCACTCTCTCTCTGTCAGTGTCCCTGCACACTGTCCTGCTATCAGTGCCTCCGCACTCTCCTGCTGTCAGTGTCCCCACACTCTCCTCCTGCCAGTGTCCCTGTACACTCACCTGCTGTCAGTGTCCCCGCACTCTCCTGCTGTCAGTGTCACTGCACTCTCCTGCTGTCAGGGTCCCTGCACTCTCCTGCTGTCAGTGTCTCTGCACTCTCCTGCTGTCAGTGTCCCTGCACACTCTCCTGCTGTCAGTGTCCCCGCACTCTCCCGCTGTCAGTGTACCTGCACCCTCCCGCTGTCAAGGTCCCCGCATTCTCCCGCTGTCAGTGTCCCCGCACTCTCCCGCTGTCAGTGTCCCTACACACTCTCCTGCTGTCAGTGCCCCCGCATTCTCCTGCTGTCAGTGTCCCATACTCTCCCTATGCCAGTGTCCCTGGACACTCTCCTGCTGTCAGTGCCCCCGTACTCTCCTGCTGTCAGTGTCCTCGCACTCTCTTGCTCTCAGTGCCCCTGCACACTCTCCTGCTGTCAGTGTCCCTGCACTCTCCCGCTGTCAGTGTCCCTGCACTCTCCTGCTGTCAGTGTCCCCGCACTCTCCTGATGTCAGTGCCCCCACATTCTCCTGCTGTTAGTGTCCCGCAATCTCCTTCTGTCAGTGTCCCTGCACACTCTCCTGCTGTCAGTGCCCCCACACTCACCTGCTGTCAGTGTTCCCACACTCTCCAGCTATCAGTGTCCCTGCGCACTCTCCTGCTGTCAGTGTCCCTGCACTCTCCTCCTGTCAGTGTCCCCGCACTCTCCTGCTGTCAAGGTCTCCGCACTCTCCTGCTGTCAGTGTCCCCGCACCCTCCCGCTGTCAAGGTCCCCGCATTCTCCCGCTGTCAGTGTCCCTGCACCCTTCCGCTGTCAGTGTCCCTGCACACTCTCCTACTGTCAATGCCCCTGCATTCTCCTGCTGTCAGTGTCCCGCACTCTCCCTCTGTCAGTGTCCCTGCACACTCACCTGCTGTCAGTGTCCCCGCACTCTCCTGCTGTCAGTGTCACTGCACTGTCCTGCTGTCAGGGTCCCTGCAATCTCCTGCTGTCAGTGCCTCCGCACTCTCCTGCTGTCAGTGTCCCCACACTCTCCTGCTGCCAGTGTCCCTGCACACTCACATGCTGTCAGTGTCCCCGCACTCTCCTGCTGTCAGTGTCACTGCACTCTCCTGCTGTCAGGGTCCCTGCAATCTCCTGCTGTCAGTGCCCCCCCACTCTCCTGCTGTCAGTGTCCCCACAATCTCCAGCTGTCAGTTCCCTGCACTCTCCCGCTGTCAGTGTCCCTGCACACCCTTCTGCTGTCAGTGTCCCCGCACTCTCCCGCTGTCAGTGTCCCTGCACACTCTCCTGCTGTCAGTGTGCCCGCACTCTCCTGCTGTCAGTGTACCTGCACCCTCCCGCTGTCAAGGTCCCCGCATTCTCCTGCTGTCAGTGCCCCTGACTCTACTGCTGTCAGTGTCCTCGCACTCTCCTGCTGTCAGTGTCCCCGCACTCTCCTGCTGTCAGTGTCCCCGCACTCTCCTGCTGTCAGTGCCCCCGCACTCTCCTGCTGTCAGTGCCCCTGCATTCTCCTGCTGTCAGTGTCCCTGCACACTCTCCTGCTGTCAGTGTGCCCGCACACTTTCCTGCTGTCAGTGCCCCCACACTCATCTGCTGTCAGTTTCCTCACACTCTCCTGCTGTCAGTGTCCCTGCACACTCTCATGCTGTCAGTGTCCCTGCACTCTTCTCCTGTCAGTGTCCCTGCACTCTCCTGCTGTCAAGGTCTCAGCACTCTCCTGCTGTCAGTGTCCCCGCACCCTCCCGCTGTCAAGTCCCCGCATTCTCCCGCTGTCAGTGTTACTGCACTCTCCCGCTGTCAGTGTCCCTGCACACTCTCCTACTGTCAATGCCCCTGCATTCTCCTGCTGTCAGTGTCCCGCACTCTCCCTCTGTTAGTGTCCCTGCACACTGTCCTGCTGTCAGTGCCTCCGCACTCTCCTGCTGTCAGTGTCCCCACACTCTCCTGCTGCCAGTGTCCCTGAAGACTCACCTGCTGTCAGTGTCCCCACACTCTCCCGCTGTCAGTGTCACTGCACTCTCCTGCTGTCAGGGTCCCTGCACTCTCCTGCTGTCAGTGCCCCCGCACTCTCCTGCTGTCAAGGTCTCCACACTCTCCTGCTGTCAGTGTCCCCGCACCCTCCCGCTGTCAAGGTCCCCGCATTCTCCTGCTGTCAGTGTCCCTGCACTCTCCCGCTGTCAGTGTCCCTGCACACTCTCCTGCTTTCAATGCCCCTGCATTCTCCTGCTGTCAGTGTCCCGCACTCTCCCTCTGTCAGTGTCCCTGCACACTGTCCTGCTATCAGTGCCTCCGCACTCTCCTGCTGTCAGTGTCCCCGCACTCTCCTGCTGCCAGTGTCCCCGCACACTCACCTGCTGTCAGTGTCCCCGCACTCTCCTGCTGTCAGTGTCACTTCACTCTCCTACTGTCAGGGTCCCCGCACTCTCCTGCTGTCAGTGCCCCCGCACTCTCCTGCTGTCAGTGTCCCCGCAATCTCCCGCTGTCAGTGTCCCCGAACTCTCCCGCTGTCAGTGTCCCTGCACACCCTCCCGCTGTCAGTGTCGGCGCACTCTCCCACTGTCAGTGTCCCTGCACACTCTCCTGCTGTCAGTGTCCCCGCACTCTCCTGCTGTCAGTGTCCCTGCACACTCTCCTGCTCTCAGTGTCCCCGCACTCTCCCGCTGTCAGTGTACCTGCACTCTCCCATTGTCAGTGTCCCTGCACACTCTACTGCTTTCAGTGCCCCTGCACACTCTCCTGCTGTCAGTGTCCCCGCACTCTCCCGCTGTCAGTGTCCCTGCACTCTCCCGTTGTCAGTGTCCCTGCACACTCTACTGCTTTCAGTGCCCCTGCACACTCTCCTGCTGTCAGTGTCCCTGCACACTCTACTGCTTTCAGTGCCCCTGCACACTCTCCTGCTGTCAGTGTCCCCGCACTCTCCCGCTGTCAGTGTCCCCGCACTCTCCCGCTGTCAGTGTCCCTGCACACTCTACTGCTTTCAGTGCCCCTGCCCACTCTCCTGCTGTCAGTGTCCCTGCACACTCTACTGCTTTCAGTGCCCCTGCACACTCTCCTTCTGTCAGTGTCCCTGCACACTCTACTGCTTTCAGTGCCCCTGCACACCTTCCTGCTGTCAGTGTCCCCGCACTCTCCCGCTGTCAGTGTCCCTGCACTCTCCCACTGTCAGTGTCCCTGCACACTCTACTGCTTTCAGTGCCCCTGCACACTCTCCTGCTGTCAGTGTCCCCGCACACTCTCCTGCTGTCAGTGTCCCCGCACTCTCCCGCTGTCAGTGCCCCTGCACTCTCCCGCTGTCAGTGTCCCTGCACACTCTACTGCTTTCAGTGCCCCTGCACACTCTCCTGCTGTCAGTGTCCCTGCACACTATTGTCCTGGGAGGACAAAATGGGAAGTGGAGGTCAGGTGAGCGTGAAGGTGCAGGCAGCATACCACTCATTGCGCATACTGAGACATATTTGACCTTCTATTGCAAATGAGGATAGAGCGGTAGTTATCGGTACTCTAGTCAATTCAAAGCTAGATTATGGTAACGCATTGCTGTCGGGTATCCCGGCCTACCAACTGCGAAGATTGCAGTCGGCTCAAAATACAGCATTCAGACTGGTGTATAGGGCAAAAAAATCAGCCCCAAACCACATCCTGAGAAAAGCCCTGCACTGGTTGCCTGTAAAGGAGAGAATAGAGTTCAAGGTCCTCTGTCTGGTCTACAATGGCGTGAATAAGATAAAACCAACATACCTATCAGATAAAATCAGGAGGTATGTTCCCACCTGACAACTGCGCTCTGCAGACCAAAATCTTTTTTACATACCAGGTACCAGGTGTGTGAATAAAGGTCCTAGAGCGTGGAACAAACTGCCCAGAAAAATCTGCGGGATTCAAACCCTTTCGGCTTTCCGGAGGGCCGTGAAGACCCATCTGTTCAGGCTTTTCCTAGTGTACGTTTGTGACCGTTGGTGCTAAGTAATTCTCATATGATTTAGTGGACCGCTCGTAGACAAATGCCAATTGTTACATCTGCGCCCAGTTACGATTTAATTCGTCTGGTGCGCATTATAAATACTCAATTCAATTCAACACACTCCTGCTGTCAGTGCCCCGCACTCTGCTGCTGTCAGTGTCCCCACAATCTCCAGCTGTCAGTGTCCCTACACACTCTCCTGCTGTCAGTGTCCCGCACTCTGCTGCTGTCAGTGTCCCTGCACTCTCCCACTGTCAGTGTCCCTGCACACTCTCCTGCTGTCAGTATCCACACACTCTCCTGCTGTCAGTGTCCCTGCACTCTCTCGCTGTCAGTGTCCACCCACTCTCCTGCTGTCAGTGTACCACTCTAACCAACGTAATCCTACGTGGCAAACTACAATAATCTAACGGGAGGTGGGATTTGTTCTAAGTGAATAACTAAGCATAGATTCTATATCTGTATGGAGTAACAGAAAGAGGTAATTGGATAGTCAACATCAGGTGGGGCAACTAAGACCTCCCTAAAAATGGCTACTATGAACGTCAATAAATGTACGACGTCCTATTGACTACACACACTATAGGACACCCAATTACGTGGTCCTCTACAATTGGTTGGCTTCTAACCCCCGTCAGTACTTTTCCACCTACGTTTAGCAGCACGCAGACTGAACAGGTGTGGGTGAGCTCGTCTTAGCACCAGCTTCCCACCAATTAAAATATCATCCATCATCACCTCAATGGTCCAGTGTCAATTAGTGCTTTGAAGTTTGTACTGTTCTCTGAGAATTTTTAAGGAGTATGGGCACTAGCCGGCTTCCGTGCGTAGGTGTGATCATCTGGCTCATCCAACTTCCTTCTATCACATGACTGGACACCATGAATTGAGCCTTTTCGTTTATTTGATTTTATTTTCAATAGTCCTCTGACGTCTTTGTTTTTGCTTGACCTCTCTGAACAGGAGCTTCTGTTCTTTCACTTTAATTGTATCCAATGTCAATTGGCTTTCTTAGCTCAGTGAACTCCTTAGCTAAACTTTTATTTTGTTTAATTCAAATGCTTTTCTCAACTGCGACACTAAAATGAGGCCTTCTTGCTTCGTTCATTACTGCTTATATACGTAGTGGAAACATTCATCCTTTACTTGTCCATATCTATCTATCGAGGTATATATGTATATGTTGGTGCTTGCTGTGGCCTAATCTAGTTAAAAGTATGGGGCTAGCTTCTTGATTGCTTTGCTGCTTGTGTTTCATTGCATCTATACATGTTTAAACTAACTAAGTATCTTCATCAGGTCTGTGGCATAAGTGTCTTCATCTTGATCCCAAGATGTCACTTATCCTTGGCACCTTTTTGCACTTTATAAATTGTCTGCCTCTCTGGTCTGGTTATCTCTTTATATGGGTGTCGATTCAACTTTGTATGACGTCACCATTCATCTTTGCCATTTAGTTTCTCTGCTTCTTCAGGAATTTCGTTCAAATGGCCATCATATTGTCTTGGATGCAAGTATGGTTTCCTCAATGGGTACTTTACCTCCCATATTCTCTTAGGTATAGGTATTCTTATGGGTACTGCACAAAGTACACACTCTTCTTTTTGCTGGTTTAACTTTCTGAGGCCTGGGTCCAAAATACCTTCAGCTATCCCTCTGCAAATACCTCCCCTCTCGAGCTCTTTGCTCCTCTACCTCCAACTCCCTCAGGGTCAGTCGTTTTTCAAAGAAACGAGCTGAGGGTAGAGCTCTGTCTTCGGCTGGGGCCTCCCTCTGGAACAGCCTCCCTGCCACTCTAAAACTTGAGGAGAACCATCTCTGGTTCCGAAAGCACTTCAAGACCTTCCTCTTTTCTTCTGCCTTCACTCCCTCTCTCCCCTGCTGATCTGGTCTCTCTTTGCACCGTGCACCTGGCCACCTCTGTCCTCCAGGCCCAGGTACCTGCTCACCCTGCCACCCTATTGCACTGCCTCTGGGCCACCCCTTGCACTGGGGTCTGTATCTGTACCCATAAAGCCCCCCCTTTTTCTTCCTGCACTTATCAGACCTACCCTGTCTGCTGCCTTAAACCAAGCACTTGCAAATTGCTGGCTGCACTACCACTGTTTGTTGCCTTTATTATTTATTTATTGTTATTTAGCTGTTTCTCCTCTGCTTCGCACTTTCCACTTCTCGCCCTTCCATGTACTTTTCCTCTCCCCCTCTCCCATGCTCTTGCGCGTTCTCACTGGGCCTAGTAAGATCACTGTTTTGTTCGCCCCTGTTCCCCTCCCTTGCCTTGTTGTGCTCTGAAAAACATGTGTACAAGTGCAATAGAAATAAAATATCAATATCAATATCAACTGTTCAGTATACGTCACATACTTTGGTTCGTACATTTCAGGTAATGTAGGCGGGGTAGTTGGAGTGGGGGTACTTGGCTCCTCCTCTACACTCCGCCTTTGGGTGTTTTATCAACCACTCCCACATCATCTTCTATAGCTAGACATCCTGGTCTGAAGTAATGCTTCTTAGAGATCCATATTTCTATGACTCCCTTCAAGCATCCAGCTGATTTCACATGCTCATCCTTGTTCCATGCCATGAGCATGCACTGTCCACTTGGACTGCAATAGATCCATCTTCCCACATATTTCTTATGGTCCTTTGAATACAGGAATGTTGTGCCCTCAGGTGCATGCATACTGGCCTTCACAAAGTCTCTGATTTCTTCATCAGTCAGATCTTTAGGCTTCCATCCTGGTTCAACATCAATCATGATCTTCATTCCTATGGCTTTCCTTGCTGTCTTCTTACATTGTGAGTTTATTATCTTGATCACACAGAATCCAAGCATCACTAATAATAACAAATCTCCAAGAAATTTCAACATATCTGCCATCCATTGTGGAACCATGAGACGAGGGATTCAAACCAGCTGTCATCAGAAATGTCTTCAACCTCTTCTATCATCTGGCCACGGAGCTTCGTCAGCATGTCTATGGCCTCTGTCAAGGTTCCATTCTCGTCATCATGAGAAGGTATAAATGTGCAACATGATCCTCCGATTTTGGCACAAACACCTCCATCCATAGCTGTGATCATGTCCAGGACGTATCTGTTCTGGAGTGTCATCAATCTTACAGCTCTCAGATCTTCTCTGATTGCATTGAATCCTTTTATGGCAGTATTAATCGTCTGTAGCAATTCCCATTGGGTGATCTGAAGCCACTTGATATTTGCTCCAACCTGGACTTGGTATTTGCTCCAACTTGGGTCCTTGGCATAAAGATCAAAGTGAACACTGAAGAAGTCTGGCTGAACAGTCTGTGTTCCTATGGAAAAGCATCAAAGGCTTCTATTGATTTGGCATAGAAATAGTTCTCTCTCTTTATTCGATGTATCAGCTCCACAGATCTCTTCTTCCTCAGATGAGCCTCTGCTTTTGGGAATCTATTAATGTTCAGGTCACCTTTAGGAATCACCAAAGCAGGAACCTGGAAATTCACCAATGTGCAGATTCCTCCCCAATCTTTAGGCAGTCTGATGTAGGCCTTCAATCCACAAGCCCAATAATGATGCATGATTACTGCTGTCCCGATATTAATTCCTGGTGCATCGAAGATTCGCCCACAGTTCTGATTCTCCCCCATTATTTTGTACCATTGTTCCTGAAGCATCATTTAGAACTCTCCAACGGTACTATCTGCAGGGGTCCTTCTCTGTCTTCGACCCATGTCAGCAGTTTAGCAAGTTTTGGCCACAATGGCTTACACAACATTTGTGCATTCTCGATTGTTGGTTGGTAGTGACCCACTATTACCCAGTCTCTGCAGATTACTACTCCTTCTTCCCAGACATCTGGTGGTAGGACAGTTCCCCAAATCTGCATCCGGCCTCTCTGTTTCCATCTACGGATATCTTCTGTAGAGTGTTCTGGAACTTTTTATTTAGTTCTCTTCTTATTCCAGTTCCTTTTACTCCAGGGTTCTCGTATCTGATCACAATATTCGTTGTCTTGTCATTGTTTCTTGTCTTTATTTCTTGAACATAGTCATCTTTATTTGGATCTTTTCCTTCAGTTGCCCATTTGAGAGAGGCTGTTCGACCCATGAACTGGCCTCTCTTACTACAGAAAGCTAGGTGCACTATGCAGTGTGCAGTTAGGACATTTATTTCAATAGCTATGAAGAGCTTCGACTTCCCCATGCTGTATGGCAGAAGTGCACATACAAAGCATTCTTCATCTGATGTCCTTCTTCCAACTTCTTTGATGTGTTGGTACCATACGTTATTTCCCAAGTGTGCTGTTCTCTCCAGATAATCATTCAGTTCATAATTATCTTCTTGGGTGCTTCTTTGGTTTTCAAACAATTTATGTAGTTTTCTATCACTACATTTCTAAACGTATCCACATTACTACTGCTGGCCGGTTTGTTTGCAGGACCATCCATCCGGGTGCCCTGCATAGATGAAAGTTCAGCAAGTCTTTCTTTATCCATCTGTCTTTTTCTAGCAACAGCTAAAAACATACATAAACATTCTGCAATAATCTCTGTGCGTAACCTTCCGTTGGGACTCATGATTGGGCCTTTTGTCACTGGACTAGGTGTGTCTGTATATATTGTCTGTGTAGGCCCAACCTTTATTAACCCCTTACTTTGCCTGATACACCGACCCTGAATCCGGCGTTTAAAAGCAGTTTCTGAAACAAGTGCTGTGTGTGTGATTGATTACAAACAACATCCATTTCAAGCTCAGGTATCTTCCCATCTTTTCTTGGGACAGGAATAACTATGTAGGGTCTAGGCTGCTTTGTAGTTGCCACGCTCACTTTTTCCTTCTGCTCAGAAACATATACAGGTGTCTTGGCCCCATGTGCTCCTATATAGAATGCAGTTCTTACTGTCAGTGAAAGCAATATGAGTATGAATATAATGCATGTGTAGATGATGCAGTGGTACGTGAGCTTGCAGCATCTACTTCTTGGACAATGTGCATCTGTTCTCATGGGGCAACACAATGTTGCTGTTAAAGTTTCCCATCTCGATCATTTGATGCTAAGGAAGGAAAAACAAACTTTAACGGCTCTGCATTTGTAGATTGCTTTCTGGATGTTAAGAAATGACTTTATCTTTCTTTCTGGAACCAATTTTTTCACCAGTCCGGATGCAAATGTTCCTTTATCGTGAAGAAAAATGTCCTCTGCAAGCAACTACAAGATCTGCTTTATTTATCAGTTCCCAATCGATCCTCGAATCTGCTTCAGTCCAGATGACATGTTGCTTCCCTGTCAGCATGAACAAAACGTTTTGTCTTTTATTCACTTCCTCGATCTGTCCCTTGGAGGAAAGTTTCTACACCGCTCTGTGATTTCTTTCGAATAGATGCTCACCTGGATTATTATTCCTTCCAGGATTACATTCAAATTTGCAATGTTTCTTGGATCTCTCAGAAAAGTTACCACATCCGTGTGTCTTCCAACAAGATGCAGGTATTCTTCAATTAGACGCAAGAACACCACACTGACCAGTCTATGTGCTGTGCCGGCTGATAAGGGCATTTGTCTTTTCTTCACTGTACTCAGGCAACTTCAAAAATTCTTCAGTGATGATTATGAGCAATCTTCTTATGGGCTTTTCATTGTCAGGATCTTGAATAAAAGATGGAATGCAGCCGTTTCTACCCACCAGTGAGTAGAGCATAATACCAACTCAAAATACGTAAGTATGTGCCTAGAAAGGTCATCACTGGGTAACACCATGAGTAGAACCAAACAAGAACTCTGTGTAGGAGGAATTGGGGAATTGTACCCTCTTCCAATTGCTGTGTCCACGATCAGTGTGATGCTGGAAATGCATCGGAGGGACAGGGCCTCCGTATCCTTGTCCTTTACTGCTTTTTATCGTGTGTTCTGTCGTGTTTTCCACGCAGGAGTTCATGTGCGACTCCTGGCAGTGCAGATCTCTTTCTTTTGGTTTGGTGAACGGACCTGTGGGATACCCTTATGGCACCCATGGGTGGAGGTACAACCCTGTGCCGCTAGTGTATGTTACTGGGCACCTGTGGGTGGCCCACACAGCATGGTATGGGCTGGTGGCAGCTCCAGGCTGAATTTGACAGGTGCGCGGAGTATCCTCCATTTTGGGATACCCCGGCCCTGCCATTGGGATCAGTTGATTCCTGATGGAAAACAAGATGGCCCCGGTGGCCTCTTGCTTTCTATTACCCATTACCTTGTTTTCCCAAAGTCCTGGGAAGCCCTGACTCTGTCCCTTCCCCCTGACTGGCTGTTGGATCGAAGTGCCATATATGGTGTTGTTGTGAAGGCCCAGTCAGACTAGCTGGAGCCTTCCCGGTGATGTATGTTGTGGGTACCTCCTGTGGGTGGGACCTGGGTGAATAGAGTGTGTGACGAATATGCATTCTGTGTTGTGGGTGTCTAGTATCTGGTGGTTGACACAATGACCGAGACAACCCTGCCCGAAACCGGTATGAATGCAGCTTGGAGTGTTGAATGGCTTGGTACTTGTCCCAATACACATAACTTGTTGTGAGTGTCTGGAGAGAAGTGAATGGCCTGAATACCTCGTGTGCCTGATTGGCTGCCTGCCTGCATGAATGCCCGTAGTCGTGATTGGATGCTTAAGTGTGACCCAGCGGAATGAATGGGAGATCAACAGTCTATCTGGGGACCTCTCACTGCTAGGAATCGTGTTCAGAAGCTGAAGTCCACTACGACGTGTAACTGGATTGACTGACGCTTGACCTTCAAGCCCTGCTGGACGAGAAGGATTGCTGCTGCTCTCCTTCACAATCTGAAAGCTGCTGTGCCTCCAAGGACTGACCCAGAGAGGACCTGGTAAGGCGCCCTCTTCCCGAGCTACGAGGGACCATCGTGCACAGCTGATCTTTGCCAACGCTCCCTGGTAGACAGACCTACGACAGGCTGCCGACCCAATACAGGGACTGCTGCGGAACTCCAAGGAGAAGCACTCGGACTGTTGTCCGCCACTGTCGACGACCGCCGTCGCCGACCGGAGCTGCTGTGCTCCCGTTTGCCTAAGAACGTCCGTTGATCATCGGACGTTGTCGTCTGCATCGGCATCCGCTTGTCTCCCGCTGGAGAAGGCCCGACCGTCGACGCGCCGAGGAGCATCCACCGGTGGGTTTCCCGCCACCTACAGACCGCAGAGACGCCGACGACTTGACGCCCTTGCTGGGCCACAGTTCTTCATCATCTCTTTGCGGTCCAGAACTATTGTCATCAAGGTGCCCCGCACGCCTCTTCCTTGCAGGACGACAACGCTCTGTCGTCGACGAGCACCGCTAGGAACGAAGCGGCCACTTCCCTGCCATAGTTCACCCTGTTCACCGTTGGACGTTCGACGACCCGTGACTCCTGCCTTAAAGGGAGGGCACTCAAGAAGGGCCGTCGATTCCCTGACACCGAATGCCAAGTTCCCCGACACCCCATGACGATCTGTGGCTCCCGCCTGAAAGGGAGGCACTCAAGAAGGATCGGTCAGTGCATCATCGGTGAACTCTACTCCACCAGGTACATTGGGGGGGTAAAACCTTAACAGGAAGAAGTAAGACTATTGAACATTTGGACTGGGCTTGTGCTATATATCTTTATTTACAGGTTGCCCAGGTGGGGGGATCTCCACACAGAACTGTGCCTAGTGGTAGGGGTCAGCATTCTGCCTATTGTTTCAACCATCTTACGTTCCTTCCTATCTCTATTGCTGGTTTACTCGTTATTGATCTGTGTGGCATTTTAACTGTACAGTTGATGCACTTTAATGAGGTTTGATAACATTAGTGGTACCACTCTAGACGTGTATATAGTTATCATTATTGACTTCCAAGTACAAAGTGCGTTATTGTGATAGTGTACATACCTTTGAATATTAATTATATAAAGACTGTGTTTTCAGTAATACAGTGTGTGGACATTCCTTTGTGGGGGTTCGGGGACTACACTGTACTTAAGAACGAGCCTGCATCACCTCCTGAGAAGCTAGGCCTTGATTGCTCGACCACGTACCAATAATAGAGAATATTGGCTGGGGTCCTCTGTGCCTCTCCTCTACCATATAGAGAGCGGAAGTACAGACACCCCCTACCGGTCTTTACAATCAGAATCTAACATATCCTTATTCTTATCAAGGCTTAAGTATGCCTCAGTCCAAATTCAATAAGCATGAACATCTTCCTTTACTCTACAACTAAGATGCACATAATGTTTGAATGTGTCCTTTTACCCTTTTATTTGTAGTTCAAAAGGGAGTGTCCAAAATCAAGCCACAGTCCACTAAAGGGTTCTTCACGCTTTCCACTTGTCAGGTTATGCGTACTTCTTCTTCGTCATCGATCTCCTCTGCACGTGCTGTGGATCTTCCCTGATGCTTGTAGCTTCTTTGCGGAGGGTTGTAGGCAGAGGGGTTTCTCCAGAGTAGATTTTCATATCTCCCAAAAAGATCCAAGCGCGCCTACCCTGCAATTTGACAGCAGATGGCGTTACGTCCTCAACGATAAAGGGACCGTTGAACCTGGGCTTGTCCCATCTTTTCCTTGTATGGTTACGAACTAGGACCACATCTACGGGGTATAATTTGGGAAGCTAAAATTCTGGAGGTTGCGTTGTTGAAGCATCTCCTTCTGTGTTCTGTGTAGCCCTACACCCTCGTCTCTGCAACTGTCCTGAAATTACAGAAAAACTGGAAGTCATACAGTTCAAATAGTTTTGTAATTCCAGTCCTAAAACTTCTGACGTTGGCTGGGCATCAGTTCTAACTCGGGATGGAGGCATTAAGAGTGTTCTCATTTGCTTTCCCGCAGCATAAGATGGTGGTCAGAACCTAGTTGGTTCCGCAATGCATACAATGCCAGTGGTAGGCAATGCAACCACCCTTTCTTCAGAGTAAGCTTCAACTTGGCTATTCTTTCTTTTAACAGGCCGTTGAGCTTTTCACAGAATCCATTTCCTTGCGGATGATAAGCTGAAGAAAACCTGTGCTTTATACCAAGCAACGAGCTGATCTGCTCGAAAACTGTATTAACAAAGTGAGGTCCATTATCTGATCTCATTACCTTGCACACTCCCCATCTAGAAAACACTTCTCGCACTAAACATTTTGCTGCACAGGTGGAGTCTGGGTGTGTGCATGGACCTGCCTCTATCCATCTAGAAAAAGGACACACTACAACAAGCAGTTATCTGTATCCATTGCATACTTGTATCATGTCGACATAGTCTGGAAAGGGCCATTGGGCCTTGGGATGACTCCCCTCACTATGTGCAGTGTATGCCCAGCCGTGAATTATTGGCAAAAAATATAATTTACCATAAAAAATGCAACATGCTCCATCAGGTTTGGTACGAACCAATCCTCAGCAATAGTTACAGCAAGATTCTCCCTAGTTGTATGTGCTGGGTAGTGTAGCTGTTCTAGCGCCACCCTTAATAAGGCTACAGGCATCACTGGTTTACGAGTGCTGTCTTGTCACCACAATGCTTCAAAGCGGTTTAAAGAACACCCTCTTCGCTTGCACAAATTCTTTTCATCTTGCGGTGCCTCCCCTTGGAGCTCCACTATCTGTTTTTTAGGCATACGATTATATACCTCACTTACAATCATCATCACATTCATCCTTTCATTCACATCCATGGTTTCAATATTCACCATCCCTGTATCTGTGTTTGCTATGCGCTTGGCTTCAGCGTCTGCTGCTTGATATCCGGGCGAGATAAAATCTGTCCCTTTCGTGTGAGCTGCGCATTTAATGACTGCTATGCCCACTGGGAGTTGTAGTGCCTTAATAAGCCTGTACAATAAGGCTGTGTGTTGCACCGGCATGCCGCCCGCTTGGAGGTAGCCCCTCCTTTTCCAGCATGCTAATCCTGAGTGCACTGTCGACATCACATAGGCGGAGTCGCTGTATACTGTTACTTCTTGGTCTGCATGATTCTCAATCGCGAGTATCAATGCCAATAATTCTGCAGCTTGCACTGAATAATGAGATGGCAATCGAGTACTAACGAGCACTCGAAATTCTCCATTTTCCAGATGCTTCACTACCACGGCACCTGTATATCTTTGCCCATCATTTTGATTGATTCCCGAAGACCCATCAATTAAAACAATTTCTTCCCCTGCAAGTGCATTCTCCTTTACTCTAGGGAGCTCATCGCCGAACTCTTCATAATTTTTGCAATCGTGTATAGGTTCTCCTTCTGTGATTTGCTCAGCTATAAACATAGCTGGGTTCACTATTTTACATCAAACTATTTTAATCGCTGGATTTGATATGACTACCTCATAGGCAGAAGCCCTTTGAGAAGTCAACGTGCCTTTCGGTTTTTCCAAAATAGCAAAGAGTGTGTGTTCAACAAATAACGTCATGGGACATCCCACCACTATGCTTGTAGCCTTTTCAATGGCGAACGCAGCGGCTGCCAAACTTTGTTCGCATGGAAAGTGAACTCTCATTACTAGGTCCAAAATTCCACTGTAATGTGCAAGGGGCTTTTGCCCCAATGTGGTTCTCTGTGTGAGTACTGCTGTCATAAACGTACCATCTTTATGCAAGAATACAAATAATTCCTCTGCATAATTGGGGATCCCTAGAACTGTGCATATTGCTTTTTCAATTCATCAAACCCTTCTTCCATTGCCTGAGTCCACACAATTTTTTCTTGCATTGCCTGTACTTTCTTCAAGACCTGTAAGAGAAGCCGTGTATACAAGCTGTAGTCAAAGACCCATGCTCTGACATAATTACATAGTTCCTGAAAACTCTGCATCTGTTTTATCGTGTGTGGCTTGGCTGTTTTTAAAATGGCCTCAGCTCTTTCAGTGGTGACCTTCTTTCCCTCATGTGAAATTAATTGGCCTATATACAACACTTCTTGTTGACAATGTTGTAACTTTTCTTTGTCAACCTTATATCCTTTGTCAGCAAGTATAATCATCAGCTGAACAGATTCGCGTTGCACTCTTCCTCTGTGGTGCTGCAAACTAAAATTTTATCTACGTATTGCAGCAATCTGGAAGACTCTGTTGAAAATTGATGGAGACTCACAGTACCCCTGGGGCAGCCTTGTGCTTTTAAATCGCACTTATCTAAAGGTAAACAATGTCAAATCTTGTGAGTCTTTGTGCAATGGGATTGAGAAAAATGCATTTTTCAAGTCAATCACCATGAAATATCGTGCATCAACAGGTATATTACATAGAATTGTAGACAGGTTCAGGACTAAACGGAACTAAGCTACAATTTGTTTTATTGGTCTCAAATCTTGTATTAGTCTCCTAGAACCCCCCTTAGATTTCTTGATAGGATAAACTGACGTATTACATGGTGACTCTGACATCACTAAGATACCTTGGTCCATAATGGCGGAAATCGTCTTAAAAATGCCTTCATCTACCTCTCAAGACATGGGATATTGTCGTGCTCGAGGTAAAATTGCTCCTGGTTTCAATTTAATCTTCACTTCCCCAACTCCTTTCAGTAAGCCTTCATCATAGGGGCCAGTGGTCCAATATGAAACTGGCACTTTCACCATATCTTCATCAAAATATTCACAACTCTTCTTTGCTAGCATCATTCTCTGCGGAACTTCTCTCTTGATCGCCTTTACCCAATAAGTAATGCATATTTCAAATATCACAAAATCATCATCTCCAAACAATTCCTCATCCGTGACATCAGTCACTCTGAAGCCTTCCTCAATGGCAATTATTGTGCTCCATCGTCTACCCTTATAATCAATTGCATCAAGCAAAGCCATATTTCCTCGGACTATAGCTGTTTCTATGATTAAGGGAAAAATTAGCCCCTCCTCTTCATCCATGGGTATCTGAGGCCTAAATAGAAATTCATCTAGTATTCTCATGGTTCTACCTACTAGACCTGTTAGCTATGTTAATAGAATACATAACCCATAAAGGAACACATCGGGTTCAAGCGGTATTGCTCTAGGCGCTATTTTCCCTGCGAATGCCATGATCATTTTGCACACGTTTAAATAATGCATTCCCGGTGTTGAGCATTGTATTCCTTTGTCTGTAACCGAAATGAGAAATGGTCATATTAATTTTTGTCATTAAATCTCGTCCTAATATGTTGACAGGTGTTTGCCTCGAATAAAGCAGTGGCACCTTCATATTGCATTCTCCTATGGAGACTGGTAATTCTTCTATGAAAGTTACTCGACTTGTTGCCCCTGTAAAGCCCTGAGTATTCATCGCATTGCCAGACATTAAAAATGTGCCCTCACGTATACACGAGCACGTTGCACCCGTGTCCACTAAGAACAAGAAAGCTTTGCCACCTATATTTATGTCTATCCTTGGTTCCTAATGAGGATTTGGCATTATAGATAGGACTGAACACATCAGGTCTCCCAGTGAGCTGTCCTATTGCGGGTACAGTCTCACTCCATCACTCGTGAATTGATTTCCTCCATCAACAGTGACACCTCCTATTCTACGCGTCATTGGCGGTTCTGTGTTTGTGCTCTGCTGAAGCTGCATAGGAGATTGCTGCGATTGTCCTTGCGGTTGGTTACCTGTCACTTTCTGTGATTGCAAGCCTTGCTGCACTCCTGGAACTTGCTGCTGCACTGTGTGATTCTGCGCAAATCTATTTCCGCTCTGCTGCGAATATGCATGTAAATTTGGCATTCCCTGTCTAGAAAACTGATCATTCTGCACCATCCCTTGGCTTATACACATTCGAGCCATGTGCCCTGTCATTCCACATGTCCAGCATATAGGCGGTGGTCTCCCCATCTGCCCATATTGCATATTTTGATTACTGTTTTGCATATTCTGAAAACCTCACTGATTATTCTGCCAATTCCCTTGATTACCTTGCCAACCCCTTCCTCGTGGAGCATATCCATTATTTGTCTGATCTAACTGTCATTGGTTATTTATCTGCGGCATGTTCACTGCCTGCTGCAAATTTGATCTGACTATGCTAGTTAAGATTGCCCCTTCAATTTCGTACTTGGACAGTTTCTTTTTAGCCAATTTTTCTTCCTCACCTTTTTGCGTATCGTCTTTTTTGCGATTCTTTTCCTGCAGGCATCTGCAGTAATGTGCAATGGTTAACTGGATTTCCAACCAATGTTTGGCTTCTATAACCACTAATTTCTTGAGCTGCTTCTGCACTTGCTCTGGCAGCCCTTGGCATAATATATGATAAAACACAGGTATAGATTTCCCCCAATCCTCGCGAGTTTCAATCTCCCATGCGTCTTGAAAATTCTGAATGTAAAGCAATGAATCCTCTCCCTCCTTCATCTTTCTTGTCATCATAATTCCCATATCGGACGTGTCCGGATATAGCACTCAAAGCGCTTTCCAAATTGCTGCTCTACAATTATTAAATGGCGCTCCATCATGCGCGGTGTTGACTGTAGTCACACCAGGGTAACCTGCCCGTGTCCATCCGTCATCAGCTCTCTCACCAAGTATGGTGATCAGAAGACCTTAAATATCCCTTATAGCTAATGTATTCCCTCCTGTAATTTTTTCAAAATCATGTATCCATTTTCCAGCACCAGAAGTTAAACTCAGGAGTTTACATTTTAAATGATCCCTGTCCATCTGGGGCCACGGTATATACTGATGCCTGGCCCCTCCCTTTTCTAACAAGGGCAACTGTGACGCTCCAAACTCATTCTCATCTCTCATCATTTGTCTGTCTACCGCCGGGGTAATATTACCACATCGCCGTCTACCTGGCAACGATCTTAGCCTGCTTACATAAGGCGGGGGACTCCCCCCTTACCGTGGGGTTGCCCCTCATGTGATCTGACTGTGTCAGTGGCTCTGGTGCCTTAGACATAGGTATTCTTAAATCTGACCATCATACTCCCTTATCCATAGACGAATATTCTTCTGGATCACATATATCACTTCTCTCTTCCCTCGGGAAGGTTTCCCTTTCTTCATCTGATACTTCCTGTGCCCAACTCGTGCGACTTCTCTCATCATCATCTCTATTTAATGTTAGTCTGTCTAGAGAAAGCTCCTTATGTCTTGCACTACAGGAGGCTTCCACCGTGTTATACAACTGAGTGCTCTCGAGATCATTTTTTCCCTTCCTGTGTGGTTCTTTATGGGCTTGCATTTCGTGGTTTACTTTGTCGATCGTTCTGCCAATACTCTGCGAGTCAAACTCGTCTTCTAGATTTACTCTAGACGTGCCTGGTAACGATTCGGATTCGGGAAAAAAATCCTCTATGTCTTCCTATGCTACCTGTGGATTGGGATTTCTTACTTCCCTTTCCAAATACTGAAGATCGTGTGCTCTCTGTCTTCTTTTACGTTCCATGTCGTCATCGACTTCTCTTTCCCCATACCTGTATGCATAAACATTGCAATTCGTTATTTATAACGCGCTTAATACCCAGAGGTTTTTAAAGGTGGACCTGGGGATCGAACCTGTGTTTCTCCGTGTTCACTTGCTTCCAAGGCGAGCACGATGCCCCTTGGCTATCCTCCCAATAAGGTAGGATTGCCAACCCTTTTACCTGCTGACCCTCACCAATCAGGCACTATTAAAACTTCACGACTGGATCCAAACTCAGGATCAAGCGAGAAGCTATAAATCAGTCACGGACTTACCCTTAGGTGCCTGTACCCGCAATACTCCTTGTGAGACCACTTTCTGAAGACTAATTTGAACCTACACCCCACGAAAGAGATAAGAGCAATCAGAGGCCAGTCTGTGGAAAAATCGTGTTGACATTGCCGCTACCCTGCGAAAGTCACTATTTCACCTGATGGTTCTCTGCCCAGTGCTGAAAGAGCGGCGGTCTAAACATTTTTGCCCACTATTCTCTGACTTTGCACTCGCAGAAGTGAAAACTTGGTGACCTACCCTGATGCCTGGTCCAAAAAATCCTCATGTTCTTGCAGTCGTGACATTTATAGAGGTCCTCCCGGAGAGTGGAATCTCTAAAACTTTTTAAGTATCAAGTTATAATTTTGGAACATTTTGGAAAATCTAAATTCTATGCTGCTAAAAAAAATGGTTGTTTTAATTTTAATTCAAAATTTTAAAAAAACTTGACTTTCAAAAAAGAAGTTTCTTTGTTGTGTCAATAACTGCATTGGCCGGCAGGCTCGGCCGTCAGCAGCCAAGCCCACCAAAAAACACTGTTAGCACCCTGGCATGCTCAGCAGGGTGCTAATATGTTTCCTCCAAAAAAGGAAAAGCATTCTGAAGAGGCACACACAGGGACGGTTTTCACAACCAAATATGGCTGCCAAGGATGCATGGTAGGGGATTCAGAGTGAGTCTCTTTTTGCTGTCTATGCCGGCTAAATGGAAGAAAGCAGGTGGTATGGAGGTGAGCGAGATGGCATGGGGACGGGCGGCGAGTATGGTGAAGATGCCCACTTGGGTGTGGGGAAGGTCGGGAGGGGGCTTTAGGCTGCGGGAGCCTGCAACGTCCACTAAAATGTGGGCTGTCACTATATGTGCGTACCCGATGTTGGAGGGAGCTGATTGGTTGTCTGTCCCGTGCTGCGTGTTAATATTTGTTTAATGGTGTTCTGTGTCAGTATTAGTGTTACAAATGATTTTAGTAGCGTGAATTCACAAACTGCACACAAATGTGACTACAAACAATTCTCCCTCATTTACCAAAAGGTAAGCATTTAGTTAAGTAGCCTGGTAACCTTAATTTCCCCACAAAATTTCATGTGAAACCTCCTGGCTTACAAATGGACTTCTGTGTGTGTCTGCATGTAGGTGCTTCACACAGAGTGAACCGAGCTAGAACGTAGAGAAGTGCTGTACAATAGAGGGAGGGAGCTATAGTGCTGGAGGGAGGGTCTTCCTGTCAGTGGATTGACCTCATTTCTCGGTGAAGTGTTCCTTGACGAGCAGGGCTCTCAGATCTTTCAGGAGAGAGGAGAGAGGGAGCCAGTCTGATCTTAGCAGGAAGGTTATTCCAGAGTGTGGGAGCAGAGCAGGAGAATGCCGGTTTTCTGGTAGTTGTGCATTCCAGTCTGGGGATATCTTGGCCCCTGGCGTTGCGTTGACATCTGAAGAAGGTGATCGTTTCAGCTAAGTATGATGGCGTCTTGGACAGTAGAGCTTGGCAGGTGATGCAACCTGTCTGTGTCAAGCAGAGAAGTGCGTGAGAACTGTGTACCTGTTTTCTTGACAGTGGATCTAGTTGGGACCGCCAGGCTGCATCCAGTGAAATGACGAGCATGTGACTCGGGGAACCAGCCTCTCCACCACCCTAATGACACAGGGTGGTGAATGGACCAACTCCCAGCGTCACGGAAAGCACTCTCCTGATTAACGTGACGAAGGGACTGTGCAAGCACAGGCAGGAGAGGCCACAATCTGATGGAAAGTTACTGGATACGGGTGAAGTCCAAAAGAGTCTATTCCAAAGGTACATGATCCGGTGATGAAGCAAGATAGTCCAGGAACCTCTCAGATGAATACAAGGTAAGGCCCCCAGTCCACAGGGAGACAAGTTCAAGCAGCTTCACGTAACTGGTCTGGAATGACTGATCTGCTCGAGGTAGAGTTGGTCCAAAGGATGAGGCACCAGGCAGGTCCAGACAGGAAGAGGGAACCAGATTGGGAGGGGAGACCACCACGAGTTGGGATCCCTAAGGTAAATCCAAGGACAGTGAACGAGGGCCCCAGGAAAGCTGGAGGAGAGGCTAAGCTCAGAAAGACCCAGGGAGAACCCAGGACAAGGAGCAGGGGTCCCCAGGGAAAAGAAGGGGACTGGGAACTGGACCCCAGGGAGGCTCGTGGAACAGACAGGAGCCAAGGAGAACCCAAGCAGGTAACAGGAGACTGGGAACCAGGCAGGCTGGGGACCAGCAAGGCAGGGAGACCAAAGAGAAGGCTGGAGCTGAAGCAAGACCAGGCACAGGGAACAAGAACCATAAGAAGCAGAAGCGAGCAACACGACCGTAGCAACCGCGTTGAGACGCGAATTGCTACTGCTCGCGGTTCCTCTTATGGGCCGCCGGCACTCGCGAGGCCTGGAACGCAAGCCGTTTCGTCTCCGAGCGCCGGCGGATCCAGAACGAGGCTTGGAAGGCAAGCCCTTCCCAGCGCGGAGGCCCGATCTACGGCGCATGCGCGGATCCGAGACAGTGGTTTCCCGCGCATGCGCCGCAGCCCTCTAGCACCGGCCCTAGCACCTCTTCCCCCGGCGAACGCCCAAGCGCGAAAGCACGGGTAGATCCGCCAGGAGGTGGGAGAGGGAGCGGGTGCAACAGACCCCGGTCTCCCCAAAAGTGGCGTGACAGTCTGGAAGGTCATGCGTGCTTGGAGGTTGAAACAGTACTTACTTGACACAGGCAATTTAATAAGATCAACTGGAGAGTGTGGCCATCGTTAGTGTGGCAAGCGGTGCGCTCTGTGCTCATCGCGTGTGCCGGACTGGGCTGGCCTGTCTCCCTTGGGACACAGGATAAATATCACACAGTGATTGTGTCCAGAAAACCAGCAACCTTTCCCAAGCAGCCTGAAAAGCAGTAGCAAAAATTATAATAATGGTAATAACAGTAATAATAATTATAATAATTATAATAATAATATTGTCTGTATAGAGCGCCTCATGCAATTTTTCTCTGGCCAGAAAGCACAGTGATTGCAGGTGTAAGTAGCACCCAGGACAGTCAATCAGGTTTCTTGGATGTCACGCTGAAATTGCTAATCCCAGCCCGTGTTCCATGGAACCCAATGCCTGCTTCCCCTGCCCTGCACCGCCATCTTCCCCTCATGCTCCGTTAACTTTTAGTTTTCCCGTCCTCCAGCCCCACGCACCACTTCTTCTGCTTCCGCTCTGTGGCTGCTATGGAAATGGAAGAGGGATTCCTTATGGCGTGGGGACCAACTTGAGACGGTATTTTCATTCAATGAATGGGACGCACCCGGAAACCCGGGTGCTAATAGTTTTAAGCACCCATTCCAAGGGCTCGAACCGGTGTTAACGTCCCGGGCCCTCGTTAAACGCCTTCACTTCGCTCAGGGTTTAAACTTGGGAAAAGTTGTTCTGTTCCAGCCCTTGGAACAGGTGCTTAACACTACATTATTAGCCTTTTTTGAATGGTACTTTGTTGTGATGTGCTTTGCTTATGGATGGAGGCAGGCTGGTTCGGAATATATGTAGTCAGAGTGAAGTATGTTTATATGTAAGTCAGGGAATGTTGTGTCGCTGACGATCCACGACAGGCAGTTGCAAAGATGTAGCCCAGGTGGTGGGAGCCTGTGGGTTCCTGTCTTATGTCCTAAAGGACTTTGAGGTAACACTGGTAAAGGAATTTAGCATGAATGTACCTGAAGTGTCCAGAAGTGTCCTTCAACCTCAGAAGGGTAGTACACACTGCCCCGGTCACTGTTCCTTTAAGAGAAATGCCAACTTCCGGGAGAGACACAAAGGAAAGATCTACATAAATACATGCAAAAAAGACATTCTCAAGAGGGATTTTGTATGGAACTATCATTTGTCTCCTTTCATCGTTGGCAATGGCTCCTTTGCCAGCCCCATTCCCCCAATGGCAGGAGCCATTTGTTTTCATGTAATGACATTAATTTGCGGTTGAAATGAATTTCTTTGTGAGTTAAAGCCTATATCAATGCGATCCCTGGAATTCTCATCTCGTACACATTTGCATGCAAGCTGGTGTGAGTGTATAGAATTTTTAATAAGTGCAAATTGTTAAATTAATTAGATAGGTTTTCTGAATTGCATATTGGCAGCTCTGAGCCTTGATAGGGCCCATGCCTGATTGACATGTCGATAGCCATGTCGTGAACCAGCCCGCCGGGACGCCGGCAAGGCTGGTAGGAGCTCCCCAAAGTGGCGAGGTGGAGTTGAGCAATGCTCGTGTGGGTATTTGCTGTTGTTGTGGGCACGCTTGAGTGCCCTCTCATTGCAAACGTGCCAGCTTCGGGTGCTTTCATGGAGCTTCACCGCAGACAATGATCCATAAATACCCAGCGGCCTTCAGGGTCCCGCATCGCAGACTGCAGAAAGATCGACAGCCTTGAGAAAGTGGGCAGCCGGGTCGTGGCTTATGGCAGAAATTGTGGTGTCAGAATGCTTGGAGATGCCAGGTCCTCACACCTTGGTGAGAGTGTGGTAGGACATTTCGATGAAGCACAAGGTACCTCTAAATCTGTCTGCATGCCAGTGAATGTGTGGTGACATGACATTTCATGGCACAGACAGTTATAGGGGGCCCACTATGGACATCCAGCGGGCACCCATAGTGCTATGGACACCAACACTCGACAGGCCCAGTCTCTGTGGGCGTGGGGGGCTGCCCTGGACTTCCAGCACCATCGGGGGTGGGGTCACAGCCAGCCATGCCCATGACCATGCGGACCTCTGACACCGTACTGGCCCGACGGTCCCACGTTATTAGGGCATGCAGTCCTGCATGAATGAGACACAGCCTCAGTCGTTCCTCGTGGAGGTCTGCAGCCGTTCTGGTGCTAGTGTCTGCAGAGGATCCTTTCATTAGCTTGGGCCATGACACAGTCATAGCCCATGTTAAAAGGGCAATACACAGTGGGGGGAAACATCCCCTTAAAGGGGCAACACACTTGGGTGGGTCCCACAGCACATAGGCTAATTGGGGTTCTTCTCTTGGTGCCACATAAGCGTGATCGGAAGAAAGAGATATAGGGCCTCATTACGACCCTGGCAGTAGGGGGTTAACGCCGCCGGTAGAGCTGCCGGCGCCATTAACCCCCTACCGCCTCATTACGAGGTCTGCTTGCGGAACCCGCTTAGGACGCCTGCTAAAACCAGGCGTCCTTAGCGGGTCCCGCATGCAGACCAGGATGCTAACAACGGGCCCGTCATTAACGTGCCCTTTGTTAGCATCCTCCCCATTCCCATTGAGCCCTATGGGGGCTGAAATGGGAATGGGGATGTACCGGGTCCGGGTTCCTTGAATGGGGAAATACCGGGCCCTCCAAGGTCGGAAATGGCCCGGTATTTCCTCATTCAGGGAACCCGGACCCGGTACCCGTTATGGGGGTAGCCATGCCGCTAAAAGCTAAAAGCGGCATAGCTGCCTCCATACTCGTAATGAGGCCCATATAATTGCAGGGTCGGACTGGGGCATAAAGTTGTCTCAGGCACCAACAAAAAGTGGCCCACAGTTGCAAATGGGAATTCATTCCTTTTGTGACGCTGTTTGAATAGTGAACAAGGGGGAGGTTTTTGATAAAATGTGATAACAATTGTACATTTAAAAGAATATTTGTTCAGCAACACTGGTAAAAACTATTAGCCGCATAGTGAAGTAACTCATCAAACTGGCCCGCATTGGTCAAAAAAGTGCCCCACTATGACCCAAAAAACTGGCACACACAAGCATTTTGTGTTTTTGATTCGGCCATCGGCTCTATTGCCCTATAAGCCAGTACGAGCCTGTATAATTGAGTGACGTTGAATCTAACAAAGCATTAGAATGTAACTGGAGCAGTGAGGAGCCCGGAAGAAAGGACTGGAGAACCAGTGTCAACATGGAGCAGTCGTGGAGCCTCCATACTGGAACCATTGAGATATGGGGACTAGGCCATGATTCATGCATCAGCTACCAGACACCAAGACTCCTCATCTTGGAAGTAGTCAGACTCTGTTGGTAGGAGGATGACCAGCCAAGGGCTTGCTCTGGTCGAGACTGTAATGGCCTACTGGTCACCTCTCACCATTACATAAGAAGAAAACAAACATGCAAACAGCAGAGACCACAATTAAAAATAGAAACATATTCCAAAAGACTTTGGAAAATCATCTCAAAGCACATACATTTTTCATGGCCCAGCAGACCATATCTAGATCTAGTGCTCTTTCTCTCTCTTTCTCACTCTTTCTCTCTCTCTATGCTCTCTCTCTCTCTCTCTCTCTCTCTCTCATTCTCCCTCTTGTTCTCTCTCTCTCTCTCTCTCTGCTCTCTTTCTATCTCTGTTTTTCTCTCCTGCTGGCTATCGCTCTCTCTCGCTTTCCCTCTCCCTCTCGCTGCTCTCTCTCACTATCTATATATCTCTCTCTGCTCTCTGCTCTCTCTCGATCTCTTGCTCTCTCTGTGCTCTCTTTCTTTCTCTTTCTCACTATCTATATATTCTTCTCTCTCTCTCTTCTCTCTCTCTTTCCCTCTCGCTCTTTCTCTCTGCTCTCTCTCTGCTCTCTCTCTTTCTCTCTCTCACTATCTATATATCTTTCTCTCTTTCTCTCCCCTCTCTGCTCTCTCTCTCTCTCTTTCTATCCCCTCTCTTCTCTCTCTCTTCCCCTCTCGCTGTTTCTCTCTGCTCTCTCGATCTCTCTCTTACTATCTATATATCTTTCTCTCTTTCTCTCCCCTCTCTGCTCTCTCTCTCTCGCTCTCTCTCTACCCCTCTCACACTGCTCCCTCTCTTTCCCTCTCTGCTCTCTCTCTCTCTCTCTACCCCTCTCTCACTGATCCCTCTCTTTCCCTCTTTCTCCATCTCTCACTCTCTCTCTTTCTCTCTCTCAGTATCTATATATCTTTCTCTCTTTCTCTCGCCTCTCTGCTCTCTCTCTCTCTCTCTCTCTCTCTCTCCCCCTCTCTCACTGCTCCCTCTCTTTCCCTCTTTCTCCATCTCTCTCTCTCTCTCTCTCTCTCTCTCTCTCTCTCCCCCTCTCTCACTGCTCCCTCTCTTTCCCTCTTTCTCCATCTCTCTCTCTCTCTTTCCGAGCGTGAGGGAAGTGGTGTCAGTTGCACATTTTCTGGAGCTACTGCAGGTGATGCCGACAAAAGCGCAACCAGAGCATGAAAGAAACCTCCTCTAGGGGGCAGTCGAAAGTCCGTTTGAAGTTAAAAGTGGAACAGGAGCAGCAGTAACAGAGGCGACCCTCAAGGTGAGGACCAGCCAAGTGCTTGAAGACATGCATGGTGTACCATACAGGAGTGTTGCCATCACACTGAGGGTGCACTGTCCATAGGGAGGAAGCGAGAGATCGCCATGGGTAGGATTTTTGGGGTGCTCGTGATCAGACAGAAGTTGCAAGAGGACAGAGGACCTGGCTGTATAGTCTATACCTGTGTATGTTATTTTCTAGTTTGTGTTAATTATTAGTGCACCACCCAGAAGGAGTTACGCGATGGACTCCCTCAGGTTGGTCACATACAGCAAGGTATCATCGGCAAACAAAGCCATCCTTATAGGTCTGTCCCTGAACCGTGATACCATCGATAGTCTTATCCTCCCGTAGACTATGGGTTCCATCACTAGGGAATGCAACGAACGGCATAGAGGCAACCCTGTCTAGTACCCTAAGACAGTAGGAAGGATCAGGGTTCCATTCCAATAACTAACACCGTGGCAGAGGGGGCCGAACAAAGCGCTCCAATCTACACTATCCACATTTCTTTCACACCAAACCTTTTCAGCAGAGCCTTTGTGAAAGACCAGCTAAGCCGGTCAAGTGCCTTCTCGGCATCCAGGGAAAGCACCAATGCACCTCCAATCCTGACCTCCAGAAGATCCAACGTCTTCCTGAGATTATCCGACCCCTGCCGATTTCTCACAAACACTACCCAGTCAGGATGAACTCCTTTCTGAAGATCCACCTCCAACCTTGACACCAGCACTCTCGTAAATATCTTGGTGATGAAAATCAAGAGTGATAAAGGCATGTAAGCTAAACAGTGCGTCAGATCCTTACCATCTTTGGGGATAACCGCTATCAAGGTTATAGAGAAATAAGAGAGAGGACTATTCCCGTCTGCCTTGATGGTATTGTACACCTTAACCAATGGGGGAACCAGGTGATCGACAAACATTTTGTAAAAGTCTTCCGTGAAACCATCTGACCCCGGAGTCTTCCCGGCTTTCATGCGTAGAATGGCCCTCTTCACCTCCCCCATGGTGAGCCCAGCTTCCTTCCGAGCATTCCCTTTCCTCCTGTGAAAGAACCTCAGCTCAAAATCTGACAAAGATCATCCTCGCTACACAAGTCTTCATAAGATTCTGCGAACCTCTGCCAAATTCCCTCCGAATCTTTTACACCGTCCATCCCTTATCTACTCCATTTTCTATCATTCCTCACCGCCCTTGTCCTGTAAGAAAGAATAGCCCCTTCACTATCTCCCTTTTCGATAATTTCTGTTTTGTAAACTCCGTCCTTCTATGCGATTCTCCCAGAAGTCAGGGGTGCAGCTCTTGTCTTTTACCCCCGATTACCTGCAGGGTCGAGTCCCCTGCACCCGTACCGTATTCGAACAAGCCCGCAGTCGGCCAATTTCATCATTTTACCTACTCTCCAGCATCCCCCCCTCCCTCTTTTTCTTCACCCCTCCACTATGTGAAGCCCTCTAATGGTGGCATTTGCTGCCTCACAAGCATGTTGCTTTGACACCACCCCCATATCATTTGTCTCAAAAAAGCAGCTAATTTCCCCTTCCGCAAATTACCTAAATGCCAAATCTCTTAGGAGGGGGTCATTACAGTGCCATAGGGTCCCGGGTTTACCACCGGAGCCGAACTTTTAAGCCTTGTGACAACCATGTCATGCGCTGACCAGGAAATCCTTTTCAATGTCACAGTGCGTAAAGATCCGCAATGCTCCTTTGAGAGCAGCAGGAAGTCTATTCTGATACATGTACCATGTGATGCTGAACAAAAGGTATATCCAGTCCGCGGTCCTGACGACACCACCGCACATCCGACCAAAACTGATCCGTGAACTCATCGCATCGCCAACTCCACATTCTCCTGTTTACTTCTAGCATCATTCTTCCCTGACTTCCAGTCAAGCAACTGGTCTTCTATCCCTGTCAACTATCAGCATCCCTCCAATCATTGCCCAAGTATAGCCAAGGCCAATCAAACAAAGGATAGTTGGTATGTATTACAGGCATAGAGAACAGCCATAGTGAACCACCGATCTCCCACAAAACCTCTCAGCGTAAGCTCCTCCTCTCAAGCGTTCTCCTCTCAAGAGTTCTCCTGCACTGCACATCTTTTAGTATGTAAGAGGATTCAATCCCGCACTACAGCTAAGTCAATGCCTAGTCCAGAATACTGAATGAAAACCCTTATTGATATATCTTTATGTCCAGTTCATGCGTTCTGGATGACTACCCCTATATAACACCCCTCTCTTGGAATCCCCCTGACCCCACTGAGCCGAGAAGTAGTTCTGTTTTGCAAGTTAAAAGGTTTATTTGATAATTTAAACAATAGATATATAGATCACACTTTATAATAAATTAATAATTGAATATCACACTTAATCTAATATGATAAATATTAACAACGGAGAATCTGGCACTAACACGCTTCTCTATAATCAATACGGAGTTGACATGAAATGGATAAGGTAGCACACAGGTGAATAGGAACAAAAGAAGAAGGTGGTACAGAATGCTTTATGTAAGCTCAGGTGGATGCAATATTCAATGACTGCAGTACAGAAAATACTCAATATGACTTCAACCAAACAATGTAATCACTTTTCTCTGGCTATTCACTCCCCCCCTCTTTATGCAATGCAAGGAAATGGAAGGAAAACACACAGTTCTCAGAAATGCAATCAAATGTGATTCAGTTCACCCCAGCAAGCTTAGACTACAGAAGTTTGAAAACACAGGCAAAATGCTTTGATATGTGCTGGCAATTCAGTGAAAAGTATGCTAAAATGCTTTTGATTCCCTCTAGAGGTTCAGGGTGAGTGGTATCTAGTTAATATTAGCTCAGGCTCACTCTTGCAATGATTCAGGGATAGTTTTTATGAGGCAAACGATTTTCTGGCAAATGGAAGGCAAGCAGCAGCTGATTTTACACGTGGAGAAATTTGCAAATCGCGGTAAAATTCGCGGATGCGTGTTCCGCGATTGCGGTAAAACTATAGGGGGTAGGAATGCGGTTCTAGGTTCGTAGGAAAGCCACGATTCTAAGCTTTCAGATGAAAGTTATTGCAAGTCTCTAAGACAAACGGTCGCGGAGATATGAGCGATTTTGTGAAGGTCGTTTTTCAGATTTGAAATTTTAAAAGCTCAAAATGACAAGTGACAGATTTTGCAGCTAGAATGACAGGTGACAGATTTGGAGCTATCAGGCAGTTCTACTTAGGTTAAATAGATTGAATTAGATGAATTTAAACTAAGAGCTTTGGTTTGGTACAGTTTGGCGGTACTCACAAGAGATTTTAAACAGGAAGGCGGCTTTGTCACGATCTGGTCAACAGGTCTGGACTTCGGACGGTCTCTGGGCACAGCGTCTGGTCTCTGGAACTGCTCACAGCATCGGGGTCAGCACTCTGGATACAATGGCCTGGTCTCTGCTAGGCACCGGTTCTCTGGGTCGGGTCCTGCCTTCTCTTTGGATATTTCTGTCACCGGGTTCTTGCAAAAGTTCTTGGCAAAATTCAGACGGCTCGCCCGGCTGTCTGAAGAGTTCAGTTGCAAAAATATTTTGAGGCCTGCTGACAAATACTCTTGCTGGCAGTGGCCTTTCTGGTTAAGGTTCTGAAGTCTCTGTTTATCTTGGAGTCTAAGTGTTGGCTCTTTGAAATTTGATGGAGGTAAGTATGGATTTTTCCGGCAGAGCTTCCAGCTGCAAATGGATTTGAAGGTCTCTACCTAAGTTTCAGTGGTCCATTTATATGTTCTGCAAGTGGGTGTGTGTGTTGGTCATAACTAAACTTGCCCCTCTCGCTTGTCATTGGTCCAGCTTTCATTCCTCCCCTGATTGGGGAACTAAGTTGTGTCAGAGTGATGTCAGCCATTTATGATCTCTTGAAAAACCTCCCCTGTCATCTGTGCACCCAAATCTATATATGATCAAAATACATATTTCAGAGTTACACAGTTGTTTGAAATTACATATACATGGTGTGGCTGAATTTAGCCATGTCTCTGTCCAAATCTGCTGTTTCTAAGAGCTTGCATTCAGAAATGGCACATAATTGACTTTTTAACTGATTTTTCAATTTCTGACATTGACCCAACTTTACATACATGTGCGCAGGGAGTATGGACATTAACTGATGAAGTTTCAGATTTTTAACATGCATACATTTAGAGTAATATCCACTTTTCCGCTAACACCCCCCTGAACATACCACTGGTTCTAAAAACCTCTTAAACTGTGGGCAGAAAAATCACAAGAATTATGGTATCATTTATAAAATTTTCACATGTCCGCACCATGAGTTATTCATCTTTTTCTAAACAATATTCTGGCTACAAAGGGGTGTGGTTTCCCAGGTCACATGGTGGAAATACTGGTTTATCCAGTTCTGCCAAGCCAGCTTGCTCTCACAGGCAGTGCCCCTCCCAGCTTCTGCCAAGAGGAAGCTACATTTTACGACCGCTGTAATAAAACCTTTGCCTGAGTCAAGACAGGCTTTGTTCAGAGCTCCTGTATTCTGTGGGGCTCCCCTTAATTCAATTATCAGAGAGATGGCATATCCTTAGTGTGGCCAGCAAAAGGCAGATAGGCCTGGGAACACAGTTGTGACTCAAGTTTCACTCCTGATGGGGGTAGCTGTCAAGCAAAATCAAGTTCCTTAAGCCAGACTTTCAGCTAACTGTCATGTTTTTTGTTGCTTTTTAAATTAACTTGCAATTTTACACATGCAGCTAGAATGCTGATTCTAAGTGCAAAACTATGACATTTCAACAGTTACAAAGGCATGTGACACCAAACATAGGTCACTCATTTAATCTAAACATTTTCGATTTTAGTGTCTTTAAATCCAGTGCAACTTAAACTGCTGACTCCATAGCAGTTTTGTTATAAGCATTGTTTTGGGCTCTTCATTTCCCCGATTTTGTAAGCACACAAAACTCCATTCTGCCAAATGTCTGCTGGTGTTCAGTGAATATTTTGCACATGTTGCAATGTTTGAAAATAGGCATTTTGAGCCTGCCTTAAGAGAAACACAGGGTGGTTTTAAAACGCCGGCTTTTGGATAGTGGTGAGTACTGGTACTGCACCAATTTTTGGGATTTAAGAAATGAATTCCCCACAATTCTAGGTTGCATTTGGCAATCAGCATTGCCATTCCCAATGGTTTCAGACTACTGTGCGGGTAGTCCAATGGTGGTTTTAAAGCGCTTTGAAGCTAACCGGCGCTACTGTTTTTCCTTTGGCAACCCATTTCCCTCATGGCAACCCGGCCATTCATTCTCGCACTGGTGGGTGGCAAGTGAGGCAACCATTTTGGTGTGCGCACAAACTGCGCAGCTTTCCTGGATTTCGGCGCACATGTGGGTTTTCCGCCATCTTGAATTTTCTAAGCCCACAGCACCAAATGTTGTGGCATGATAGCTTAAACGTGGGTCAGGACACCCAACAAGCCCCCCCACGCGACTGCACTTTGAATTTGAGTCGATGGGGAGTCGCGTGCCCAAGGGTTTTGACCCACGCACCGGTCTGTCCGCATAATCTTCTTCCTACTCTGTAGATGGCACAGTTCAGCATCTTCTTCTCCATCCGGTACTGATCGATCGGTTCTCCTCGCCGGTCCTGATGGGAATATTGGGCGGTCCACTGGGCCCATTGGATCTTCGTTCCCGGTCTCCGGATCGCCCTCCTTGGCCCGTCTTCAGGTTTTCTTTCTCCTAGGACGACAAAGGAAGAGCGGCAATACCTACTCATAGACGTTTTTCCACCACTGTTGAGATAGTGGGGCAGCATATGCATTTCATCATGACGAAACATTACATTCTTATTTTGATAAAAAACAGTATAACTAAGAGACAGTTTCATGCAAATCACAGTATTTTAGAGACTAGATGTGGTATGTTTTATGATTGGAACTGAATTAGTCTGAGACAGTACCCGCTAGGATTCCAGAGGATTCCTCCAGTTGTTGCAGAGTGTGCCTGGGATGGCAACATTTCAACTGGTTTATGTGGACCCACTTGTCTTCCCCCGCTGCCAAAGGACCTTTGGGGATGTGGATTTTGTAGGCCACAGGGGAGATCTTGTCGAGGATCTCAAAGGGTCCCTTCCATGTAGGCAAAAATTTGCGCTGCTTGGCCTGGTTCCTTTGGAAGTTGTATAGATAGACCCGGTCTCCCACCTGATATTCCTTCCTGGAAGTTTTCAGGTCATAATGGGTCTTCATGCTATCAGCTGATCTTTCTAGATTCCGCTGAGCATAAGCAAAAGCATGTTGGAGGTGTTTCCTTAAATTCTCTACATACTCATGAGTAGTGGAGGCATTTATCAGTGTCTGCTCTTGGGTCCTGTAGAGCAAATGCTGAGGAAGCACCATCTTGCACCCAGTCATCAACTCAAATGGTGACATTTTGGTTGCAGATGAAGGGGTAGATCTGATGGCCATTAGGACCAGAGGTAATCGGATATCCCAACTTGGCCCAGAATCTGCCACAAACTTCTTTAATATGCTCACAATGGTTCGGTTATATCTCTCTACTGCCCCAGAAGAAGCTGGTCTATAAGCAATATGCAGCTTTCTCTTGACCCCCAGTATCTCCCACATCTTTGTCATTACTTCACTGGTGAAGTGGCTACCTCTGTCTGACTCAATCCTTTGAGGTAGACCAAAACGGGAAAAGATGTGGTTAATCATCAAGGCAGCTGCAGTTTCTGCCTTGCAATTTGGGGCTGGGAGACATTCCACCCACTTGGTAAACAAGCATGTCACGGTCAACATGTACTTATTCCCCCTAGCCGAGCGAATCACAGGGCCTACAAAGTCGATTTGTAAATCTGACCATGGCAGGGTCATCCCCCTCTTTTGTAAAGGCGCCCGGTGTGTGGGGGATGTCGGCTGAAATTGTGCACACACAAGACAACCCTTCAAATATTGGTTGAGGTCCTGGCCCATGTGTGGCCAGTATGCAACCTCTCTTAAGATTTCCAGTGTTGTGTGAAACCCCCTATGACCGGCAGTGGCCGCATCATGGGCGTGACTTAACATCAGGCTTCGGAATGAGGTAGGAACCACCCACTGATCGTTGCCAGCTTTGGATTTATTTACCAACAACCCGTCTTGGATTCGGAACATTTTTGGACATTTCATCAACACTCTTAGGTCCTCTTTCCCATTGTAATCGGTATCCGTCAGGGGAAAGTTCTCAGGGTCCTCAAGATGCTGGTAAAATTTACCAATTATTGGATCCCCCTTCTGAGCAGTAATCAAATCAGCATCAGGGGTCTCCTTACTCCATTGTGCAATTGAAAGGTCGTTGTGAGCATTTGTCTGGGACCTAGTGATAGCAGTGACCTGGATTTCCCCCAACAGGGACTCAATCTCAATTAGATCCCCTTGGATGGCCCCGGTTTTGGCCAGCTGATCAGCTAAGTCATTTCCAGTTTTGTCTGGTCCCTCTACTTTGGAATGACCCTTGATCTTCTTCCAATAGATGGTCATCTCATTCGAGGTGACCAGATCATCAATGTTTTGGATCAACTTCCCATGTTTCAAGGGTTTGTTGTTAGCACATAACATGCCTCTGGTTTTCCAATTAACCAGGTGCTCCACGAACCCGTTCCGTACATAATCCGAATCTGTGATTATGACCAGTTCGTGGAGTTGATGCTGGACAGCAGTGAGGATGGCCTGATGCACAGCCATCAATTCTGCCACCTGACTACTTCGGGGACCAATTTTGTATCCAGCGGAGGGTTCTGGGGACTCATTCACCCATGCATTCCCTACGCCGGCCACCAGTTCTTTCTCCCCGTCGTTGTCAACATGGTAAGAGCATCCATCCACATACACAGTGGGCATTCCCTCACACTTGTCTTCTTCAAAAACTTTGTGGGGGGAATTAAGGTATGCCTCCATGTTGTCCTTTATTTTTAGACCTTCGTCCTCGAGACAGTTTTCTCTGGCACAATCATGCAAGTCAGCCAGACCTTGCGCGAGGGGACTCTTCTTGTTTTGGCCATATCGGACCTCCACAGGAAAGCCTTGCATTGACAGAATCCAGGAAGTAATTCGGGAATTACTCACATTTCCGGCCCGGATTCTGTCACTTTGGAGATATTGCAGAGGCTGGTGTGGAGTCTCCACTATGATGTGTTCCCCCTGGATAAACGGGCGGTAATTCTTCAATGCCCACACCGTTGCCAGGAGTGCCTTCTCACAATCGTTGAATTTTTCCTCCACAGAGGATAAAGTTTTGCTCGCATAGGAGATTACTTTATTGACCTTGTCATGCTTTTGGTATAATACTGCCGTCAAGCACGTATTAGAGAACCCCGTCTCCAGGAAGAACTCCTTGTTTCTGACAGGGTAAGCTAGGCAAGGCGCTTGTGAGAGGCTTATTTTGAGTTGTCTTACTGCCTCGGCTTGTTCTGGACCCCATTCCCACTTGACCCCCCCCTTCAGGAGATGAATCAGGGGTCTGGTGATCTCTGCGTAGCCCTCAATGAACTTTCTACTGTAATTAGTCAGTCCAAGGAGGCTCCTTAGTTCCCGCAGAGTTGTGGGGTCTTTCAGTTTCTGAAGTGCTTCCACTTTCTTTTCCTGGGGACAGAGACCCTGAGGAGTAATCTCATGCCCCAAGAAATTAACACGGGTTCTACACCACTGTGCTTTCTGAAAGGAAAGTTTTGCTCCGGCGGCCCTCAACTGTGTCAGAACATAACGGATCTCCGCTATGTGTTCCTCCACAGATGAACTTTTGATGAGGACATCATCTACATAAGCCAGGTTACCCCTCGCACCCAGGTCGGGCATGGCCTTATGTAGGAAAATGTTGAATTCATTGCCGGAGTTGAGGTATCCGAAGGGAGTCCGGGTCCATGTGTATTGCTGGCCCCCAAAGGTAAAAGCCAGCTTGTATTGGTCCTCCCTACTGACAGGCACGGTCCAGTATCCATTGGTCAGGTCTATGGCAGTGAATACTTGTGACCCCTGAATCTGGGCCAGCCCTTGGTCAATGTAGGGAAGAGGCCATCGGGAAGTATGGACCCGTTTGTTGAGCTCCCTGAGGTCGGCGCAGAGTCTCCACTGGCCGTTCGGCTTCAATATTCCCAGCACCGGATTATTGAAGGTGCTGTGGACTGGACGGATTATTCCCCGGGACTCAAGGTTCTTAATTATTTCAGTAAGGGACTCCATTGATGCGAGAGGCAAGCGATATTGCTTCACAAACACAGGAGTCATGCCAGGGTCCGTGGGGATTGTTGTTGTGTGGATGTCAGTGCGACCACAGTCATATGAGTCTACCGCAAAGAGATCTTGGAAATCCAAGAAAACTTGTTTCAACTTTTGCTTTTGTTCCAGAGTCACACAGGCATCAGCTAGGTTGACTCTCTCTTCCACCATCTGCCTGAAGCCTGGAAAGACTTCTGGTTTGGCTATCTCCGCGGCCTCCTCCAGCTGGGTGGAGAAGTCCCTGGTCAGAGTGTTGATTTGGACCGGAGGCTTCAGGTGGGAAAGGCAGCCTTCATGAACCTGGAAAATCACCTCATCCCTCCTGAAGTCACACGTCACATCTTCCTTACCATACGGGCAGGAAGTGTACACCAGGAAGTTCCCCCCATGCCGGGTAAAAATCCTGTCTGGTGTTGCGTTGTCATCACTGTCACTGTCAAAACAGTCCTTGGGGATTGGTCCTAACAGTTCATTTCTAAGATCAATGGAGAAATGTCGGTCATCAACCGCCATTCCAATAATGGTGCCTGCGGCTAGAGTAATACTCTTTAAGTCGCTGTTATCCACCTCTATTGGAATGGTGTCATGTTCTATGTTGACTAATGGTGTTGGGTTTACCCCCAACCCTTGCTGTTGGAGAGAAGCATTTAGATGTATGTAAGCATCAGGGTTTTTCAACTCTTGTCCCCTTTTAACTTTCACTTCCAGGGAGAATTGTCGGGTCCTTTCTGGGATGGTGACTTCCTTTTTAGTCTGAATTTCAACTGCATAAGGTAGCAATTGAGCTGACCTAAATGTTTTTTCTGGATCATCAAAGCCCATGGGATTATCCGCTAATCGGGACCAAGCTTTGAAGTTTATTAGGTCCAAACTAATGGCGAAGCGATTGAGAATGTCACTGCCTAAGTAAAAGGCGGCAGGGACGTCTCGCACGACCCAACAATTATGGACTATGCTCTTGTTGCCAATGGAGATTTTGAGCATACACCTGCTTGGCAAGAGATGTTTGAAATTAGGTGCTTCCAGGTCCATTTCCCATTTGTCTATCAGTTTGAAGGTGGGAATGGCTGGATCCTTTGGGAGTTGGCGAAACATGGCTTCGCTGATGAAGCTCTTACCGTTGTTCACACACACTCGAGCGAGAAAAGAGTCCTTCCCATCATTTAACTGAACAGGGATGAACAACTGCTCTCCAATTTGCTGAATATCAGCCAGGCTCTGAGCTGATTTCACATCTTTCTGGACTATAGGAGTGGGAGTTTCTGATTGTGGATTAGTATAGAATTTCAGAGTGTTTCCTTCCAGCGTGGAATACCACTTTAGACTGGAAGGAAGGTTGATTTTCAGAAATAGAGAGGACCCCCCATCACCAGTCTGTTGTCCTACTGCTATTACTGTCACGTCTGGAATCTGGTTGTTCTGGAAGTGAAATTCTACTTGGTCAGATTTTTGTTCAACCATGTGGCAGGTGCCGTTTAAACTAACATGGTTGACACTCTGTTTTAATTTTATTGGTCGGCTAGTCTGGGTCCAGAGGACCTTGTTTACGCAATCTATTAGGGGTGACAACCTTCTCAGGAGGTCATTCCCTAGTAAACAAGGGGTGCCCTCTGGGGTCACAACTATGACCGGGTGTTTCAACTTGTGTCGCCCGATCTTAATGTCCAAGTCTGCAGTCCCCTCAACGGGAATTTCCTTCCCGTCAAAGTTCTGCAGTTGTCCAGGAAGAGAGGTGAGAGGAATTTGGTAATTCTCTCCCCTTCCTGCATTCAGTTCGTCAAAGGCCCTTCTGGACAGAAGGGTAGCTTGAGATCCAGTGTCCACCAGTGCCGAGATTGTACCCTGCCCCTGTACTTGTACCGGGGCATAATATCTTCCCTCCTTCTCCTCAAGGGGGCACAGATAATGTACATTTTTGGACAACTGGTGGGCTAATTTTCTGGTTTTGGACATCGCGAGAGAAGAATTTTGGGCAGAATTCTGTGGAGAGCCTTGGGAATCTGAAAGAAAAAGTTGGCAACTGGAGATCAGAGCCATTGTGGGTTCCCCTGGTTCCGGTTCTGGGCCGCCCCCCCCTTTTTGGAGGCAGTCACCAGGATGGGTTTGAACCAGGGGGTTTTCTTGCTGTTGGTTCTGGGATGAGATGGTGGGCGGCGGTAGCTCAGTCTCCACATCTCCCCAGTCTGGATTTGCATCCCTAGGGACCCATTTTTCTTTGGGAGGAGTTCCCCCCTCTCTGAAGGAGAAGATCCTTTTCCCAGGATCCTCTGAGGATCCCTCTCCCTCAAATTGGAAGATCTGTACCTCCTCCTCAAACTGAGTCTGTTTGGGTCTTTTGTTTCTCCTACCCCCCCTCTGCTCCTTAGGAGGCAGACTTTTAGGGGCAAGAGATTTTGTTTCCGGTTCCTGGGTTTCCAGGGGCTGTTTACAAGTGAGGAAGGAAGCTTCCTCCAAGGCTTTACACCCCCCTTCCCTTTGTGCCTCCTCCCTGGGAACCGGTGAGTTATCGGGGTGCTGCCCCCGTCATTGTTCTGGAGCACCAGGTCCAGAGTTGGGTGCGTTCTGCGCCAGCACGCCCATCTGAGGGTTCTGCTGAGCCCTCAGTATGTGACCCAGATCCCGCGCCATGTTTTGAACCTGGCGCTCTAACTGGGAAACCCGCTCAGGCTGATACGGGGCCCTGTTTTCTCCCCTGGGCTGATCCCGGGAAGGGTAGCTGTCCCTCCTTTGGTAATACCCCGGGTTGGGAAGATTTGGGTACCCCTCCACCCTTGGCCTCCCCTCTCCCGGATTCAGTGGTCTGGGCTCAGGGAATTGGGGAAAGAAGGATGGATGGTTTTGGGGCTGAAAGTCGGGTGGATACCTGGGGAAAAAGTTCTGCCCAGGGTTTGGTAAATTTCTGCCCTCCTGTGGGAAGTTTGGAGGGAAGTTCCCTGGGTTCGGTGCTCGGTTGGATCCCCCCCCTTGGGCTGGGGGAGTCCACACATAACCCAGGATTGGACTGTTACCTTTGTAGCGAGGACTTACATAGTCAGGAGAGCGAGGGACCCCATTGGGGCTGCCTCCCTGGCTCCCTGTCTGTGACTGGCCCGAGGACCTTCTGGGCCTAGCATTATTAGGTGCAGGTAGGTTTTTAGGCCCCCCCATCTCCAAATCCAAAACGGGGGTGACCTTTACCTCTGCCACCTTGGCAGCAGCAGGGGTGCTGTTGGCTTTGGGGTTTTTCTGGGCATTACTTTTGCTATCTACCGGTTTCTGCACCTCATAGATCCGGGTAGCCTGTTCAATGACCCAGTCTAAAGATCTTTTCTCGTGAAAATCCCTCACGAGCTGGGTCATGATATATTTGGGCAAGGCATGGAAAAACGTATTAATAAATTCTCTGCTATCCGTGCGCACCCTTCTTGTGGTCTGTGCAAAAGCACGCTTTAACTCCTGCACAAATTCTTGTGGGGCCTGATCCTCCCCACATTGCAAATTGTAGGCTGCCTTGCGAGCCTCTTGAGGATTTCTGTGAACAGAAAAATGTTTCAAGATGGCCGCCTTATAGGTGGACCATCTCAAATGATTTTGGTCCTCCAGCCCCGCAAAGAAACTGGAGTATTCCGGGGAGAAGGTCCACTTTACATATTGAATACAGCTTTGGCTGTCCTTCAAATGGAAAGTCTCCATCATTTGTTCAAACAACTCTAAGTGCTCCCAAACAGAATACTTAGCGTTCTTATGGTAAGGCGTGATGACGCTCCTGATCGCCTTAATCTGTTTTAAGGGGTCCTTTAGCAAGGCCCTTTTTGCCTGATTGGCCTTTTTAGTTCGGGTAACCCTTGTCCATTCGTCCTCGGACTCAGAGGCACTGCTCCCGGAGGTTCCCGTCTGTTCTTCCAGGTTTTCCCGGATTCTGCGAGCCTGGGAATGGCTGGCAGAATGTGGGGACCTGGTCTCCTGTGTCCTGCGCAGTTCAGAGGAGTCTTCAGATTCCTCCTTGCTGCCAGGATTTGCTGGCTACCCCCCCCACTGACCTAACTGGGCAGAGGTTTTCAGGATGCCCTGAATGGGCCTATTCTCCCGGGGTTCCCCACTGAATTGCACCATGCTTGGGTGCCCATGCCCAGATGCCCGCCCATCCATTCCTGGGAGGTACTGGCCTATGAGCCCCATGCTTCTGGCTGGATAGTAATCTGCCATCCCTGTGGCCCGGTGCTCATGTGCGCCAGGGGACATGGGGGTGGTAGAGTCCAGGGACTGAGAGGTATGAGGGCCTCTGGTACTAGGGCTCCTGAGGTTATGCTCCGGAGTTTCCATTTCCCAGCGAACCTCATCTCTATCCGCCCCTGCTCCCTGTTGCAATGCAAGAGCCTGCATTTGTGCCTTCAGTTCCTCAGTTAAGGCCTTACTAGACTCTATCAGTCTCTCCTGCATCGCTACCTGCTGTCGGAGCCTATCATTGTGTTGACAGAGGGCCTCATTTTCCCTCTGTGCTTCCTGGTTGGTCCTGGAGAACTGGGCCAGTCTTTGCTGCAGGAGGTTTACCTCCTGAGCTGTGTCCCTATTGGCCTGCTCCTTTCTTGCTAGAGCATCTTCCACCCTTCTGGTGTGCTCTACCAAGTTCTGGTTTTCTTTTTGGAGATCACCCAGCCCCTGGAGGGCCAGGTGATTTTCTTCAATTTCCTTTTTTAAGTGGCAGACTTCCTGGCCTAAAGTGTCTCTTTCCTGACTAAGAGCCTGCATCTGTGCTGCCTGGTCGTCCCTTTGCCGTTGAAAGGCACCAGCTTTTTGGCGCTCCTCATCAAACTCTGCCTGGGTATCCAGGTCTTTCAAAATTAGTTTGTTGCTCTCCTCTTTCTCTCTGTCTAGTTGGATTTGCAGGGTGGCTACCTGCTCTGTGCATGCCCTGTTGAAATTGATCTGTTGCTCCAGCTTTTTCTGGCTCTGCAGTAGGGAGTTCAAACTGTCTTGGTGCTCCTTCTGCAAGGCCAGAAATCTGGTATCCTGGTCTGTCTTTTCCTGTTGCAGTATATCCATGTCTTCTTTTATTTTAATGATATACTGCCTGGTCTCATTTTCTGCCTCCTGGCTTCTGTGCAGCCTTTGCTCAGAAGAGTCCAGATCAGATTGGGCCTTCTCTAACGCCATCTGTTGCCTTTTTGCCAGATCATGGCCTTCAGCACATTTATTCTGTATGGCTCCCATGTATAGGTACAGGTATGCCGCTATCCTAACAATCTTGTCGTGTTCATCTTTGGCCTTAGGAGCCATATATAGTTCACTCAGGGCCACATGTAACGGACCCTGATCTCTCCATAAGTCTGACCCTGTTTCAGTGACCTGTCGCGTGATGGCCTGCAACCAGGCATCCTGGCCCTGCTCAGCCCATTCACCTCTCACAAATAGTTTATGTAAGAAGTGCTCTCTGGCTATTTTCATATCTACCAAGGTCGTCATTCTAGAGATTGGTCTCTGTCCTGACTTACAGAAGTTAGTATTTTATTTTTGCAGAACAGAACTTTTCTTGGAGTGTCCCTTTTGAGGAATGCTTCACAGCGTAATGCAGCGTGGTGATCCGACCGGATGTATGTATCCCGTCAGTTAGCACACTGTATTAAGCTGCACAAATGGTAAATCTAACCCAACGTCTCGGCTCGAGCCCCCAATTTGTAAGAGGATTCAATCCCGCACTACAGCTAAGTCAATGCCTAGTCCAGAATACTGAATGAAAACCCTTATTGATATATCTTTATGTCCAGTTCATGCGTTCTGGATGACTACCCCTATATAACACCCCTCTCTTGGAATCCCCCTGACCCCACTGAGCCGAGAAGTAGTTCTGTTTTGCAAGTTAAAAGGTTTATTTGATAATTTAAACAATAGATATATAGATCACACTTTATAATAAATTAATAATTGAATATCACACTTAATCTAATATGATAAATATTAACAACGGAGAATCTGGCACTAACACGCTTCTCTATAATCAATACGGAGTTGACATGAAATGGATAAGGTAGCACACAGGTGAATAGGAACAAAAGAAGAAGGTGGTACAGAATGCTTTATGTAAGCTCAGGTGGATGCAATATTCAATGACTGCAGTACAGAAAATACTCAATATGACTTCAACCAAACAATGTAATCACTTTTCTCTGGCTATTCACTCCCCCCCTCTTTATGCAATGCAAGGAAATGGAAGGAAAACACACAGTTCTCAGAAATGCAATCAAATGTGATTCAGTTCACCCCAGCAAGCTTAGACTACAGAAGTTTGAAAACACAGGCAAAATGCTTTGATATGTGCTGGCAATTCAGTGAAAAGTATGCTAAAATGCTTTTGATTCCCTCTAGAGGTTCAGGGTGAGTGGTATCTAGTTAATATTAGCTCAGGCTCACTCTTGCAATGATTCAGGGATAGTTTTTATGAGGCAAACGATTTTCTGGCAAATGGAAGGCAAGCAGCAGCTGATTTTACACGTGGAGAAATTTGCAAATCGCGGTAAATTTCGCGGATGCGTGTTCCGCGATTGCGGTAAAACTATAGGGGGTAGGAATGCGGTTCTAGGTTCGTAGGAAAGCCACGATTCTAAGCTTTCAGATGAAAGTTATTGCAAGTCTCTAAGACAAACGGTCGCGGAGATATGAGCGATTTTGTGAAGGTCGTTTTTCAGATTTGAAATTTTAAAAGCTCAAAATGACAAGTGACAGATTTTGCAGCTAGAATGACAGGTGACAGATTTGGAGCTATCAGGCAGTTCTACTTAGGTTAAATAGATTGAATTAGATGAATTTAAACTAAGAGCTTTGGTTTGGTACAGTTTGGCGGTACTCACAAGAGATTTTAAACAGGAAGGCGGCTTTGTCACGATCTGGTCAACAGGTCTGGACTTCGGACGGTCTCTGGGCACAGCGTCTGGTCTCTGGAACTGCTCACAGCATCGGGGTCAGCACTCTGGATACAATGGCCTGGTCTCTGCTAGGCACCGGTTCTCTGGGTCGGGTCCTGCCTTCTCTTTGGATATTTCTGTCACCGGGTTCTTGCAAAAGTTCTTGGCAAAATTCAGACGGCTCGCCCGGCTGTCTGAAGAGTTCAGTTGCAAAAATATTTTGAGGCCTGCTGACAAATACTCTTGCTGGCAGTGGCCTTTCTGGTTAAGGTTCTGAAGTCTCTGTTTATCTTGGAGTCTAAGCGTTGGCTCTTTGAAATTTGATGGAGGTAAGTATGGATTTTTCCGGCAGAGCTTCCAGCTGCAAATGGATTTGAAGGTCTCTACCTAAGTTTCAGTGGTCCATTTATATGTTCTGCAAGTGGGTGTGTGTGTTGGTCATAACTAAACTTGCCCCTCTCGCTTGTCATTGGTCCAGCTTTCATTCCTCCCCTGATTGGGGAACTAAGTTGTGTCAGAGTGATGTCAGCCATTTATGATCTCTTGAAAAACCTCCCCTGTCATCTGTGCACCCAAATCTATATATGATCAAAATACATATTTCAGAGTTACACAGTTGTTTGAAATTACATATACATGGTGTGGCTGAATTTAGCCATGTCTCTGTCCAAATCTGCTGTTTCTAAGAGCTTGCATTCAGAAATGGCACATAATTGACTTTTTAACTGATTTTTCAATTTCTGACATTGACCCAACTTTACATACATGTGCGCAGGGAGTATGGACATTAACTGATGAAGTTTCAGATTTTTAACATGCATACATTTAGAGTAATATCCACTTTTCCGCTAACACCCCCCTGAACATACCACCGGTTCTAAAAACCTCTTAAACTGTGGGCAGAAAAATCACAAGAATTATGGTATCATTTATAAAATTTTCACATGTCTGCACCATGAGTTATTCATCTTTTTCTAAACAATATTCTGGCTACAAAGGGGTGTGGTTTCCCAGGTCACATGGTGGAAATACTGGTTTATCCAGTTCTGCCAAGCCAGCTTGCTCTCACAGGCAGTGCCCCTCCCAGCTTCTGCCAAGAGGAAGCTACATTTTACGACCGCTGTAATAAAACCTTTGCCTGAGTCAAGACAGGCTTTGTTCAGAGCTCCTGTATTCTGTGGGGCTCCCCTTAATTCAATTATCAGAGAGATGGCATATCCTTAGTGTGGCCAGCAAAAGGCAGATAGGCCTGGGAACACAGTTGTGACTCAAGTTTCACTCCTGATGGGGGTAGCTGTCAAGCAAAATCAAGTTCCTTAAGCCAGACTTTCAGCTAACTGTCATGTTTTTTGTTGCTTTTTAAATTAACTTGCAATTTTACACATGCAGCTAGAATGCTGATTCTAAGTGCAAAACTATGACATTTCAACAGTTACAAAGGCATGTGACACCAAACATAGGTCACTCATTTAATCTAAACATTTTCGATTTTAGTGTCTTTAAATCCAGTGCAACTTAAACTGCTGACTCCATAGCAGTTTTGTTATAAGCATTGTTTTGGGCTCTTCATTTCCCCGATTTTGTAAGCACACAAAACTCCATTCTGCCAAATGTCTGCTGGTGTTCAGTGAATATTTTGCACATGTTGCAATGTTTGAAAATAGGCATTTTGAGCCTGCCTTCAGAGAAACACAGGGTGGTTTTAAAACGCCGGCTTTTGGATAGTGGTGAGTACTGGTACTGCACCCATTTTTGGGATTTAAGAAATGAATTCCCCACAATTCTAGGTTGCATTTGGCAATCAGCATTGCCATTCCCAATGGTTTCAGACTACTGTGCGGGTAGTCCAATGGTGGTTTTAAAGCGCTTTGAAGCTAACCGGCGCTACTGTTTTTCCTTTGGCAACCCATTTCCCTCATGGCAACCCGGCCTTTCATTCTCGCACTGGTGGGTGGCAAGTGAGGCAACCATTTTGGTGTGCGCACAAACTGCGCAGCTTTCCTGGATTTCGGCGCACATGTGGGTTTTCCGCCATCTTGAATTTTCTAAGCCCACAGCACCAAATGTTGTGGCATGATAGCTTAAACGTGGGTCAGGACACCCAACAAGCCCCCCCACGCGACTGCACTTTGAATTTGAGTCGATGGGGAGTCGCGTGCCCAAGGGTTTTGACCCACGCACCGGTCTGTCCGCATAATCTTCTTCCTACTCTGTAGATGGCACAGTTCAGCATCTTCTTCTCCATCCGGTACTGATCGATCGGTTCTCCTCGCCGGTCCTGATGGGAATATTGGGCGGTCCACTGGGCCCATTGGATCTTCGTTCCCGGTCTCCGGATCGCCCTCCTTGGCCCGTCTTCAGGTTTTCTTTCTCCTAGGACGACAAAGGAAGAGCGGCAATACCTACTCATAGACGTTTTTCCACCACTGTTGAGATAGTGGGGCAGCATATGCATTTCATCATGACGAAACATTACATTCTTATTTTGATAAAAAACAGTATAACTAAGAGACAGTTTCATGCAAATCACAGTATTTTAGAGACTAGATGTGGTATGTTTTATGATTGGAACTGAATTAGTCTGAGACAGTACCCGCTAGGATTCCAGAGGATTCCTCCAGTTGTTGCAGAGTGTGCCTGGGATGGCAACATTTCAACTGGTTTATGTGGACCCACTTGTCTTCCCCCGCTGCCAAAGGACCTTTGGGGATGTGGATTTTGTAGGCCACAGGGGAGATCTTGTCGAGGATCTCAAAGGGTCCCTTCCATGTAGGCAAAAATTTGCGCTGCTTGGCCTGGTTCCTTTGGAAGTTGTATAGATAGACCCGGTCTCCCACCTGATATTCCTTCCTGGAAGTTTTCAGGTCATAATGGGTCTTCATGCTATCAGCTGATCTTTCTAGATTCCGCTGAGCATAAGCAAAAGCATGTTGGAGGTGTTTCCTTAAATTCTCTACATACTCATGAGTAGTGGAGGCATTTATCAGTGTCTGCTCTTGGGTCCTGTAGAGCAAATGCTGAGGAAGCACCATTTTGCACCCAGTCATCAACTCAAATGGTGACATTTTGGTTGCAGATGAAGGGGTAGATCTGATGGCCATTAGGACCAGAGGTAATCGGATATCCCAACTTGGCCCAGAATCTGCCACAAACTTCTTTAATATGCTCACAATGGTTCGGTTATATCTCTCTACTGCCCCAGAAGAAGCTGGTCTATAAGCAATATGCAGCTTTCTCTTGACCCCCAGTATCTCCCACATCTTTGTCATTACTTCACTGGTGAAGTGGCTACCTCTGTCTGACTCAATCCTTTGAGGTAGACCAAAACGGGAAAAGATGTGGTTAATCATCAAGGCAGCTGCAGTTTCTGCCTTGCAATTTGGGGCTGGGAGACATTCCACCCACTTGGTAAACAAGCATGTCACGGTCAACATGTACTTATTCCCCCTAGCCGAGCGAATCACAGGGCCTACAAAGTCGATTTGTAAATCTGACCATGGCAGGGTCATCCCCCTCTTTTGTAAAGGCGCCCGGTGTGTGGGGGATGTCGGCTGAAATTGTGCACACACAAGACAACCCTTCAAATATTGGTTGAGGTCCTGGCCCATGTGTGGCCAGTATGCAACCTCTCTTAAGATTTCCAGTGTTGTGTGAAACCCCCTATGACCGGCAGTGGCCGCATCATGGGCGTGACTTAACATCAGGCTTCGGAATGAGGTAGGAACCACCCACTGATCGTGGCCAGCTTTGGATTTCCTTACCAACAACCCGTTTTGGATTCGGAACATTTTTGGACATTTCATCAACACTCTTAGGTCCTCTTTCCCATTGTAATCGGTATCCGTCAGGGGAAAGTTCTCAGGGTCCTCAAGATGCTGGTATAAATTTACCAATTATTGGATCCCCCTTCTGAGCAGTAATCAAATCAGCATCAGGGGTCTCCTTACTCCATTGTGCAATTGAAAGGTCGTTGTGAGCATTTGTCTGGGACCTAGTGATAGCAGTGACCTGGATTTCCCCCAACAGGGACTCAATCTCAATTAGATCCCCTTGGATGGCCCCGGTTTTGGCCAGCTGATCAGCTAAGTCATTTCCAGTTTTGTCTGGTCCCTCTACTTTGGAATGACCCTTGATCTTCTTCCAATAGATGGTCATCTCATTCGAGGTGACCAGATCATCAATGTTTTGGATCAACTTCCCATGTTTCAAGGGTTTGTTGTTAGCACATAACATGCCTCTGGTTTTCCAATTAACCAGGTGCTCCACGAACCCGTTCCGTACATAATCCGAATCTGTGATTATGACCAGTTCGTGGAGTTGATGCTGGACAGCAGTGAGGATGGCCTGATGCACAGCCATCAATTCTGCCACCTGACTACTTCGGGGACCAATTTTGTATCCAGCGGAGGGTTCTGGGGACTCATTCACCCATGCATTCCCTACGCCGGCCACCAGTTCTTTCTCCCCGTCGTTGTCAACATGGTAAGAGCATCCATCCACATACACAGTGGGCATTCCCTCACACTTGTCTTCTTCAAAGACTTTGTGGGGGGAATTAAGGTATGCCTCCATGTTGTCCTTTATTTTTAGACCTTCGTCCTCGAGACAGTTTTCTCTGGCACAATCATGCAAGTCAGCCAGACCTTGCGCGAGGGGACTCTTCTTGTTTTGGCCATATCGGACCTCCACAGGAAAGCCTTGCATTGACAGAATCCAGGAAGTAATTCGGGAATTACTCACATTTCCGGCCCGGATTCTGTCACTTTGGAGATATTGCAGAGGCTGGTGTGGAGTCTCCACTATGATGTGTTCCCCCTGGATAAACGGGCGGTAATTCTTCAATGCCCACACCGTTGCCAGGAGTGCCTTCTCACAATCGTTGAATTTTTCCTCCACAGAGGATAAAGTTTTGCTCGCATAGGAGATTACTTTATTGACCTTGTCATGCTTTTGGTATAATACTGCCGTCAAGCACGTATTAGAGAACCCCGTCTCCAGGAAGAACTCCTTGTTTCTGACAGGGTAAGCTAGGCAAGGCGCTTGTGAGAGGCTTATTTTGAGTTGTCTTACTGCCTCGGCTTGTTCTGGACCCCATTCCCACTTGACCCCCCCCTTCAGGAGATGAATCAGGGGTCTGGTGATCTCTGCGTAGCCCTCAATGAACTTTCTACTGTAATTAGTCAGTCCAAGGAGGCTCCTTAGTTCCCGCAGAGTTGTGGGGTCTTTCAGTTTCTGAAGTGCTTCCACTTTCTTTTCCTGGGGACAGAGACCCTGAGGAGTAATCTCATGCCCCAAGAAATTAACACGGGTTCTACACCACTGTGCTTTCTGAAAGGAAAGTTTTGCTCCGGCGGCCCTCAACTGTGTCAGAACATAACGGATCTCCGCTATGTGTTCCTCCACAGATGAACTTTTGATGAGGACATCATCTACATAAGCCAGGTTACCCCTCGCACCCAGGTCGGGCATGGCCTTATGTAGGAAAATGTTGAATTCATTGCCGGAGTTGAGGTATCCGAAGGGAGTCCGGGTCCATGTGTATTGCTGGCCCCCAAAGGTAAAAGCCAGCTTGTATTGGTCCTCCCTACTGACAGGCACGGTCCAGTATCCATTGGTCAGGTCTATGGCAGTGAATACTTGTGACCCCTGAATCTGGGCCAGCCCTTGGTCAATGTAGGGAAGAGGCCATCGGGAAGTATGGACCCGTTTGTTGAGCTCCCTGAGGTCGGCGCAGAGTCTCCACTGGCCGTTCGGCTTCAATATTCCCAGCACCGGATTATTGAAGGTGCTGTGGACTGGACGGATTATTCCCCGGGACTCAAGGTTCTTAATTATTTCAGTAAGGGACTCCATTGATGCGAGAGGCAAGCGATATTGCTTCACAAACACAGGAGTCATGCCAGGGTCCGTGGGGATTGTTGTTGTGTGGATGTCAGTGCGACCACAGTCATATGAGTCTACCGCAAAGAGATCTTGGAAATCCAAGAAAACTTGTTTCAACTTTTGCTTTTGTTCCAGAGTCACACAGGCATCAGCTAGGTTGACTCTCTCTTCCACCATCTGCCTGAAGCCTGGAAAGACTTCTGGTTTGGCTATCTCCGCGGCCTCCTCCAGCTGGGTGGAGAAGTCCCTGGTCAGAGTGTTGATTTGGACCGGAGGCTTCAGGTGGGAAAGGCAGCCTTCATGAACCTGGAAAATCACCTCATCCCTCCTGAAGTCACACGTCACATCTTCCTTACCATACGGGCAGGAAGTGTACACCAGGAAGTTCCCCCCATGCCGGGTAAAAATCCTGTCTGGTGTTGCGTTGTCATCACTGTCACTGTCAAAACAGTCCTTGGGGATTGGTCCTAACAGTTCATTTCTAAGATCAATGGAGAAATGTCGGTCATCAACCGCCATTCCAATAATGGTGCCTGCGGCTAGAGTAATACTCTTTAAGTCGCTGTTATCCACCTCTATTGGAATGGTGTCATGTTCTATGTTGACTAATGGTGTTGGGTTTACCCCCAACCCTTGCTGTTGGAGAGAAGCATTTAGATGTATGTAAGCATCAGGGTTTTTCAACTCTTGTCCCCTTTTAACTTTCACTTCCAGGGAGAATTGTCGGGTCCTTTCTGGGATGGTGACTTCCTTTTTAGTCTGAATTTCAACTGCATAAGGTAGCAATTGAGCTGACCTAAATGTTTTTTCTGGATCATCAAAGCCCATGGGATTATCCGCTAATCGGGACCAAGCTTTGAAGTTTATTAGGTCCAAACTAATGGCGAAGCGATTGAGAATGTCACTGCCTAAGTAAAAGGCGGCAGGGACGTCTCGCACGACCCAACAATTATGGACTATGCTCTTGTTGCCAATGGAGATTTTGAGCATACACCTGCTTGGCAAGAGATGTTTGAAATTAGGTGCTTCCAGGTCCATTTCCCATTTGTCTATCAGTTTGAAGGTGGGAATGGCTGGATCCTTTGGGAGTTGGCGAAACATGGCTTCGCTGATGAAGCTCTTACCGTTGTTCACACACACTCGAGCGAGAAAAGAGTCCTTCCCATCATTTAACTGAACAGGGATGAACAACTGCTCTCCAATTTGCTGAATATCAGCCAGGCTCTGAGCTGATTTCACATCTTTCTGGACTATAGGAGTGGGAGTTTCTGATTGTGGATTAGTATAGAATTTCAGAGTGTTTCCTTCCAGCGTGGAATACCACTTTAGACTGGAAGGAAGGTTGATTTTCAGAAATAGAGAGGACCCCCCATCACCAGTCTGTTGTCCTACTGCTATTACTGTCACGTCTGGAATCTGGTTGTTCTGGAAGTGAAATTCTACTTGGTCAGATTTTTGTTCAACCATGTGGCAGGTGCCGTTTAAACTAACATGGTTGACACTCTGTTTTAATTTTATTGGTCGGCTAGTCTGGGTCCAGAGGACCTTGTTTACGCAATCTATTAGGGGTGACAACCTTCTCAGGAGGTCATTCCCTAGTAAACAAGGGGTGCCCTCTGGGGTCACAACTATGACCGGGTGTTTCAACTTGTGTCGCCCGATCTTAATGTCCAAGTCTGCAGTCCCCTCAACGGGAATTTCCTTCCCGTCAAAGTTCTGCAGTTGTCCAGGAAGAGAGGTGAGAGGAATTTGGTAATTCTCTCCCCTTCCTGCATTCAGTTCGTCAAAGGCCCTTCTGGACAGAAGGGTAGCTTGAGATCCAGTGTCCACCAGTGCCGAGATTGTACCCTGCCCCTGTACTTGTACCGGGGCATAATATCTTCCCTCCTTCTCCTCAAGGGGGCACAGATAATGTACATTTTTGGACAACTGGTGGGCTAATTTTCTGGTTTTGGACATCGCGAGAGAAGAATTTTGGGCAGAATTCTGTGGAGAGCCTTGGGAATCTGAAAGAAAAAGTTGGCAACTGGAGATCAGAGCCATTGTGGGTTCCCCTGGTTCCGGTTCTGGGCCGCCCCCCCCTTTTTGGAGGCAGTCACCAGGATGGGTTTGAACCAGGGGGTTTTCTTGCTGTTGGTTCTGGGATGAGATGGTGGGCGGCGGTAGCTCAGTCTCCACATCTCCCCAGTCTGGATTTGCATCCCTAGGGACCCATTTTTCTTTGGGAGGAGTTCCCCCCTCTCTGAAGGAGAAGATCCTTTTCCCAGGATCCTCTGAGGATCCCTCTCCCTCAAATTGGAAGATCTGTACCTCCTCCTCAAACTGAGTCTGTTTGGGTCTTTTGTTTCTCCTACCCCCCCTCTGCTCCTTAGGAGGCAGACTTTCAGGGGCAAGAGATTTTGTTTCCGGTTCCTGGGTTTCCAGGGGCTGTTTACAAGTGAGGAAGGAAGCTTCCTCCAAGGCTTTACACCCCCCTTCCCTTTGTGCCTCCTCCCTGGGAACCGGTGAGTTATCGGGGTGCTGCCCCCGTCATTGTTCTGGAGCACCAGGTCCAGAGTTGGGTGCGTTCTGCGCCAGCACGCCCATCTGAGGGTTCTGCTGAGCCCTCAGTATGTGACCCAGATCCCGCGCCATGTTTTGAACCTGGCGCTCTAACTGGGAAACCCGCTCAGGCTGATACGGGGCCCTGTTTTCTCCCCTGGGCTGATCCCGGGAAGGGTAGCTGTCCCTCCTTTGGTAATACCCCGGGTTGGGAAGATTTGGGTACCCCTCCACCCTTGGCCTCCCCTCTCCCGGATTCAGTGGTCTGGGCTCAGGGAATTGGGGAAAGAAGGATGGATGGTTTTGGGGCTGAAAGTCGGGTGGATACCTGGGGAAAAAGTTCTGCCCAGGGTTTGGTAAATTTCTGCCCTCCTGTGGGAAGTTTGGAGGGAAGTTCCCTGGGTTCGGTGCTCGGTTGGATCCCCCCCCTTGGGCTGGGGGAGTCCACACATAACCCAGGATTGGACTGTTACCTTTGTAGCGAGGACTTACATAGTCAGGAGAGCGAGGGACCCCATTGGGGCTGCCTCCCTGGCTCCCTGTCTGTGACTGGCCCGAGGACCTTCTGGGCCTAGCATTATTAGGTGCAGGTAGGTTTTTAGGCCCCCCCATCTCCAAATCCAAAACGGGGGTGACCTTTACCTCTGCCACCTTGGCAGCAGCAGGGGTGCTGTTGGCTTTGGGGTTTTTCTGGGCATTACTTTTGCTATCTACCGGTTTCTGCACCTCATAGATCCGGGTAGCCTGTTCAATGACCCAGTCTAAAGATCTTTTCTCGTGAAAATCCCTCACGAGCTGGGTCATGATATATTTGGGCAAGGCATGGAAAAACGTATTAATAAATTCTCTGCTATCCGTGCGCACCCTTCTTGTGGTCTGTGCAAAAGCACGCTTTAACTCCTGCACAAATTCTTGTGGGGCCTGATCCTCCCCACATTGCAAATTGTAGGCTGCCTTGCGAGCCTCTTGAGGATTTCTGTGAACAGAAAAATGTTTCAAGATGGCCGCCTTATAGGTGGACCATCTCAAATGATTTTGGTCCTCCAGCCCCGCAAAGAAACTGGAATATTCCGGGGAGAAGGTCCACTTTACATATTGAATACAGCTTTGGCTGTCCTTCAAATGGAAAGTCTCCATCATTTGTTCAAACAACTCTAAGTGCTCCCAAACAGAATACTTAGCGTTCTTATGGTAAGGCGTGATGACGCTCCTGATCGCCTTAATCTGTTTTAAGGGGTCCTTTAGCAAGGCCCTTTTTGCCTGATTGGCCTTTTTAGTTCGGGTAACCCTTGTCCATTCGTCCTCGGACTCAGAGGCACTGCTCCCGGAGGTTCCCGTCTGTTCTTCCAGGTTTTCCCGGATTCTGCGAGCCTGGGAATGGCTGGCAGAATGTGGGGACCTGGTCTCCTGTGTCCTGCGCAGTTCAGAGGAGTCTTCAGATTCCTCCTTGCTGCCAGGATTTGCTGGGTACCCCCCCCACTGACCTAACTGGGCAGAGGTTTTCAGGATGCCCTGAATGGGCCTATTCTCCCGGGGTTCCCCACTGAATTGCACCATGCTTGGGTGCCCATGCCCAGATGCCCGCCCATCCATTCCTGGGAGGTACTGGCCTATGAGCCCCATGCTTCTGGCTGGATAGTAATCTGCCATCCCTGTGGCCCGGTGCTCATGTGCGCCAGGGGACATGGGGGTGGCAGAGTCCAGGGACTGAGAGGTATGAGGGCCTCTGGTACTAGGGCTCCTGAGGTTATGCTCCGGAGTTTCCATTTCCCAGCGAACCTCATCTCTATCCGCCCCTGCTCCCTGTTGCAATGCAAGAGCCTGCATTTGTGCCTTCAGTTCCTCAGTTAAGGCCTTACTAGACTCTATCAGTCTCTCCTGCATCGCTACCTGCTGTCGGAGCCTATCATTGTGTTGACAGAGGGCCTCATTTTCCCTCTGTGCTTCCTGGTTGGTCCTGGAGAACTGGGCCAGTCTTTGCTGCAGGAGGTTTACCTCCTGAGCTGTGTCCCTATTGGCCTGCTCCTTTCTTGCTAGAGCATCTTCCACCCTTCAATTATTGCCTGATAGAAGTTTATCAATCCATGATGGGCAGTCCTGCTCTTCTCTTTTGAAATACCCATGTTAGAAATGAGATGGGAGCTAATAACACCATTGAGAGCTCCAGGCTGCTTTGCATAAAATCAAAGACAATTTTTTGGAACCTAGAAATGACAGATTTTAAATTTTGACTAATATGTCTGTGATCACAGGGTTGCCTGCTTGAACCACTAAATGAACTATATATGCACATTCCGATGTACCAAGGATTTGGTGGGTGATCATGGTGTCAAGGTAAGGGTGCCCATGCACATGGCCATTTTCTAATGCACTGACACCCATTTCCTAATCACAAAGTCCTTAAACTTTTAAAAATATGTTATCATTCTTCAAGGAAACTTTACCATGTCTTAAAAAACATTCAACTGTTAGCATCACAACGGTTCATCGATCAGAAAAATGATCAGCTGGGAAAAGCTTGACAGAATATCTCTAGCTCTTTATTTATATTTATATAAAACAGAACATCTGTTAGTTTGTTTTTTATAGATTTCCACCCCGTTCCACCAATCTGCACCACGTTTGGCCTAGTTACCTGTTCTGTTCCTCTGGACATTACTGGCTACGTGACATTTGGACACCCCATTCCTTTTGCAGGATTTCAGCCCCTTGAGACAGTTGCCAAAAAAAGCTAATTTTAAGTGTCTCGATGCAAGGAACAAACTTAACATTTACTCTTGGACCCAAAAAACAAGTTTCAAGGCTCTAGGATGCACTGTTTCGGAGACATTTGCACCGCAACACACCAGAACACACTGCACCGCACCAGAAATTCTTTTATTTTGTGTATTTCTATGCTTTTCTCATTCCAGGTGCCTCCCAAAAAGCAAAAAATCTATTGGCCAAATTGATCCAAAATCAAAGAAAGTGAGATTATGAAGGGCCTGTCTACAGAACCTGTGCGGAGTACAGGTACATTTTTCAAGTATTTACATAAGTTAGAATTAAAGCATTGCTAATGTGTGGAAAATGCAAAATCACAACTGTCCACTTGAGGGTCGAGTGTATCCGAATGCTCACACAGGCTGGCCAGGCTGGCCAGGCTGAGGAACTGTCAGTCACCTGTGCCGGAAAAGTGAGCCACCTGCAGAAATAAGCATGACGATATAATGTTGCTGATAAGATGTTAAGTGTTTAAGCTGCTGGATTTCATGCAGTCTCATTTAGGCGCAGGCTACTCCACCTCCTCCTTCTGGGCCTATGGGGCTGCCTTTCAGGTGCAGAGGGAGCGGTTTGCACGAGAGTGACTCTTTGGTAGGAGATATTTATGCAGCAAAAATCAATACAAGGGGTTCAGTCCACCCACAATCAAAAGCATCACACCAATATTCCTTTTACGTTCAATCTAGCCCAGTCTGTTATTCATGTAGAAACACGTAAATCCCTCACCCTTTAGCAATAGGTAAGCCAAGAACGAGGCCTTTGTACAGAAATAATGTATATATATATATATGAATGGGAACATTCATATTTGTGCAAAATCACAAATCATGCCACCTCACTCTGTGGCCCAAATGCTTTTCTTTCCTAACATTTCTCTTTTTTTTTACACAAATTGTAGTTGGTTCAGGATAACACAGATAACAGATTTTTTAACCCCACAACATGCACAGTCAAAACACTTTGCATGGGATTCAATTTTGGGGTTTACTTTCCCTTTCCATGGTGGCCATTTAAACTGTATTGGAAAAGGTAAACAGATAAAATGGCCACCATGGTCCGTGGAGGCCATAGAAAAAAAAATGCCCACCAGGGAAAGGAAGAAGGGACTCCTTCTTCCTTTCCATGATGGCCTGTCGCGGATCGGGAGCAGATGCGCTGTGGACAGAAGTGTTCCAAGCACGTCTACTCCAAAAAGGACTAAAAAGAAGGTAAGTGGGTTGGGAGGCTAGGGAAGGTATTGTTTGGATTGGGGTGGTTGGGGGGAGCAGGAGGGGGAGGGAAATCACTTACCTCACTGCCCAGCGAGGGAGCATGGAAGCCTCCAGCTGCTTGGTGGCTCGGAGCGGGGATTACCCCGTTCTGAGCCTCCTCATTGGCTGAGCAGCTGCCACACACCCGCCCCCGCCAGGGACAAAGAAAAAGAATGTCGGGAGAGGGATTCCCGTCGGGTAAAGTCCTGGCGAGGGCCAATCAGACTGCATGTTACAATCTTTTTAACCCCACAACATGCACAGTCAAGGGAAAACACTTACCTCACACCCCAGAAGGGGAGGATGGCAGCCTCCAGCCATGTGGTGGCTCGGAGCGGGGATTACCCCGTTCCGAGCCTCCTGATTGGCTGAACGGCTTCCACCCCCCCTCATGCGCTCCCCACCGGGAACAGAGGAAAAGAACATCAGGAGAGGGATTCCCAGTCAGGTAAAGTCCAGGCAAGGGCCAATCAGATTGTTTGTTACAATCTTATTGTCCATCGCCAGGGACTAATAACATATAGCACCTTGAAACCTGATCGGATCATACACTTAGCAATACTGTTTAAATGAAGTTCAATTTAAATAACATGCAATACTTTCCTAATGGCAAAAGACATTTCACACATGCAGCACTCTGTATTTTCCATCTATCTGCACACTTGGATAAGATAGCCATGTTGGAGCACAACAGACTTTTATAAACAAAACACGTTTTAAATATACAGAACCCTTATTCCTTCACCAGAATGCAATGAAGAATCTCACTTCTACCAGGAGTCCCGTTCCCACTCTCAGCTAGAGCATGTCAATCAGAGACTTCACTTTATTTAATTATGGCAATACACTTTTCTGGCCCAGCACAAAACCCAGATGTTCAGTTTGCATTCAGCACCCATCTGCGTTAAGACAGGATCTGAGGAATGGTTGGGAATTTTGTTTCTTATGCACCCCTACTTTTAGGGAATTTTGGGGTTGGCAATGGGAAATAGGCATCCCAATTACTTTGACAGACTATATGTGTATTAACACTGGAAGCGATATTGTTGATTTCGAATTTCAACAAAATCTCCCTATGTTAGTTGGTTATAGGGACGTTAAATTGTTACTAGGTAAGAAAATGCCAGGGGTTTACTTAGTCTGCTCACCTAATCAGTAATGGGAAAACTAGTACATGAAACAGATCCTCACAAGACTGTGTCTGGTTAGACAGGTTACTTACAAAGAATCTCTCTGGGCTTTGCAGAAAACACCACCTCAGGTCACCAGGATATCTCATAGAGAAAGGCCATGAATCTGGTCAGATGGCCCCAGTCATGGGTAGCCTCCAGCATCAATACCCTTGATTTGCCTCTCCTTGAATGAGCCCAGCCATCTTTTAGTATGCAGCCTGCAGTTTGGCCAGCAGTTCCAACACAGATTATATCAGACGGATCTCCCTGAATCCCATTGTATGACACCTTATGAACCTTTCACCACTCCCACAAAAATGTCTAAACGATGAGATGCCAGTTCATTGGCTCTTAATCTGGATGGAATATCTATTTGCCATCCCCTTAAACCAGGCCTAGCCCATTTTCTTTAATTGGTTCAGTCAGTTACCAAGACCAAAATCGGGGAGGGATCAGTCTAACCACTTGAATTCACATTTCCACACATTTCAGTTTTGCACTTTAAAAAAAAAGCATTAAGTAGCCATTTGTTAAATTTCATCTACACGACACACATGATGATGCAGGTATGTATGTCACAGGTAGAGCTGCCGTTTGAACAAGCACGTTGGATATACAATGGCGCCTTTGCGCATGAGCGTATGGACGCCACCATGCAGGATTTATGTCATGGCAGCCGCATCATGAATACTTTTCCCAAAACCAACTGGGCTCTAACATAAAACAATATGAGAACAGAGCTACCTTGTGCACATGTTGCCAGGACGCAATGCATACCCTCATTCAACATGGCGCCTGCACGTTTCTATGTGCATATGTCATTGCCTGGATAATATAAACACCACAGTGATCCAAAATGGCAGCCGTACGAAAATCGCGGAACAAGACGTGGGGATACAGCAGGAGATCGTGCATTTTATTGCATGGAATCGACCACTGCGTATATAGCTGTAAGTAGATGACCCGTCTATTCACATTTATAAATAACGGTAAAGTGTCGCGAGTGTTATTTACACTCACACTTTGTCTACAGGATTATTCCCTGAAACTTGGTCTACGAAAGAACTTAAAAGGCCATTTCCCGGCCAGACCAGACCGCGACTGGGCAGAGTAACAAAACTGATCGAGTAAGTCAGGAAAAATGTCAAGTCCAACATAGATCTCCCCCCTCCCCTTTTTTGTCTCTGTGCAAAATCACAGATGGTGAAACCAGACGGGCGACTTAAGACTGCCCCTGCCTGTTCAAAATTACACCACACGATGACATCGCACCAGGAAACATCTGATACTCTAACCTAACAAAAGGTACACCTATTAGTAAAGATGTAGGTACTGTACACACTGTGATATATATGGAGTAAGAGGAATAGAGAGGAAAGTAATAACATAGTGCACACTGCACTTTGCTGTTTTCCACCTGGGATTTACCCAGATGCAGAATAATCCAACACGACTCCCACACGAACAAGCAGCCACGAAAGGTAGCAGGTCAGTGGAGGGTTTACTCCCATTTGCTGTCCTTCTGAATAATTATGGTCACAAACCCCAAATAAGTATCTGTGTTTCTAATATGAGGTTTTTAGTATTTTTAGGGAACACGAGCAGTGCACATGGTTTGATGTAAACTGCTAAATTGCTCCTTGGTCTAAAGATTGACAGCGCCCTGAAGAAGGGGGTTGATGACACATTTAATATCTGGATTGGTTCGGTCCATGTGTTCTTTCCACTCCCCGAAACACGAATCTGTGTAGACGGGCTATGACAAATATACATTAATTCATACTGACCATTTGTTCACCTTTGTTACTAACATCACATTCATCCGAATAGCAATACCTAGATGTGTGTGAGTCCAAAATATGCTATCCTGTGAGTGACTTATGCGATGATGCTCCAAATCTGAACTTGGATATATTCAAAACGCTAATGTCGTCTTTATGTTATTTTACTTTGACCATCAATGTGTGTTGTTTGCATGTGGTCTTTTTATAAGTATATGTATACTAATTAAAATATGTTCTTTTGACACCTAACTGATTGTGATCTATACAGCTGAGTGTAAGTAACTATCGCTCAAAGGAATATCCATCCCACAACCCCCGTGGAGGGAAGTTGGGTAACTAGTGGTGTAACTGTGTTTCTTATATACAATATTCTATAAAGCAGGCAGGACAATTATCCTGAATGCTAAAGTCTACACAAACTGACTCAAAATCATCTTTACTGCATTATGCACTGCTATGTCCACATATCTCTGATGGGGTGCAGTGTTCTAACCGTGGTATTCAACAGCTATGCCTGTAACTCAGAGTCCGGGGTCTTCGAATGGCACAAACTGTGATCTTGGCCAGTTAGAGGTAACTGAGCAGCTTCAAAGGTCCAAACCGCAAAGAATTGCGAGCTGTGGCTACTCTCAGACCTGATTGCTGGTTCTCAGTGGCCTAGGGCATTCTGGGAGAGAGCCTGTCGGTTGATAAGGGTCTGCTGTAAAGGCTATAGTGATAAAGGGAGCACATGTGAGTCACAGTAGTAGCCATTACGACTTTGGCAGTAGCCAAGCCTTTAATAAGGGCATGGCTGCCACCAAAACCGGGTCCGGGTACGGGTTCTCTGAATGGGGAATTACCGGGCCATTCCGAGTTTGGAGGGCCCGGTAATTCCTCCTTCAGGGAACCCGGACCCGGATCTTCCCCATTCCCATTTGAGTCCCCTTAGGGCTCAATGGGAATGGGTGCAGGGAGGTAACAATGGGCCGATTACGACTGGCTCGTTGTTAGCTCCCTGGTCCCCTCGCGTGACCCGGTAAGGGCGGCAGGTTTTACCAGGCGTCCTTAACGGGTCCCGCAAGGGATCCTCGTAATAAGATGGAATGGGTTTAACGGGTCCGCATCCATTAGCGGCACCCATTAACCCATTCCGCCAGGTTCGTAATGAGGCCCATAGCCTCTGCGCACACACTTTTCAAAGTATAACATTGAAACATGTGAAATAACATTCAGCTACTCACCCCATCTAAACAAGGTTTTTTCAAGAACATCAACGCAAAATGAAAAACATGGACTCTCCACTTGAACAAGAATGACCTGTTCATATTTTTGCCTTAAATGATCACCTATGACCTACAACTGGGATACTAATATGGACCTTTGAAGGTATTGATGAAATTCACAGAAGAAAAACAAATCTCCCACATGAACATTCCTACTTGCAACAATGACGGCTATACAAACTGCATGAGAAAGCTCGGCCTTTGAAGGAATAGAAACTGATTTAAAAGTAATCCTTCTAAGAAAAAGGTCTTTCTTTGTGTCCTTCATCCTAGGACTCTTGGAATTCCTAGTTCAGTGTACATGGCCTCCAAGCTTGGGTCAGGGTTAGTCTTCCCTCTCTTCCAGGTTAATAATCTGGGTATATTATTAGACTATTTTTATACCCATGTCAGCACATTCGTCAAGTAGTCAGGATCAGCTTTTATCATGTAAGAACTCTACGTACTCTGCTTAATTCTGTTGGGAAGTAAAGGCACTGAAAAATAGAGTTTAGGTCTTAGTTCTTGTTTGGTTCTCGGTCTTGTTTTTTTGAACTTTCAAGCAGTGGCTTAAAGAAAACTCATAATCTATACTTTTGACTTTAATGGTGAAATCAGGCTTTGGAAATGATTGCAATCCAAAAGTTACTTTCACAAAATTTCAATCACATCTTTTATGAGGGCAGCGAGCAAAATGCATCATCCAACACAAAGCAAACTCCTTGGGGCATTGCCTCTTTTGCTCTGTATGGAAGCTTTCCGTCATCAGTTATAATAAGGCGAATGTCCCTTGCTTTCGTGCTTTAGTACTGTTGCTCTGTCTCTCACTGTTTTGGCAAGCATGACTTGGGCACTGATGGATTTCTACTCCTTAGATGAAGGTTAAGCCAAAGGCTTCACTGCTCTGCTCAGCTTTTAGATGGCTCACACCTCGAGATGATTAGCACCTCTTGGTCAGATTAAATATCTTCTGAATTGGGGTGAACGATGGATCTAATGGGCCAAAGGAAGGCATAATAGATATTCAACCTCCTGGTCTCAGAGGAAGGGGACAGGTTGGCAGAACTGTGTGTTTCTTCACCTAAAGCAGTGATCCATCCGTGTGTAGCCTACAGGCAAACTCATCCAGTTCCCGGTGAAATATTGAGACACGTTTGCTTTCTATGCTTGGACATGCAGTCACCTCACATCACATCGAGAAGATGACCTCTTTTATTCCCAGCACAAATAACTCATCAAAATTGACCCTTTCCCCAATTTGTTTTGTAGAGAAACAAGTTATATTTCAGGTTTACTGTGAGGAATTCGACCATCCGCATAGTCGGCGTGCACTCGCCTGGGCTTTTTTTGAAATGTTTAATTAAATGGAATGATGGTAGACCGACCTCAGGAAAATGTGCGGGGATAATCCACACAAACATTCCTATGCTCACACTGCATAGACAAACACATAGACAGTGTACTCTGGGTGGACAAAGCCTACAAGCAGTCTGCTCTGTCATATGTAGTTGGAATGTGGCAAAGCAAGAGGGCGCACCAAGCTTCCCCCTGCCATGGCCAGCCTGATTAACTAACAAAGGTGCCATGGATCCGCCCTGCACCTCTGTTAGGCCCTGCAGTTGGAAGCAGCAATTAACATACCAATAGAGTGCACTTCAAACAGGCCCACATGGGGCCTGGCTGCAAAGTTTAACAAAGGGGACAGGAAACCTCACAACCTTTCATATGCAACTGTGCCAAGCCCCCTGCCCTCAGTATCAATGACAGTGGACTGTCATGTCTGGGACTGCTGTTTACAGTAGGCCACTCCACTAGGGGGACCACATTCATGAGGTACAACAATGTGGTTTGCAGGAACCAGAGTGTCTGGTCTTGCCACAGCTACAAGGAAGTCCTGCCGCTTTAGCAGGGACCACATAGAGAGGACCATTAACCAGAGAGACTCTTTGAACACAACAGACAGGAAGATGTGTGGGACTTGTGTCACAAGGGATGTTTGCCAGAGCTTTCTTTTGAAAGAAGGATTCCACAACTTTAGTTCTGGGGCACACCCCGTTCCTGTTTTCACCCCTTTACCTGTGAAAAGCACTCTGGTGATTACCTCAAGCATACAGGAGATTGTTGGTAGCGACCCCAGGATTGGTTCATTAAGGTAAGCTTAGCCTACACTAATCACTGTGGCCCACTTGGCTTTAAAAGGGGGCTGCAGCCCATCTTTAAGCAGATCATATGAAGACTTTGCAAGAAGCAGTAAGAAGAACTCACCCTTGAACCCTGGCTGAAAGTACAGTCTACCTTACAGCTTCCGCCAGTGAAGGAAGGCCAGGACCTCCAACGAGGGAAGCAAGATCCCTCCCTTCAACATCTCCCATGGAACAGAGGGAAATACAGAACTCAGAGTTAAGAGAACCCTTCAGCCACTCCAGAACCGGTACCCAGCCAGCACACAGCGCACCCTGCTACGCTCTGCAGCAAGCTCCCCAGATAGGAAGTGCCAGAAGGTCCCTGAACCCGAAGCCAAGGACAAGGCAGCTTCCTGCAGCACACTCCACAGCTGTGGGCCGTCTGCCTTAAAGGACGACACAAACCCATTGAAGAAGCTGGGAGATGTGCCTCGACAATCCTCTACCGACGTCTGCCTTAAAGGACATTTTCAAGCTGCAAACAACGGCACCGCTGACTGTTGTCAAGCCGTTGTCACTTAAAGACATTCAAGGCCTCTTGACCAGTGCTTCAGAATCGCTGATCAGTACTGAGACAATGATTCCTGACCCTGAGCCGCTGTGCAGGCCAGCCTGCAGTTGTTTGTCCAGCTTCGCTCAACGAACCTGCTTGCTACCTGATACCTGCGCTGACTTCCATCTTGAACTCTGTCACAGAAGCCTTTAAAGCTCCCTGAAGCCGACTCCACCCCGTCGACCACAACAAACACCCACAGCACAAGGTACATGGTGGTTCTATCTTCCTGGTCCTACCCAGAAGGCCCCTAGAAACGTTTTAAGATCCATTGCTCCCTTTGTGCTGAAGCCAAGTAACTGTTGTGGTTATAAATCACACTGACTACCTTCCTGTCAGTATGCAAAGTGCATCCATTGTCCTTCTTTTGAAACGGTCTATCCTCTGAATTCCTATACAGGATAGGTTGTATTTCCTAGTGTTGCTAGAACTGTATTTTGTGATATAAATAAAGTAGATATTTTTGATACAACCATGACTGGACAGTCCCTTTTATCATTGGGTAATAATTGTATTTTTCGCTCTTTTGCAATTAACCAACGATCTACGATCTTTCAGAGATAAGCCTGCCGTTCCATCCACGTTACCAAAATTGGACAATGGGCCTCATTACAAATTTGCCGTTACAGTTACAACAGTACCAGTAAGCTTGCCGGTACCGTTGTTACCATACGGGCAAACTACAAGTTCTGCTCGCGGGTGCCTTTTCGCCCACCAGGTCTGACCTGGCAGGCGGACCGGCACCTGCGAGCAGAGCATGTCGGATGCACAGGCACCATTCTGAATGGTGCCGGTGCATCCGGCCTCCCCATTCCCATTGAGCCCTATCGGGAATGGCGAATTACTGGGTCCGGCGGGGCCGTAATGACCCAGTAATTGCCCATTCCCGGGCGCCGGAAACATTTGCAAGTATGGCGGCAGCCTGTCGGTTTTACCACCAAGGCTACCGCAGAAGATTTATAATTTGCTTGTCATTTCAAAGTGTATTTTTGTAGTGCATATTCAGTGTACTTTACACTGCAAAAATACACTTTGCACAGTTCCATGAATCAGGGTTTGGGTCAGTAGTGCAAAGTCACTTTTCAGCAGTGCAGAGTCACTTTGAACCTTGCAAATAATTCACTGAATCGGGCCCTTAGTTTCGTCCGGTGGGTGGATGTGCTTATGAAAATGAAATAAACCCAAAAAAGAAAAACACAAGGTAGTGTAAGTGGTCTTGTATAGCGCCCACCTGCCATTTTTGGCGGCCTCGCTGCACTGATGAAAGACAACATAACACAACACATCTCAGTCGTCCATCCTTGACCATGGCACTGCTCTGACAATCAGTTAGGCCTGCCTGGAGAAAATTTGCTGACATTCACAGAGGATCTGGTTTGGACAACTGTGGGGCTCGTGCAGAGCCGGCCTAGGGGGGGGGGGGGCGGGCGACCACCCGCAGCACCGTTAGCCCCCGCCACACCAGTTCGGGGGAGTCTTTCAAGGGCTCCCCCGGGCTGGCGTTGTGGGAGAAGGCGCAGCGGGCAGCCTTTTGCTATGAAACGCACTTGCTGCTGCGGGCACATTTAATAACAATAGGGTGCTGTTGCCAGCACCCTATTGTTATTAAATCCACCCCTCCGCTACGGGCACATTTAATAGCAAAAGTGCACCATTAGCCCCCCACCACGGCAGCTCGAGGGAGTCTTTCAAGGGCTCCCCCGAGCTGGCGTAGTGGCAGAAGGCGTGGCAGGTGCCCCTTTGTTATTAAATGCACCCGTGGAAGTGGAGCGCATTTAATAACAATAGGGTGCTGATGCATTCTCAACATTCTCCTAGTTAAAAATAAAAAATAAAAAAAAGTGGCACATCCTGGCCCTGCCCCCCCACCGCCCTGCCCCCTGTTGACCAGGGGTGAGCGGGATGGGGGCGCCAATTCGCCCAGGCCGCTGCTGCCCCTAAGGCCGGCCCAACGCTCGTGTAACTCCTCGTCGGGTGCTGGTGATAGGGAAGTGTGCGCATTCACAATTGTTCTGTAGTCAGAAATCAATGGCTCAATATTTTGGAGACGTGCAATCAGAAACATGTGCTCGGTGAACATTTGAGTTCTGCCCCGGTAAGAGCACCCTCACAATGAATAGAGAAATAAATGTTTTTTCTAAGGAGACGGAGGTGAAGGATGAAATCCAATCAGTAGCGGAGGCAGCTTTTGGTTGGGGGGTGGATAATAGGGCATATGAGGGAGGCTGGGGAGCACACTGGGCATGCACTGGCACCAGGGAGTCATGAGGAGGGGGGAGGTCACCCCCATTTCCCCTATCCTGGACCTGCCATTGAGTCCAATGTTGCACTAGGACTGCACAGGTGTGACACGATACCTTCAATTCTCTTTTACGGTAATATATTCCCAAATGTTGAAAGACTATGATTGAGATGATCCATTCCCCTTGATGACCTGTTATGGATCCTCCCCGATCCAGCATTTCCCCAAACACAGGCGGCAGTTTCTGGAAGGTTCTTCGCGCGACGGTCATCGCGCGCCCTACAGAAATGGCTGCGAAGTGGCCGGTAGAGTGGCAATCAACTCAAGAAGCGCCTAAGAGCCTTGCCGCGTTTTGCAGACATTTTGTTCCGCTGATGGGAGGCGATTAATGAAAAGTTGTTTTTGGTGATCTGATTGGGGTATGGAGTGGAAGGAGGGTGGTAGCAGAGTGCTCTGGCCGAGCAGCTCTAGAAATCCAAAGACATTGTTACATTACAGACCGGGCAGTCCATGCTCCACATTCTCCCTTCTCACATCATGCTCTAGAGTTTGTCCTAAAAGAAACAAAACAGAAATCTATCTGCTGGGAGAAGAGACCTCAAAACTTCCAAAAAAGGCAAATGTGTGCCTTTAAAAGGTAGCGCCGTGGAAGGACGTGTGTTGACTGGGGAGGGCAAAGATCACACCTTTGAAATTGACAGAATACCAGGATTATTGACAGAATACCATTTTCCCCAAAGTGTACATTTGTGTAACGTGATCGAAAATTCAGCTCCACCGTAATCTCTCCAGTTTTATCCCAATGTCTTCCACAATCACATCCTGGTGTCTGCACCTCACTGCAATTCCACCGGAGACACGGCGGCAGCTCATGTGTGAGGAGGGCCTCACACCACCCGTGTTTCTGTGAAGTATTCCAACACTCATTAAAGCTAGGTCCACGCCATATCAGAGGCCCACAAAACTGGATGCATACCTACGTGTTCTTCGGCCAAGTAAATGTGTCTAGAAGAATCAGAACCAGCTGAAAATTCCATTGGTAATCAGCATGGGGTGAGCTCCCTGAACTTTTAGGGGGTTCAGGCAAAGATGTTCTTTCTGGCAGATTCATCAGGATCTAAATGGCTCTTTCATCTTCACCTTCTTCCGAGGCTCCAGGAAGCCTGCAGACAAAGATAGCGCAAGAGAGAGGGTGTGTGGGGAGGTCTGTTGCTGTCTTAGTGCCTATTTATTTTGAGGAGTGACAGTAGTGTGATTATATATTAAAGGAAGCTTTTAAGAATTGAATATAACCAAATGTTAAGTTTATTTTTTATGGTGAGCAAAAGGAAGGAAAGGGAAGCACATCAATATCTTCCTCTTTGCTTACGTCTTCTCTCTTCCTCTTCCGTGCTGATCTCCTGTCAGATAATGCACTGGTCTCCTGGCTTCTCTCTTCCTCTAACCTGCTGATCTCCTGTCAGATACTGCATTGGTCTCCTGGCTTCTCTCTTCCTCTTCCCTGCTGATCTCCTGTCTGACTCTGCACTGGTCACCTGGCTTCTCTCTTCCTCTTCCATGCTGATCTCCTGTCTGACTCTGCACTGGTCACCTGGCTTCTCTCTTCCTCTCCCCGTCTGATCTCCTGTCTGGCACGGCACTGGTCTCCTGGCTTCTCTCTTCCTCTCCTCTGCTGATCTTCTCTCTGATACTGTACTGGTCTCCTGTCTTCTCTCTTCCTCTTCCATGCTGATCTCCTGTCAGATAATGCACTGGTCTCCTGGCTTCTCTCTCCCTCTTCCCTGCTAATCTCCTGTCTGACTCTGCACTGGTCACCTGGCTTCTCTCTTCCTCTCCCCGTCTGATCTCCTGTCTGGCACTGCACTGGTCTCCTGGCTTCTCTCTTCCTCTCCTCTGCTGATCTTCTCTCTGATACTGCACTGGTCTCCTGGCTTCTCTCTTCCTCTTCCGTGCTGATCTCCTGTCAGATACTGCACTGGTCTCCTGGCTTCTCTCTTCCTCTTCCCTGCTGATCTCCTGTCTGACTCTGCACTGGTCTCCTGGCTTCTCTCTTCCTCTTCCCTGCTGATCTTCTGTCTGACTCTGCACTGGACTCCTGGCTTCTCTCTTCTTCTCCCCTTGTTGATCTCTTGTCTGACACTGCACTGGTCTCCTGGCTTCTGTATTCCTCTCCTCTGCTGATCTCCTGTCTGACATTGCATTGGTCACCTGGCTACCCTCTGATTTCAGGACCAGGACCCCGTGCGCCCAGTTGCACACCCGCACGGCTTGGGTCTGTCTGCAACCCTACAGTCCTCTTACCTGCACTTATTGGACACCTGCTGTCTGCACTTTAACCCTGGCACTTGCCACCTGCTGGCCGCACTACTTGTGTTTTTGATCCCTTGTATGGCACTCTCCCATCCTCCCCTTCCCCTGGCACTTTTCCTCTTCCCTTCCTCCTGCACTTGCGCGCTCTCAATGTCACTGGGCCTAGTAAGATTGTTGTCTTTGTCTTCCCTCTGTTTCCCCACCCTTGCCTCGTCACGCCTTGAAACACTTTGTATAGGTGCGCTATAAATAAAATATCATGATATCATATCATACCTTGAAAGTGATAAATTATTTAAAGGACCAAGGGTAGAGCAATTTTCTTAACGCATGCGTGTTTTAGGCAGCGGGAGGCAGAGCGGAATTGAGTCTACTCGGTCCGCTGGGAAGCGAGAACAGCACTCAATCAACATATTTTCGACTTCTAATTCAGTTTTTGTTTCCTGCCTTCCATCTGGTGTCCATGCACTGCTTTCGGTGGTATTTAGTTAGGGCTAGAGTGGGATTGAAGGGGTGTCTTGCTGGAGTCCTTCTGCTGTTCTTGCTGGTTGAGCTGGTAGGCATTGAGGACTCTATCTGGGAAGGCTGGTTGGCAGGGGTTACATGAAAATGACTCTATGCTGCTCTGGGTTCAGTTGGTCGGAGTTATAATTATAATTGTTCTTTTATAATGCGCTTAATACCAGTGAGTGGTTTCTAAGCATGGGATCGGGGGCAAACCTGTGTTGCGCTGTGTTGTCTTGCTTCCAAGACAAATGGGTTGTACCTGAGCTATCCTCCCTCGCAGGAGGGAGTCATCTGCTGGTGTCCCTATGCTGCTCTTGGACTGTGCCTGTGCATTGAGGGTTCGGTCTGTCAGAGTTGGGTGGAGGGAGTTGTGGGAGGATTCAATTCAACACTACAGCTAAGTCAATGCCTAGTCTGGGATACTGAATGGAAACCCTTATTGATATATCTTCATGTCCAGTTCATGCATTCTGGATGACTACCCCTATATAACACCCCTCTCTTGGAATCCCCCTGACCCCACTGAGCCAAGAAGTAGTTCTGTTTTGCAGGTTTAAAAGGTTTATTTGATAATTTAAACAATATATATATATATATATCACACTTTATAATAAATTAATAATTGAATATCACACTTAATCTGAGCAGTAATCAATAATGGATAGTCCGGCACTAGCACACTTCTTTATAATCAATGATGAGTGGTTATAGGATGGATAAGATAGCAACACTGGTAAATAGGGACAGAAGAATAATGTGGTAGAGAATGCTTTATATAAGTTCAGATGGATGTAATGTTGAATGAAAATGCAATACAGAAAATACTCAATATGATTTCAACAAAACAATGTAATCACTTTTCTCTGGCAATCCCCTCCCCCCTTTATGCAATGCAAGGAAATGGAAGAAAAGCACACAGTTCTCAGAAATGCAATCAAATGTAATTCAGTTCACCCCAGCAAGCTTAGACTACAGAAGTTGGAAACACAGGCCCAAAATGCTTTTATATGTGCTGGCAATGAAGTGAAAAATATGCTTAAATGCTTTTAATTCCCTCTTGAGGTTCAGGGTGAGTGGTATCAAGTTAATATTAGTCCAGGCTCACTCTAGCAATGATTCAGGGATGGTTCTTAAGAGGCAAACGAATTTTAGCAAGGAAACTGCTTGACAAGTCCGTACTATGAGTTATTCATCTTTTTCTAAAACCATATTCTGGCTACAGGGGTGTGTCTTTTCAGGTCACATGGTACAGAAACCAGTCTTTCCACTTTCTTCAAGCTCAGCCTCTGTCTCCAGTTTCTCCCCCTCCCAGTTTCTGCCAAGAGGAAGCCATTTTTATTACCCCTGCAATAAACCATCTGCCTGGGCCCTGGAAGGCCCATTGTTCAAGAGGAAGCCCTTTATGGCCACTTCCATAAAACATTTGCCTGAGTCAGGACAGGGCTTTGTTCAATTTCCTGCAGAGCCCAGGTAATTCAATCAGAGAAGTGTCAGATCCCTTTTGGTGGGAGCAGCAAAAAGGCAGCTAGGCCTGGGAACACAGCAGTTGTGCAAGTCTCAACTCCTGTCGGGGGTAGCTGGTGGGCAGAATTCAGTTCCTTAAGCCAGGCTTCAGATAAAATGTCACTTTTGTTCCCCAGTTTAAGTCAAGACAATTTTTTACATATGCAGCTAGGATGCTGATTCTAAATTTAAACTATGACATTTAAACAATTGCAACCTATGTGACACTCAAAGTAGGTCACTCATTTCTTTTAAACATTTAGATTTTTTTTAGTGTCTTTCAGTCCAAATTTACTTAAACTGCTGAAATCCACAGCTCAGCCAGTCTTGTTATAAACCTTCAAGTCACTTCAGAATATAACTTTACATTGGATCCACCTCTCAGTAAGTCTTTCTTTGGCCTGCCTTCATTTATTTAGTTTTACACAAAGTCTGGTGTTGTTTTAAAACGCCGGCTTTCTGATAGTGGTGAGTACTGGTACTGCACCCATTTTTGGGATTTAAGAAAATGAATTCCCCACAATTCTAGGTTGCTTTTGGCAATCAGCATTGCCATTCCCAATGGTTTCAGACTACTGTGTGGGTAGTCCAATGGTGGTTTTAGGCAGTGCCCTTCTGTGCCCATAACATCGGCAAAAATGAGTGGCAGCCTATTCTTCATGCATTTCCCTGTGCATTTTCTGGGAATCTCTGGCCATCATGATGTTTTCCATGTCAGTACTGCACAGTTTTTAGGTAGGGCTTGGATGCGTGGATAAAAACATCCCACAGAGTCATCTGCTGGTGTCCCTATGCTGCACTTGGACAGTGTCTGTGCACTTAGGGTTCGGTTAGTCAGAGTGGGTGGAGAGAGTGATCTGCTGGTGTCCCTATGCTGCTCTTGGACAGTGTCTGTGCACTGAGGGTTCGCTTAGTCAGAGTCGGTGGAGGGAGTGATCTGCTGGTGTCCCTATGCTGCTCTTGGACAGTGCCTGTGCATTGAGGGTTCGTTCAGACAGAGTTGGGTGACGGGAGTCATCTGCTGGTGTCCCTATGCTGCTCTTGGACAGTGCCTGTGCATTGAGGGTTCGGTCAGACAGAGTTGGGTGACGGGAGTCATCTGGTGGTGTCCCTATGCTGCTCTTGGACAGAACCTGTGCATTGAGGGTTCGGTCTGTCAGAGTTGGGTGGTGGGAGTGATCTGCTGGTGTTCCTATGTTGCTCTTGGGCAGTGCCTGTGCATTGAGGGTTCGGTCAGACAGAGTTGGGTGACGGGAGTCATCTGCTGGTGTCCCTATGCTGCTCTTGGACAGTGTCTGTGCACTGAGGGTTCGGTTAGTCAGAGTCGGTGGAGGGAGTGATCTGCTGGTGTCCCTATGCTGCTCTTGGACAGTGCCTGTGCATTGAGGGTTCGGTCAGACAGAGTTGGATGACGGGAGTCATCTGCTGGTGTCCCTATGCTGCTCTTGGACAGTGCCTGTGCATTGAGGGTTCGGTCAGACAGAGTTGGGTGACGGGAGTCATCTGCTGGTGTCCCTATGCTGCTCTTGGACAGAACCTGTGCATTGAGGGTTCGGTCTGTCAGAGTTGGGTGGTGGGAGTGATCTGCTGGTGTCCCTATGCAGCTCTTGGACAGAACCTATGCATTGACATTTATGGTATCTGTTGATGTCCCTAGGCTTTTCTTGGACAGTGCCTGAGCATTGAGGGTTTGGTCTGTCAGAGTTTGGTGGAGGGAGTGATCTGCTGGTGTCCCTACGCTGCTCTATGACAGTGCCTGTGCATTGAGGGATCGGTTTGTCAGAGTTGGGTGGAGGGAGTAATCAGCTGGTGTCCTTATGCTTCTCTTTGACAGTTCCTGTGCACTGAGGGTTCGGTCAATCAGAGTTGAACAAATTACAAGCTTGTTAAATTGTTGACATGTTCTTGGCAGTAAGCCCTTAACTCTTGGCGAATATCTAACACGCCATGTTCATTTGACTTGTACCATGTCATGAACTGGCCTTTCTCACTAGATGTTATGTAATGAAGGCTGTATAGGTCCAGGGTTGGAATCGGCCCTATGTGGTTTTGGTTACCAGCTGTGTTGAAAAGATGCAGTAATAAGCCCTTTGAACCAGGAACACTAAAAGCTTTTGGAAGCTTGCTGAGTTTCATGGGTAAAATATTTAAGGAATCAATAAACCGTATGTGTTGAGGTTCCACAAAGATGGCCATCAGTTTAGCCCCCTGAGTGATAAGTTTCACTATCATGTTCTCCCAACCCAATTCGGGCAAAATAAAGTACCCATCATAGGAGTTATGTGCTAGAAAGGTGTAGCTCGTGAATTTTCTTGCATCGAAAGTGCTAACGAACGACAGCCACACAGGAGTCTTCTGTAAATTCCCAATAACTGTCACCTGTTAGATGTCTGTCACAGATATGGTTCGGTTAGTGGGTTACATTCTCTTGGTGAGCTTCGATCTCCTATGCTAAGTAGTTCTTGGTTTTATTTTGAGGTCCCCCGGTTGTTATGTAACACAACTGTTCAACAGTGTTGACAACGGAAAATGTAAACACCCTACTGATTATTCCAGTACAGTTGTGACTCTTGGGAAGACAGTCTTGACTCGCGGAGCAGTCAATGCGTGGTTCATACACAACTGCCCTTAATGCTGCTTTCTGAATGTGCATCCGAGACCTTGCGAACGGGTAACCTAAGTGCAGGTTTTCGCTTAAGCATTCGAACCTAAACTCTCAAACACAAACACTGGTGATATTGGTATTGACAACTGTGTCTGTTCGTTTTTGTAACTCTGGTGGCAGTTCCGACTGAGATATTCAGCCCCTAGTAAACCTTTTAGATAATGTATACCATAGAAATAATTGTCATGGTGTAAAAAATACAAAGTATATTTTTCAAAGAGATTTAACTGCCCAAAACCTACTGGAGTAGTCTGGGGAAGCCCCAGCTATGTATGTACTTGCAGAGCTTTCGCACGCATATCGCCATCTGTTGTGCTCGCGGTTCAATAAACCTGATGTTCTGCTTGCGGTTCAATAAACCTGAGACTAGATCCCAGACAGAGATTTAGAGGCCCATGATCAAAATGTAACAACCATCTGCCTTTGGATTTTATGATGCGGCTGTGCAGAATTTTGCACTGCTGGAGCATGGCCTGACAACTAGCACCACCATTTTTAGTGGCGCAAAACGTAAAACCTCAGTCTTGCTCTGCAGAAGCCTCTGCAAATTCTCGAAAAACTGCAAAACGCAGATAGTAGCACTGATTGATCGCCTTGTTAAAAAGGCTTGGTTTGAGCCCTCAGCCTCAATTCTAATTTGAACAAAATCATTTGGCCTAACAGTTTCCAATATCTGACGTACCAGTGTTTCCACAGCATCTGTTATGACTGTTAGTCCATGCTGCAGAGAGCGCAACTGGTTCAGGTTCACAAATCTAAACACCTCCCATTACCCCACCGCCGACAATGTTTTATAACTTCTTTGATAAGTTTACACTCTTTCCAAATAAACCGGTGGTTCCGAAGTCTGGGGGCTTGGTGTCTGTAGCGTGTTAGATCTATCGCGTCTGGATATAACCAATGGGGCCTTTTTTAAGATTTTAAATAGGTGACACCCCTGAGCTCAAGATCTGGCCAATTCTGAGTTTTGCATGCTGTTTTAGGGGGTCTGTTGAGAAAGAGGCCCCATGTCATGCTGCACAATTAGCCCGTTTGTAACAATGGGTTTGTGTTTTTAATTGTATTCGGTCTCTCAGAGCAGATGGTTGTGGGGCTTTTCTTTGAGTGTTTTTTTTTTCTAATAGGGATGGTTTGCAGGTAGTCATTAGTTGATAGTCATAAACTTTAATGCTTGTCTTTTATGTCTGGTATTTCTGGCATTTCCAGAGAGGTTGTTAACGGGGATGTGGTCATACTAGGCCCTGTAAATGTTTCTGGAATATGGGTGGAGCAATGGTTTGAGAAACCCTTAATAGCTGGTGCGCTGTGTTCTACAGAAGGGGCCTTGACTAGCGCTGTAGCGGACTGCGCGTCTATGAATCTCTCACAAAGTGCATCACTAGACCCTCCTATAGTAATGGTGTTATGTTGAACAACCAGACCAGCGGCTATCGTAATATCGGCCTGCAATCCTATAGCTAATTCATAAGCCTCTGCTGCAAAGGCGTTAGTATCTTACCTCAGATGCTCTAGCAGCATCAAAACTGTCCATTCCACATTTTATTTGAACCATAGATTGTACAATCTTCTTCTTTTTGCAGTACGGTTTTAAACTTTTCACAATGCTAAGTAATTTCTTTTAATTTTGTTTTAAATTGGGCTTCCACATCTGATTTTTTTGACTTTTCCCCATTCTGTTGGGGATCTGTTTAAGCTATGCTGTGTGCTAACTCAATGTAAGCCTTGACTGGTTTTATACATAGAACAATCACCCGCAAAGCAAATTTAGACTCTTACTCAAAGATCGCCAGTTACTGCGTAGAATATGTTTTTACATTTTATAATTAGCCTCTACCCCAGTTGGTTTTGTGTGATTCTTCTGTAAAACACTTGGAAATATGTTGCCAAATGCTATGATGTGAGCCAACATTATCATGTTTAAAATGTGATCATTCCATGAACTGCTGCCAAAGGTTGATATGAAAAATAGCTGTTTAATAAATGCACAGCCCGACATAAGTATATACAATGACAATTTCCAGGAATAGAAAGTGATTTTTATAATCACAATATTGAAAACAAACTATAAATGAACTCTATGAATACTTCTAAAATAGCTTCTCAACAATGTGACAGCCCTTTTATGTTACACCCAGGACCACCCTGTAACTCTTGTTTGGTAAATACAGCAGAACCCACCTTAAATCACATTTTTTCTCACCGACAATGAACTACATGTTGTAAATTTTAACCATTTCATTTGTTCTATCTCAAAAGCGTCAGCACCAAAAACACTGTTTCATAAATGCATATTACCTGTCGATCTATAGACAGTGCGAAATGCATAATGCCTGTCGATCTATAGGTAGTGCTAAAAAGTTGTATACTTTAACAATCTAGATTAATGTTCATTTCTACACCAGGCCATCTAAGTGTCACTCCTAGCTATTTTAGCAAAATACACTTTAAAAAAATTCAACAAGTTTATAGCGAACGGGACTCTGCAGGTTTGTTTGTTTGTTTGTTTGTTTATTTATTTATATGGCGCACCTTACCCAGGCGCAACAGGGCGCAGGCAGAAGATAATTCGAAGCTTACAATGTTGCAGAGATATACACATTGAGGTAGTGATAGAGATAAAAATCAGAATTACAGAGTAAGAAATGTACAAATCTTCATACATACAAAGTCAATATCTATGCAGGGGTAAATATACAAATATACAAATATGTACAGGGCTGTTAGAGGCGGGTACTCCTGAGAAAAAATATTTAGGATTACAGAATTACAGGAATAGGAGGTATGGAAATGTATACAAATCTTCATACATAAAAGGTCAATATCTATACAGGAGGAAAGTGTACAGATGTGTGCTGTAAGGGCTGTTAGAGGCGAGGGCGAAGTCGCGAGCAAGGTATCACTAACTATACCTAGGTATAGACAGTGCAGCTACAAACAAGGGTTATTGGAGTTAAGGTGACTGATGAGGTGTTTTCTAAAGTTTAAGTATGGTTGGTCAGCTCTTAGGTTGTGTGGCAGCGAATTCCAGAGCATGGCAGCTTTCACCGGGAAACTGTTCCCACCAATGGTGGAGAGTTTGAATCTGGGAATTATCAGGCGGTTGGAATTGATAGTTCTTGTTTGTCGGATGGAGGACTTTCTCTTTACCTTGTCCATCAGGTAGCTGGGGGCGGCATTGTTGAGGGCTTTATGGGTTAGGGAGGCCAACTTTAGTTTGATTTTGTTGTCTGTGGAGAGCCATTTCTGTTGGCGTCTGGTGGTAGAGATATGATCTCTCTTATTAATGCCGAGGGCAGCTCTCAAGGCATTATTTTGAAGGATTTGAAGCCTGTGGATAATGGCTTTGTTAGCGCCACTATAGAGGGCATTACAATAATCGAGCCTAGATAGTATGAGTGCTCTTGCCAGGATCAAGCAACTGTCATTGGATAGGAATGGTCTGCCTGCCCTTATTAATTTGCAGGTGTACGCAGTGGTAGATGCTAGTGAGTTGACCTGTTTAGTGAATGACATAGTGGCATCTAGATAAAAGCCGAGGGTTTTTACTTCCCTGGATACTCTAATGAGATTGCCATCTATGTTGAATTCGGCATATTCAAGGCCTAGTTTGTTGATATTAGCGGGGGAACCTAGGATGATGAGCTCTGTCTTGTCATCATTCAGGCATAGACCATGCGATGCCATCCATGCCTGAATGATGAGATATACCCTATTCACCAACTCTCTGTCCTTACTGTGATCCCCTGAAAGTGGGAGGAGAATCTGAGTGTCATCAGCATAGTTAGTGTAGGTGACACCCAGATGGTCCAGATCGTCGGACAGGGGTTTGGTGAAGATGTTATATAGAGTGGGGGAGACGCATGAGCCCTGCGGGACTCCACAAGTAATAGGAGAGGGGTCTGCTGCTGCTGAAGGGGAGAAGACTCTCATGGTTCTCTCGCTCAGAAAGGACTCAATCCATTTGATAGCTTCTGGGGAGAAGTGAGCAGCTGAGTCAAGGTGTTTGCAGAGGACCTTGTGGTCGACGAGGTCGAAGGCCGCGGAGAGGTCGAGTAAGAGGAGGAGTGCTGTCTTGCCCTTGTCCCTAAGATCATCAATTTGGGTTTTCAGATCAATAAGGGCTGTTTCCGTGCCGTGAAGTGGGCGGAAACCTGATTGTCTGGAGCCTAGTAGCTTGTGTAGTTCTAGGTATTTTTGAATCTGGACGTAGGCAACTTTGTCCAAGATTTTCAGTAGGAAGGGTACCGTGGTGATGGGTCGGTAGTTAGTGGGGATGAGGGGATCAAGCGTCTGTTTTTTAAGGAGGGGGAGCACCCAAGATTGTTTTAAGTTGGCGGGGATGCTGCCTGAGGAGAAAGAGGCATTTATGAGTTTAGAGATAAAGGGCGACAGGTCTCTGGCTGCGTCCTTTATTATGTGCATGGGGCAGATATCGCCTTTACAGTTTGATGGTTTAAGGGAAAGGATGATTTTCTCAACCTCCAGGGTGGTGGTTTTAGAAAAGGTGAATGAGTTGATGTGTGTACTTGGTGAGGCAATGGGCGGAGATATGGGAGGGTTAGTGAGGTTTAGTGAGTCTTTTTTTAGTTGAATTTTGTTTTGTAGGGTGTTTATTTTATTTGCTAGTGCTTGTTGGATGTCAGTGCACCAGGTCTGGTTCTTAGTGCAGGTGTCGGGTGTAGCAATGGGTGACTCAAGTTCCTTCAGTATGGAAAAGAGCTCCTTCATACTTGAATTGGAGTTGGCAATGCGGATGTTATAGGAATTCCGTTTGGCTTAACAGATTTCAGCTTTGTAATGACGAGAAATCGTGTCAAGGGTGGCTTTCCTTTCACTGGAGGGGCATAGTTTCCAATCAGCTTCACATTTTCGCTTTTTTAGGCGGAGGGCTTTGAGTTCGGGTGTATACCATTTGTTTAAATGGGTTTTTGGCTTGCTGGTGCGAAGTTTGAGTGGGGCAATTTTGTCCATGGTAGATAGCATGATTTTATTATATTCGTGAACTAGTGTATTGGGATCTAGATTGTCTGGTAATGCGTTTAAGGTTGGAAGGATAGCTGGGATGATTTTTTCTATTGAGATATTTTTCTTGTTTCTTGTGAGGCAGGGTGGTGCCAGTGACACGGTTGTGGTAGTTGATCTAGAGGTCAGTAGGTTGAAGGAGACCAACGAGTGGTCGGTCCAGGGAAGTGGTGTGGTGGCGGTGATGACCGCTGAGCAATTAGCATCAGCAACCCAGTCTAGGGTTCTACCCTTCAGGTGGGTGGGTAGGTTGACTTTTTGAGAGAGTCCGAGTGAAGATATCGTATTGGCTATGGTAGATGCATGTGAATCTGCTGGGTCGTTGAACCCTAGGTTGAGGTCCCCTAGTAGCAGTAGTTGTGAGGTGGTTTTCGCATTGTTAGAGATTAGGTTGTGTAAATCTTCCTCGAATGTTCCAAGTGGACCTGGTGGTCTGTAAATCAGGTGGATAGTGAGGGATTGGGTGTGATTTATGGGGAGTTTGGCAGTGAGGGATTCACACGACTGCAGAGTTTGAGTCGGGGCTAGTCTGAGAGCTAAACTTGCTTTGGATATGATGGCGATGCCACCGCCCCGGTTACCTACCCGGTCCTGCCTAGATATAGTGTAGCCGTCTGGGATGGCCAGCATTAGAGATGGGCCTGCTGCATTGTGGAGCCACGTTTCGGTTAGGGCAATAAAGTCTAATTTCTCTTTGATAATTAGGTCTGCTATATCGAGGGCATGTGCGACCAATGATCTAGTATTGAGGAGAGCTCCTTTGTAGGAGTGTACATTCGTTTTTACCGAGATGTTTGTATGAGTGATAAGTTTGGACTTGGTTGTGGGTATAGTGGTGCCTTTGGTGGACCTTTTGGCTTCGCATTTGGAGTCAGACAGAGATCTTCGGGGCGGCTCATAAAGTTTAGAGAGTCTGGCGCGAAGTTTGTTATTTCTTTCGGTGGTAGGGCAGGGGTGGGAGGCAAGGGTTTTGGGTCCTGACTTGCAATAATATCTTGGGTAGGAAGGGTCAGGATAGTACCTAGTTGTGTAGGAGTTGTAGGTGAGATTGGAGCCTGGCTGGGGAGGGGGGGCTCCTGAATCAGTCTCCTGGATAGGAGTGTCTGGGGATGCGGGCGTGGCCATTGCACAGAAAATGAGTAAAATGGTTAGCATTTTCTACAGTACTGCGCTGGTGTTGTGTGCGGGTTGTAGTAGTAATATAGGTGCTATTTGGGAGATAGGGTGGGCAGGGGCGAGAAGCAATGCAAATACGTGTCATTCAATTCAGGCAAAGGCAGTAAAGGTGCAATATACAGATAGGGTAGTAATGCCTAGATTCAGTTTGTGGTCAGGGGGTGAACTTTGGGTTGCGGTAGGAGCTCAGTAGTCTCTGGGAGGACATGGGTGGCTATGTAATCAGAGCATGTGCAGGAATAGTGGTAGCCAGCGAATATACGGTGAGGTATCACCTAGATTCAAATAACACAATTTGGCAATAATGCAGTGGGGTATGACCTAGATTCAAATGACACAATTGGCAGTAATGCAGTGGGGTATCACCTAGATTCAAATGACACAATTTGGCAATAATGCAGTGGGGTATCACCTAGATTCAAATGACACAATTGGCAATAAAGCAGTGGGGTATCACCTAGATTCAAATGACACAGGTCTTTAGAATGTTCATAATGACAAATACTTGAGCATCAACAAAACATGTGCAGATATCCAAGAGCAAGCTTCTCGGGTGACGTTAAATCACAGCGGGTGGTTAGCCTTTCAATCTTCTAGAAGTTGATAAAACAAACAGTGGTCTGGATTCTTTGCCATGTACTGAGAAGAGACCAAATTTGATGCAGTCTCCCTAGCCGTACCGCCGTGGATCGGGCGTGCAGACTCGGCAGAGGTTAGCCTCTCTGTTATTTGTCCTTTCTTTATTCTGCTTCTGCTTCTACGTGTACACTGTGGGTGCACTTGTTATTCGTGCACATAGTGTACGTGCCACAACCATATGTTGGGTGGATTACGTGAGGATGACGTTCTGTCTCTCTCTCCATTGTGTTTTTTGTGAGCATAGGTTTCGTGGGGACCGCCCTCTTGAACAAGCAGGTCCCATGCTGTCTGTGAATTGATCAAGACAGCTTGATATCACAATTTAAGTGTTAAAGCTTTATCATCCTCTCTGAAGAATTAACGTGCTATTAAAGAAAGGAATAAGTGACAAACCGTGAGTGTCCTTAGGGCATCTATACCTATGATATACCACTGGTTCTCGAGGGTTAACACACCTGGTGTTGGTGTAACGCAATACTTGTTTTCAGACTACACATGGTGATTATTTTACTCTTCCACACTCTATTGGAGTATATTGCTGAGTACGGATGCGTTTGCTGAGATTGCATGCAAACACTGGTTCACTGCCTCTGTGATATCGTGCATGATCATAACCGCTTGAGATCTCTGCACAAGCCGGGTACCTCGATTGGGCCTGTTACACCAAGTCCCAGTGGTGTAATAATCCTGACCCCGGATGTCTTAGTGTGTCACGCAGTGTCGGTGGTTGTAGTGTCTCTTGGAATGTACCAATTCATATGGTCTCCGAATCATGACTCCGTTTTGGCGTGCATGATCCGTTTAGTGCGGAAGGAAGTAATGGGGTATTAACAACCCCCTCTCTGCACACCGCTCATTAAAACCTATTGCTTTTTGTGGCTATGGGGATATTTTAATCTTTAGGCCTACCCGGTGTGGTTGCCCATGGACGATAGAAGACATAACTATGATCCATAATAAATCCAAAGGATCAAGAGCCCCAGGTCCGGATGGGATTCCCCCTTGACTTATTAAACTTAACCCGGATTTGTGGGCAAGAATTCTTAAAATAAAATTTGATGCAATTTACTCCTTGGGCTACATTCCTAATTCGTGGTGTATGGCCAATATCATACCAATTTACAAAAAGGGCCAATTGAATGATTCAGCCGAATATAGGCCGATAGCTTTGATGGATGCTGCAGCAAAGATCTTCACTAGTTTGTTACTCCAACAGATTAATCAGTACATCATAAAGTCCAATCTTCTATCGAAATATCAGATTGGTTTTCGACACCAAATGGGTTGTCAACTCAATGCGACACTCATTGCTCATGTATATCAACAGACGAGATGTTATAAGGCAGGACCGGTATACATGGCGTCACTGGATCTTACTGCTGAATTTGATTCTGTAATCAGACACATTTTATGGACAAAATTGACAAAATTTGGATTTCCTGAGCAGCTTGTGTCCATCATTGCGGCTCTCCATAAACAAACCACTTATCGTATTCGATTGACTAGAAATGGGGAACTTACCGATATAATTCCCACCGAGATCGGCCTGAAACAGGGATGTAACCGTGCTGCAGACCTCTTTAATTTATACCTATTAGATTTGGACGAGCAATGGATGGATGCCATCATTTTTCCTGTTAAACTGGGGGCAACTGCGTTAAATTGGTTGAGTTTTGCAGACGATTTGTTATTTTTTGATAGGACCCCCTTTGGGTTACAGACAAAATTGGCCCTGTTTCATTCCTTTGCTAGCAAACATAATCTAGAGATCAATCTCAAAAAATCCTTCATAATAACGTTTATTGAAGGTCGGAAAAAAACTGTTAAATTTGACTGGGGTCTGAATGGTATTGCTATTCCTACATCCACTGCCATCCGCTATTTAGGTTTCCAACTTGCTATCTCATACTCTTTGGAGGGGTGGAAGACATTTTTGGCCGATAAGGCAAAATGCTAACAACGCAGATGAAAATGATTCATCATCGTCTGGGGAAATACTCTATGATCCCTATTATGAAATGTTATAATCAAAAGATTGAACCAATTTTTATTGTATGCTCTAGATATATGTTTGCTTGATGTGGAATCAATTCTTGACGTGATCCAAGGTAAAATGTTGAAAACCGTATTGGGTCTGGCCTACTCTATCCCAAATGTTATCGTGTGTCATGAGATGGGCTTATTAGCATTATCGGTGAAATGGCACTGGCGGCTTCTTAGGCACCATGGTAAAATGCTAGTGCCCCCTAAAGATTCCCTTTATGAAGATCTAGAAACTATGATAAAGAAAGGATACCCTCCATCGTTTCTAAAATATAGGAATAAGATGGAGGAGTTGTTAGCTAGCGCCATGATCTCGCGGGAAGAGTTGGTACTATGCTTGCCTTCGTGCAAACTTAAATATTTCAGATATCATTGGTGCTTATTGATTGACAATATTAATGAATATCATACCTTTGGTAAATATGCAAAATTTACATGGCAGTGGGGCTATCGACCTATGTATCAGGCCATTTTTCCCTGTGAACGGGCCAGGAAGACGTATCTGAGATTTCGCTTGAACCAGCTACTTACGAATGAGCGACTGATGTCATGGAAATTCTATAATAATACACCTAATAATGGTCAATGTAGATTCTGTAACGTGAATAGTATTATGGAAACACTGAAACATTTGCCTACTCTATCCAAATGTTATCGTGTGTCATGAGATGGGCTTATTACCATTATCGGTGAAATGGCACTGGCGGCTTCTTAGGCACCATGGTAAAATGCTAGTGCCCCCTAAAGATTCCCTTTATGAAGATCTAGAAACTATGATAAAGAAAGGATACCCTCCATCGTTTCTAAAATATAGGAATAAGATGAAGAAGTTGTTAGCTAGCGCCATGATCTCGCGGGAAGAGTTGGTACTGTGCTTGCCTTCGTGCAAACTTAAATATTTCAGATATCATTGGTGCTTATTGATTGACAATATTAATGAATATCATACCTTTGGTGAATATGCAAAATTTACATGGCAGTGGGGCTATCGACCTATGTATCAGGCCATTTTTCCCTGTGAACGGGCCAGGAAGACGTATCTGAGATTTCGCTTGAACCAGCTACTTACGAATGAGCGACTGATGTCATGGAAATTCTATAATAATACACCTAATAATGGTCAATGTAGATTCTGTAACGTGAATAGTATTATGGAAACACTGAAACATTTGACAGTCTACTGTTCGTACTTTGAATCCATCAGAACCCACATACTTGGCAAATACCTTTACACAGTATCTAGCCTAGGCAGAGAGGCCCTCTGGCAAAGATGCATGGTAGGGACGAATCAAAGCCTCACTATTTGTTTAACAAATTTCTTAATAATTCTTGAACAAAAACTGTCTGAAAAGCTACCTACTGTATTTGATGAATCGTGAATTACATATTAAGATTGCCTCATTAGAGGAATATTGTGTCTGTACTAACCTCTGTACCAGCTTGGGTAGTGCATCTTAAAGTTGAAGTCTTATGTAAATGTTTCGTGTGCATTTGGGTATACTAAAGTGGAGACTACTTGCAATACGAAACAAATTGAGTGTTTTATAGTTCTGCAAAGGTCCAATTAGTGAACATTATACTTTTAGTTATGTGATATTGATGCCTAAAAACAGCCTAGACATGCTAGCTGCGGTCGCCGATGTTGATGTGTAATCAATAGTTTTTAGATTCTTTGGAATTATTCTATGTAGAGATGTTTTTTGTGTTTGTATGTGAAGGATTGTGTTTGTTATGATTTATGTGAATTATACAAGATATTATTGTCTTGTTTGTCATGTTTTAAAAGATTTTTGTAAAGGTTTGTAAAATAAACCATAAACAATAAAAAATAAAAAAATAAAAATAATTTTAAAAAAACTCCGCTCATTAATGGTGCGGTGGTAGCAATGATGGATTGATAGATTTGTATATTCAGTTCAATTGATTGTGTTTCTGTGTTTATATTTATAGGCGAGTCTTTGATGTTTTCTACATGTCTACACTCTTACTCATATTCCCTTGACAACGCTGGACCTACGTGCCCCTGCAGAATTTCTGTTGAATGATTTTTTAGCACAGAAAGAAATATGTCGGGTTGGGGAATCTGATGCTGTTATTGACAGCACTGATAAACTCTGTATTGAGCATTTTTTGTATTATACCACATAATTTACTGTTGCTCAGTTGTGAAGATCTTACTGTTCGTATTTGTAATGAATTGAGGTTGTATTTTTGTATGTTGTTTTATATTTGTGATTTAGATGTTAAAATTGAATGAAATAACGAATGATGTTAGGTTGTTTGATTGAGTACGAATGAGGTATGTCTGGCGTGTGGTTAGTTGTGGGACAAGATGAGAATGTTGTGCCATATCAGTTGAGTCATTGGGCCTAATTACACGTTGTCCGGTAAAAATCAGAATTTTACGGCATGGCGCTATTAGCGTGACTGCCCTCGCAAGAGGCCGCGAATAGCGTCCCATTACGAGTTTGCGGACACGAGCATAGCGCCATGCCGTAAATGTCCATACCGCCATGCCGCAAAAGTCCACAAAATGCCCCTTACCGGCTTCGACCAAAGTGCTGATAGCACCTCCGACCCCACGCTCCATGCAAATAGCGGTCACCGCTATCAGCGGTCACCGTAAAAAAGCGGAACCGGAAATAGCATCATCGCACAGGAACGGGAAAGAGCACGGCGGCCATCTTTAAAAACACAATCCATTGTCATCCTCTGCATCCAGGACCTCTTTCTGGAGAACTCCGACAAGAAATCATCCTTGAAAGCCCGAAGATGCCCAAGGCCCTAATAAAAGCTTCAGATTGTCAGCGGAAAGAAAAATTCTCAAATGAGGAGCTGATAATTCTGACCGGGACACTTGCAGCTAATGCAGAAGTTGTCTTCGCCAATGATATGCGGGCGGGAGGCCATCATTAAGAAAAAGGCCATCTGGGCCGAAGTTGCCCGCAAAGTCAGTGCGGTGGGCACTACCACCCGCAGTATTAAGGACTGCCGCAAGAGGTGGGACGACCTCCGGGTCCGTGTGCCAACCGTAACCTGGCAATGGCCACAGGAGGTGGCGCAGATTCCCCTTTGAAGCTGAAGGAGTGGGAGGAGACATGTGCCTCCACAATTGGAGTCGAATCCATAGAGGGAGTCGGAGATACGGAGCATGGTGTGGCCATTTCATCCGATAGAGGTGAGTGTATACATCAAACAATGCACAGTGAAGGGTGAGGGGTCCCCCAAATATGTGTCCATGACCAGGCCATTGATCCAGCCACACACATACATGCATGCATCACCATATGCACGTGCAACAGAGACCCATCCATGCATGACCAACCCGACATCCCCATTACTAGAATCAATGATAAAGAGGCCCCAATGCATAGAGCAGCATGACGTGAACATTCTGCATAAGGCACCTAGAACCATTAACGATGATATACCCTATTTTTGTCCTCTACAGGATCACTGAAGGCACATGCACTGCAACACGTACCCCCCCAGCAGCCAAAAAGGTCAGGATGAATGAGAAAGGTGACACCGCCACCACCTCGAGGGGAACTGGGAGGAGTGTCCATCAGCAGAGGCCCAAAGGCAGCAGGAGCACCAGTTCCACACAGCCTGAGGGCATGGCTGCTGTTATTGCTGAACCCACGCCAGTGTGCCCCATCAAAGGTGAAATGAGCACGAGGGCACGCACTCCACTGCCACCAGTTCAACTGGTGAGGCAGCAGCCACCGCACTGCTCACTGACGAGGAGGACGCAATTGACGTTCTAGAACAAAGCCATTCCACCAGCCCGACACGGTCCATTGAGGAAAGTCCAAGGGCAACGTCCAGATCAGGTAGCCATGGAGCACATGACACCCACACCGTTGAAAGGGGCATGGAGCCCTCAGGTGTCCTCACCTGATGCCGGAAGCACGGACCAGGATGCAGCAGCCAGCCCAGCATCACATACCACCCAACCTGACCTTGCAACCATCAGCCGGAGGCAGGCAGACATTACTGCGCTGGTCGCCCAGCATGTGGCCGAGACAGGCCGTCTGAGGGATGACCTCAGTAAATATGCAGGCCAAACAAGGGAGGCCATTGAGGCCTGCACTAACAGGATCTGCCAGGAAATGGGCCAACTCCGCCAGGCCATTACACGTATTGGGGACATCATGGAGCGGCAATACCAACCCCCAACACAGGATCAACCGGGCACCTCCTCCTCCTCGAGTTCCCAGCAGACAAGCCCCCTGCGCCACTCTCTGCGCAACCTGAGGCGCCCCACGTCACAACCACCCAATGGTGGAGGAGGCCCTGTGGCTTAGGTCCAGCAAGGACTAGGTGGCACATGTGGAGCAGGACACGTAGACACTATAAGGCTCACATGGGGATGTTGTGGGAGGAAGGGCGGAAGGGGCGTTTGCAAAGTTGGGGTCATGCACATTTTTTTCACATTCTGTTCACAATACACTGTTCTGAAGTTGAAAACCAGGCGTCGTCTCCATCATTGTGTATGTGTCATTTATTGTGGACAGGGTCCTTTGTGGGCCTCAAAACATGCACCAGGGCAACAATACCCATCTCCATCCATGTAATTTCACCTTTGTACCTGATGAAATTCCTGATTCAGATGCTGACGCATATCGTGTGCCTCCTTGACATTGCCTCTTGCATGTCCTGCCGGAGCATTTCACCCATACTCAGCCCCATCCACATCATCCTCATCTGGTGGTTGCATGTCAATGTCAAGTGGCATAGGCACATTCCATCAGATGCACATTTTGTGATGCTCTACACATGCCATGGTTGTCTTTGCCACTTTGTCACGGCCATACAGGAGAGCCTCACCCATGCCGCTTAGGCACCAGCGCACTGTCATTGGAAGGCCGAATGCCAGCTCTATCAAGACGCGGGTACGGGTATGTGCAATATTGTAGTCCTCTTCCTGCTGGTTCTGTGGGTTCCGTACAGGGGTTAGGAGCCACCTCTTCAGTGGATAGCTGGCATCGCCTGTATGGTGTGAGGAATGGGTACCTGTTACGGGTCACCTCTGGTGCGGCCTGTTGTTGTTGGTGCTGCACTGCAATCATGTACTGAAGCCCATGTCATGCTGGTGGTATTGGGACCATCTTGGTGTGGGAAGGGGTGTGGGAAGGGGTCTGGTGTGCTCTTTTGTGCTGTGTGTCTCCATTGCCTCCACCTGTGATGATTGTGTCCATCTGTGACAGATGGGAACACTGCTCAGGTCTCTTAACGGGTGCTTTTAGATGCCGTTATTTGCGCCATGCCGGTAAGAAGTTTTGGGGTCTTTTCCATGCCGCTAATGCCATGTCCGCATGGCTTGTGATGGGGTGATATTAGCGCCATAGCCCTATTTCCGGTCTGGGGTTGCGCGCCCACGGCCTTGCCGCTATTAGTGGCACCGTACTTACCGGGTCCGCTAATAGCGGTGGGTCAGGGTCGTAATTGGCTTGGGAAATTACCGGTACCGGTAATTCTTTACCGGTACCGGTATTCCCTTACCGGACAACGTGTAATGAGGCCCATTGACTCTCCGAATTGGTACTGACACACTTGATGATTTTTAGAATAATGAGATCAGCTTTTTATGATGTTTTTTCCATATGTGAATAAAAATGTTTAATAACTTTATAGTGTCCATTGATTTGAATTGAATGTTTTCATCTCATTGACGGGTGATACAAGGACACTTTTTTATTTATTATCTTTTGTGATGAGATAATGACTGTCTAGATGTATGTATTATGTTAGAGCTCTCCTCACAGAAACACTCGTTCTATGATCTTTGATGTTCAAAATAAATATAATGGTTCTATCCAGTCCAGATCATAGAACTGAGATAATCCTGGTGTCCCCTGCCACTCCTGTTTGTTGGTGATGAAACAAACACTACTTTATCTGTGCATTTCTATTTGCCGTTTAAGCACGACATAAACACTTACAACTGAAATGTGCGGCCTCCACTCCATAGCTAAATGCTGTAAATAAAAAAACATGACAATATAACTCTTAAACACCGTATAAAACACATGCAATGTATATCACAAACAACACAGCTTTAGAAGTTTGATAGATCATTCAACATATAGCATTCCATCCCATCACACCTGTAAAAAAACACTGGGTTGCCGTTTGACAGCCATTCCATGACACCTGTTTGTAAGAAATAAAAGAACAACTCTGCTCGTTGGGGCCTCAGGCAATTCAGCGGCCTTTAATAAATCAAAAGACCAACTCCATGCTTTGGGGCCCCCCAGACATTCCTTGGGTCCCTTGGATGAATCAATAAAAGAAGAACTCCACGCTTCGGGTGAACCACTTGCTGCAGCACCCCTTGATTGATATCTTGGTAGCTGCAGCTCCTCTGGTGTATAGCCCTTGGTGATGATGAAGCAATGGGGGCAACCAACCCCTCTATACCTTGGACATGCGGATAGTGACGTAGTCCAAAACCCTGCTTTCTTCTTGAGACATTTCCATAACCCTTGTTGCTGGGCCTCCTTAGACTAGCCCAAAAGCCATTTTCCATTGTCAGTGGCAACCCCTGGCCTTTGTGGCTTGAAGTCCCCTGAGAACCGGCGAATGGTGCACACCATAAATCTTTGCTTCCTATATCCATCCTCGCTGCTTGCGTGAACCCATCGGACACATCCAGGGACATTCCTAGATCCTTTTTCCCCATTCTTTGATGTTTGCAAAATTGCACAATCCGCACTACGTCCTAGATCGAAGGTATCAGCTTCCACTGTTTGCAAAGGGTCCCATACCACACACAGTGTTGGAACAGCGCAGAGCCCATCATGGTTTGTCGGGCCCCTAAGCACCATTCTCGGGCCCTCAAAACATCCACCTCCGCAGGCTGTTTTTCCAGAAGCGGCCTGCTGCAACATCCAATTGTTAAGAGACATTTCTATAAAAAACATAAAAATTATACAATCAGTAAAAAACATATTTTACACATTATAATATTCAGCATGTGTCAATATTAAACATCTTAAACCCTTATAACAACCAAGGACACCTTGAGCACAAATATAACACTGATTCTTGGCAACCTTAAAAATCTCAACCGCCAGTCTGAACTGTGACACACTTGCAGAACCCGCATTATTCTATAAAATGCAATAAATGTTGCAAACATATTCATTCATGGCACACAATTAGGACAGCACACTGTGCATGAATCCCAGGAGCCCAAGGTTTAAATTAATATAATGTATTTCAAACAAAACATCGGACAACAGTGCCAGTAAAGCAGCTATTAATATAATGTATTTATGCATCATCCTAGAATTTGGGCTGTTAGCACAGCCCTCCTCAAAACTTGTAGAGCTTGCATAAAATATATTTTCTGTGCACCCTGTATTCAAATTCAGGTCACTCACATGCGGCAGACTATTCTTCAGAAATACTAATTTTGTTGTAAAAATAAAGTCATGGGTCTAACATTCTCCATGTCTGCTTCATCATGCCTATATAAAGGGCACGGCTATTAGCTTTTTCAATGTCTTTTCCTTCTAAAATGTGTTCATACATGCTCCAACTCTGATTACATTTGTAACACTGTTTAAAGCAACATTTCTGTGTGGTTGACTTGAGCCTATTCACAATGCCCCATGTATCTTGTGCACATATCTGCTTTTACAGGCTATAGCCTGGCTTAGCATTTTTTAAAAAAGGTTTAAATAATTTTGGGTTTAAAAATGTAATTTAAAAAATGGTATCATATTGTGCACTGTCCTCTACACATGCCCTGGTTATTTACTGGTGTGCTAACGCACAAGACATATTGTGAATCTACAAAATAAGGCTTAGCACTGGTGCTGCAGGCTCCCAGAACCCTATAACACATAAAGGTTTATAGTGCGAGCATGCCTTATGTAGCCAGACACATTCCAAAGACATAATGTGAATTATATGATATGATATGGCATTTATAACGCGCCTATACACAAGTGTTCAAAGGCGCGACGAGGCAAGGGAGGGGGAACAGGAGAAGACAGACAGCGATCTTACTTGGCCAGGTGACATTGAGATCGTGCAAGTGCAGAGGAAGGGGGAAGGGGGAAAATGTAGATAGGAGGGGGAAGTGTATTACTTGGGATCAACCGTAGACAATAAAAGTGCGGCCAGCTGGTGGCAAGTGCAAGGATAAGTGCAGACATCAGGTGTCAAGTGCAGGTGGGGGACTGTGTTAGGCATAATCCTATGCAGTTCCCTTAGGGAGCACTACAGAAGATAAGGACAACAGGTATATGCAATAAATCCCCTTTGGTATCAGTCTGTACCACACAGATTTAGTTGGTAGCTGTGGCAGAGCAGTCAGACCTATCTCAAGAGGGAGATGAGCAGTATTCAGGGTTTACACAATAGGGCTTCAGTACTATGGGACAAGGAAACACTGGCCAAAGCTTTGTATTAAAATAATATATATTTATTTTACACACTCTTCAGTTCAATACACAAATCACTATTATCAAAGCAAGTTAAAACAGTCAAGAAACGTATAGACAACTCCCTATTTAAATTGTAGACAAGTTTGAGCAAGAGTGAAAACTGAGCAAAACGGCACAGTGTAAACCAAGCAGAAATGGCACTCTAACAATTTCCCAAAAGGGAGGTAAAGTACACGTTATTCAGTTTTAGACTCTGTAACACACAAGCAACACTTCCCAAGCAGATTGTGAACAAGTTAGGCAAGGCTGCACTTTAGCACAAGCAATACCAACCCCCAACACAGGATCAACCGGGCACCTCCTCCTCCTCGAGTTCCCAGCAGACAAGCCCCCTGCGCCACTCTCTGCGCAACCTGAGGCGCCCCACGTCACAACCACCCAATGGTGGAGGAGGCCCTGTGGCTTAGGTCCAGCAAGGACTAGGTGGCACATGTGGAGCAGGACACGTAGACACTATAAGGCTCACATAGGGATGTTGTGGGAGGAAGGGCGGAAGGGGCGTTTGCAAAGTTGGGGTCATGCACATTTTTTTCACATTCTGTTCACAATACACTGTTCTGAAGTTGAAAACCAGGCGTCGTCTCCATCATTGTGTATGTGTCATTTATTGTGGACAGGGTCCTTTGTGGGCCTCAAAACATGCACCAGGGCAACAATATCCATCTCCATCCATGTAATTTCACCTTTGTACCTGATGAAATTCCTGATTCAGATGCTGACGCATATCGTGTGCCTCCTTGACATTGCCTCTTGCATGTCCTGCCGGAGCATTTCACCCATACTCAGCCCCATCCACATCATCCTCATCTGGTGGTTGCATGTCAATGTCAAGTGGCATAGGCACATTCCATCAGATGCACATTTTGTGATGCTCTACACATGCCATGGTTGTCTTTGCCACTTTGTCACGGCCGTACAGGAGATCCTCACCCATGCCGCTTAGGCACCAGCGCACTGTCATTGGAAGGCCGAATGCCAGCTCTATCACGACGCGGGTACGGGTATGTGCAATATTGTAGTCCTCTTGCTGCTGGTTCTGTGGGTTCCGTACAGGGGTTAGGAGCCACCTCTTCAGTGGATAGCTGGCATCGCCTGTATGGTGTGAGGAATGGGTACCTGTTACGGGTCACCTCTGGTGCGGCCTGTTGTTGTTGGTGCTGCACTGCAATCATGTACGGAAGCCCATGTCATGCTGGTGGTATTGGGACCATCTTGGTGTGGGAAGGGGTGTGGGAAGGGGTCTGGTGTGCTCTTTTGTGCTGTGTGTCTCCATTGCCTCCACCTGTGATGATTGTGTCCTTCTGTGACAGATGGGAACACTGCTCAGGTCTCTTAACGGGTGCTTTTAGATGCCGTTATTTGCGCCATGCCGGTAAGAAGTTTTGGGGTCTTTTCCATGCCGCTAATGCCATGTCCGCATGGCTTGTGATGGGGTGATATTAGCGCCATGGCCCTATTTCCGGTCTGGGGTTGCGCGCCCACGGCCTTGCCGCTATTAGTGGCACCGTACTTACCGAGTCCGCTAATAGCGGTGGGTCAGGGTCGTAATTGGCTTGGGAAATTACCGGTACCGGTAATTCTTTACCGGTACCGGTATTCCCTTACCGGACAACGTGTAATGAGGCCCATCATAAAAAGCTGATCTCATTATTCTAAAAATCATCAAGTGTGTCAGTACCAATTCGGAGAGTCAATGGGCCTCTTCCCAAGCAGATTGTGAACAAGTTAGGCAAGGCAGCACTTTAGCACAAGCAATTCCTAAGTGAAAACCGAGCAAAATGGCACTTCACAATATTAAAAGAAGGGGATGAAAAAGGTGGTTATAAGAGTTAGGTGCACCAACACATTTCTAGGTGAGAAGCAATCTAGAGAAGGCAGTTGTAACAGATTTAGCCAGAGTCAATAGGCCTGTGCCAGAGTCAATGGTACAAGGCAATGTGCCCAGGATCAAACTGTTCTAGTAGCTGCAGTCAAGTCTTTGTTTAACGATTCAAAAAGGCGGTTGCAGAAGGTAAAAGACAATGTTAGACGATAGGGGAGGCCAACCCAGTAGGTAAGTAAAGGATATAAAACACCTTTAGTGCTACCCAATGAAACGGGAGGCCTGGCAGAACAATGTACCTTTAAAGTGGAAGAGGCTCCTGAGGTGGCTGTAGTTCCTGGCAGTTCCTGCAGTTTGGGAGATCCAGCAGAGGAAGAGTTGCTCTCATTGTGGAGGATGGTTCGAGTTACTGCACTGCTCAGGGATGAAACCAGCCGCGGTGCTGCCAAAACGAATAAAAGGTACGCTCCTTTAAATAGCGGTCGTGGTGGACGGGTGCCTGGCTATCCGGTCTCCGAGTGCAGGGCACTGGAAATTCGACCAAGGCAGGTCCTGGAAGGCGATTGGTGAACTGGTTGGCCCCTCCAGCTCAAGGGAAGAAGACTCTTGCAGGCGAAGATCTTCTCGAGTCGTTGGAGAAAAGTGGTGAGAATCTGCAGCAGGGCTTCACCGGTGGTTCAGTCATTGCAGATGTCTTCAGCTTCTCTCCTCTTCGGGTTTCTAGTTCCAGTGGCAACGTCTTGTCCTCCAGTCCTCAGGACCCTGCTTTTATGCAGCAAGACCCCCATTCAGACAGCCTAGCTGTCACTCACACAGTCGGGTGGCTCTCCTGGCGGGAGAGCCCCCCAGCCTATCAGGGAAGAGTGTGACTTGGGTTGTGTAGGCAACCCTGTCCAGGGTGCCTATTCCCCCTCCCACACATCCTGTCTACCCCAGACTCAGTGGCGTCCAGGGGAGGGCTTCTGTGCAGAAGCCCGCCAAAAAGACGAACAAAGGATCCCCGACCCAGGTTAGGATTTCGGAGAAAGACATGAGAAAGAAATACTATTAAAGTTCTGGCAAAAGAAAACACTGGATTAAAGTTAATATTAAAATAACCCGGCGGTATGTTAGAGGCTGTCAGTAAAAGTGGTAGCCTCGAACAATGGGAAAATCCCATAGGGAAATATTCGCAGTCAAATATTTACGATAGTAACCACTGCCATCAGCCAGAAACTTTGGAGAGTGGACTGGACGGTACCCTCTCGAAAATGAATACTAGAGAAAAACTATTAACCCTTTTCAGTACTTCCATAGTAAGATGGTTTGTACTGGTTTTGTTCATACGATTTGACTAGTAAAGTCAATGGGGACTTTACATTCCCTGGGAGACAGTAGTCAGTCCCAGGGTATGGAGTCTATGTTTGGGGGTCGCTACGACACCCCTGTGGTACTGCACGCAGGGTGCTGTGTACCACCCATGTTAAAAAGATGATTCCTATGAGGTTGAGAAAACCCCATAGATCATAAACACACAAGATAGCCTAAAACACACACTAGCAATCTGTCTAAGAGTGGGAAAAAAAGGTCTCACTCTTAGCAGGAGAAAAAAATAAACCCTTCAAATCCAGCAAAGCTGCTGGGGGACTCTATAGGTAAGGGAAATTAGCCTTTGACGAGAATTCTCCCTAACAGACTGTAGGGATACAGAAAACAGTCCTCAAGCGCAGGGGTTGCCAGGGAGGGAGTGCAGGTGTGCAACTGGTGGGTAGATGGTAGCCAGGTGGCCAGTGCAGTTTCAGTTTTTGAAAGGAGTTCAGCAGGAGAGAGGAGGAGTGAAAGGTGAAGCAAAGAGGAAGGTTTTGAGGTGCTTACAGAACCGGAGATGGTTCTCCTCAAGTTTCATGGAGGCAGGGTTGCTGCTCCAGAGGGAGGTCCCAGCCAAAGAACGAGATCAACCACCAACTCATTGCTTGGAGAAGGGACTGACCTGAGGAAGTTGGAGGCGGATGAGCGAAGAGCTCGAGAAGGGAGATATTTAGGGAGAGAGACTTGAAGGTATTGAGGACCCAGACCCCAGAAGGCCTTGTGGATAATACAGAGGGTTTTGACCTGAATCCTCACAGCCACTAGAGATTTCAGTCCTGGAGAGATACGATCTCTGGGCTTGAGGCCAAGGACAAGTCTTGCAGTCCTGTTCTGGATGAGTTGTAGATCGCGGAGAGTAGAAGCGGGCAGAGTTAAAAAGAGGCTGTTGCAGTAGTCCAACCTAGAGAGAAACAGAGCTCTGGAGACAGTGAGCTTCTGGGGGAAAGAGTGTAACGGAAGAATACCTCTGAGGAGGAGCAGTTGGTCGTGTGACTTCTTAGAGACATCAGAGATGTGAGGAGTGAAGGACAGTGTGGAGTCAAAGATGACCCAGAGGTTTATAGCCTCACAGGTGGGAGCAGGAAGAGGGCCAAGAGAGGCCGGCCAGAGAGTGAAAGGAAAGGAGGGAGCGGGTGTGCCGATGAGGAGAATCTCAGTCTTACTGGCATTATGGCAGAGATCATTGGCGGCCCACCACATACTGTTTAGAATACACATATTTACACCGCCTTGCATTTTAATACAGCTTTTATACTTCTCTTTGAGAGTGGCTTGGGCATCTAGTGCAAGCAGCTTGCACCTGAGGGCTTTGGAGTGTTTGCAGTCACTCAGGGTCTTAGGTCACAAGCCCAGAAACAAGAAAATATAGCTGCCACTATGTTCTGGGCTCTTCTGGGCTACCATTGCCTTCAAGATCCTCTCTCTAAGGTCTGGCATTGCCAACTTGGTTATGGCTGTCGCTGTTCCCTGTGAGCTGACTGCCACACCCTTGGACTGGATCTGGAAGACTTCTGGACACCCACCGATTTGGAACTGGTGTTCAGCGTCGGACAATTCACCAGTGTGTTCCAGAGATCTGCCGAACTCTGGAACTGTGCCAAGCAGAAGACCATCTAATTTGCTTCTCAAGACTTTAAAGTCCTCTTTCTACCTGAAGGATGGAGGCCGCCGCCCACTAGAAGCATTTGGGTTTTTTGTTTTTGGCAGCCGGCACACCGTCTAACTTCTCTGTGAAGAGGCGAAGGGGCTAGTATTGAATCTTGGGGTCCTCTGCAAAGTTAGGGTTTTGCTTCAAAGGAGGGGGTACCGATGCTGATTGTGTGTGATTAAACAGGAAGAATTTGATCAAGTTAATGCTTGGGTCCGGGCTCACGGAAGGTGGAGGTGGCGCATGTGAATCGCACGGTCAACAATGCCAAGAGCATCTAATAGAATGAAGGCATTGCCACTCTACAGCGCTCCGCTGCTCTTGAGCTTGGTAGGCACTTTAAACAATAAAGTAAAAATAAAATATGAGATTAGTAAGATTTCTCTCCGAGGGAAGGATGGCTCCATATGGGGAGGGCGAAAAGCTGGAATTGTATAATTACAGCTCTTCTGAGTAATTTGCCTGCGAAAGGTAAGTTGAAAGATAGGACTTCAATTTGCTGCGTCTGTTGGCTGAATAGATGATGAGGGTGGACGACTGCAGCTTGCGTGCGTGCAGCTGGTACTCATCCAGTGATGAGCGAGGTGAGGTCTAGAGAGCGGACATCTTCCTGAATGAAGGGTCTGAGATGTTCTGTTACTTTTGGCGGGCAGAGGCTCTAGGAGTGTCCGTTGGATCACATGTATTCGATAGTTTGGTGGAAGATTCTGGATAGAAAGAGACGTCAGGCTGCGGCTGTGACGAGACCCATCGTTTGGGAGATGATTGTCTCTTGGTCTCTTGGCTCAATAGGTGAGTGTGGATGATGGCGGCTTGCTTGCGTGCAGCTGGTACTCATCCAGTGATGAGCGAGGTGAGGTCTAGAGAGCGGACATCTTCCTGAATGAAGGGTCTGAGATGTTCTGTTACTTTTGGCGGGCAAAGGCTCTAGGAGTGTCCGTTGGATCACATGTATTCGATAGTTTGGTGGAAGATTCTGGATAGAAAGAGACGTCAGGCTGCGGCTGTGACGAGACCCATCGTTTGGGAGATGATTGTCTCTTGGTCTCTTGGCTCAATAGGTGAGTGTGGATGATGGCGGCTTGCTTGCGTGCAGCTGGTACTCATCCAGTGATGAGCGAGGTGAGGTCTAGAGAGCGGACATCTTCCTGAATGAAGGGTCTGAGATGTTTTGTTTCTTTTGGCGGCAGAGGCTCTAGGAGTGTCCGTTGGATCACATGTATTCGATAGTTTGGTGGAAGATTCTGGATAGAAAGAGACGTCAGGCTGCGGCTGTGACGAGACCCATCGTTTGGGAGATGATTGTCTCTGGGTCTCTTGGCTCAATAGGTGAGTGTGGATGATGGTGGCTTGCTTGCGTGCAGCTGGTACTCTTCCTGTGACGAGCGAGGTGAGGTCTAGAGAGCGGACATCTTCCTGAATGAAGGGTCTGAGATGTTCTGTTACTTTTGGTGGGCAGAGGCTCTAGGAGAGCCAGATGGATCGTCTTTGTTCAACATTTTGTTGGAAGATTCTTGGATAGAAGGAGACGTCAGGCTGCGGCTGTGACGAGACCCATCGTTTGGGAGATGATTGTCTCTTGGTCTCTTGGCTCAATAGGTGAGTGTGGATGATGGCGGCTTGCTTGCGTGCATTTGGTACTCATCCAGTGATGAGCGAGGTGAGGTCTAGAGAGCGGACATCTTCCTGAATGAAGGGTCTGAGATGTTCTGTTACTTTTGGTGGGCAGAGGCTCTAGGAGAGCCAGATGGATCGTCTTTGTTCAACATTTTGTTGGAAGATTCTTGGATAGAATGTTTGATAGCCGTCAGGCTGCGGCTATGACGAGACCCATCGTTTGGGAGATGATTGTCTCTGGGTCTCTTGGCTCAATAGGTGAGTGTGGATGATGGCTGCTTGCTTGCGTGCAGCTGGTACTCTTCCTGTGACAAGCGAGGTGAGGTCTAGAGAGCGGACATCTTGCTGAATGAGGGGTCTGAGATGTTATGTTTCTTTTGGCGGGCAGAGGTTCTAGGAGTGTCCGTTGGATCACATGTATTCAATAGTTTGGTGGAAGATTCTGGATAGAAAGAGACGTCAGGCTGCGGCTATGACGAGACCCATCGTTTGGGAGATGATTGTCTCTTCGTCTCTTGGCTCAATAGGTGAGTGTGGATGATGGCGGCTTGCTTGCGTGCAGCTGGTACTCTTCCTGGGACAAGCGAGGTGAGGTCTAGAGAGCGGACATCTTCCTGAATGAAGGGTCTGAGGTGTTCTTTTACTTTAGTTGGGCAGAGGCTTTAATAGTTTGTTGAAAGAATCCTGAATAGGTTTGATGGATGTCAGCCTCGTTTGGGGGAGATAATAGACCTGTGCTGGGATTTGGGGGTGATAGATTTTGTGGAGATGAAAGGGCACATGAGGGCACTGAGGAGTCCATGGATTCGGCCAGGTCTTTAAGGTTGTTTGAAAGTTCTTTTGGTGTACTGGGTGGGGTCGGCTAAGATGCGTCACATAGTGGCCATCCCCGTCTAAGCGCTGTGGTCTGTCGACGCTGCCTACCCACACTGCTAGCACCTGTGCCTTACCTGATGTGTTGGCCGTCAACGCACCCACCTTGGAAGGTTGAAGAGCTGAGTCGGGCCTGCAAGGCTCCCTACCTCTGCCCAGACCTGAGCACTTGGGCGGTGAGTACAGCGCCCCTCTTGGCCCACCCACCCTTTCACCTATAGTCAGAAAGCATGGTGCCATGTTCAGTCAACACACAGACGCCATGCACTATAAGAGAACGAAAAAAGAGTCCTATTGGCTTTGCCAGTGCTTGGTTTCTTTGTATTACGTCTCCCTGCGGCCTTCAGCCTTCCTCCCGGGGGTCGGGAAGCCCCCATTCTTCACACTGTAAATCGCAATTAACAAGGCGCTCTTTTGTAGAACACGCCGAGTGTCTCTCTGGTGCTGACTCTTGTGACAGCCCAGGCTTTCAGAGTGTACTCCCCCCTCTATGATGCACTCCTGGCGCCCGTGGGGGCCTCCTTTCAGGGCCCAGCCGTCCTTTATCTGTGCCTCACATCCCCCTTGCGGTACAATAGCCCCTTAAGGCTCCGTGTGCGCGGGAGGGGGTGGGCCTGCACGCGCTTTGTGCGACCCCATTGTGTCAGAGCAGGCGAGCCTATTAAAAGGATGGGGGGGGGGCATATCAGTAGGCCTGCGACGAAGATAAGGAGTGACCCGCGGTGATGGGGAAGCAAAGGACACTGCAAAAGCGGCCAGAAGCAAAATAAAGCTCATGGGGCTGGCCTCTGCGGTTGCATTCAGTGATTGCTTGGTACTTGAAAATTGCATATACCATTAATTTCCTAATTAAGGGCCTGATTCTTGGAATTTTAAGCGTGGGGCAAATGACTTTGCACTGGGCAAAGTCACTGTCACTGCCAAAAAACATCCTGATTCACAGATTCGTGTAAAATGTATTTTTGCAGTACAAAGTGACTTTGCATTGCCCTGCAAAAATACACTTTGCACCGCTCTGTGACTCAGGGTGTTTCTTAGCAGTGCAAAGTCCCTTTGCACCCTGCTAAAAATACCATGAATCAGGCCCTAAGTGTTGTGATGTGTTTGCCACGTCTCCAGAGCGTTTGAGACTGACATGTGACTGACACTGCCTCAGCCCCGCTGGCCTTCCAGAGATACCGGCCTGCCTACAAAATACTGTTATTTCTCTACAGGCCACCTAGGTCCACTCCCCAACAGACATGACACTGGGTGATCTGCTCCTCCCTTCTTCCTCTACTGGGTGCCAGTGAATCCCTCGATGCCAAATTGCCCACCCTGCCCCGTCCCGCTTCCCACAGATAGGTCTGTGGTCAATTCATGCCACTAACAACAATAAAGGCAAGCCTGCTTCTGAACACCAATCAGCGACTACCCAGCTGCTGACCTTAACCATGGCCTGGGCAAACACATCAGGCGTTTAAGTGTGTAGCCGATAGGCCATGGGTCTGCAGGCCATGGCCATCAGGAGCTGTGGATTAGGATTCCAATGTAGTCAATTATATCTACCCCGGGGTTGAAACACTTGTTTATAGGCGCATTATAAATAACTTATCAGTCAATCTCGAGAGCCAAAGGTTCCAGCTCCTTCCCTTGACCAAGAGCAGCGCTTGCTTTTCATTTCTAAATCACTTATCGAGTGGGTGGAATGTTTAAATAACAGGTCCCTTCTCCATGCTGTTCCCTTATTAGTTTGCGCTACTAAGTTGAAGCGCCAGTTGGTGCTGCCACCCAATGAGCCGAAACTATTGCATTGGAGGACAGATAGGGAGAAATGGCATGTGAGGAGGGACACAGACTGCCCATGGCCATGCTAATCCCTATGGCCATTCCCAACCAGTTTCTGCCCCTCCCCGCTCAAAACACCTCCTCGTGGGAACTCTTTCAGCTAGCTTTAGCAAGCCTTACCATCAAATGGTGTGCTGAAGGGCCTGCCAGTGTTTTTTTCAAAGCAGTCTTAATGGCTTACATAGAGCTGTAAATGGGCCACTGGTGTAATAAAAATGTCTTTACCAGGTCTGCCTTTGCCACTTGATTTATAAGCTGTATGTGTGTCCTTCACGGAAGTCCTGTTAAAAACAAGCATTGGCAAAGCCTACAGTTCTGGTTTGTCTATAAGTATTAGGCAATTGACAGGCACTGCTATTAGATGCCCAGGTACTTTCACCCTTTTGACCCTGCTGCCATCAATGGACAGTGAATACCACTACAGCAGTGCTGTTAATGATTCCAATTGGGCGTCACACACTGGACCAGGACACTTGGTCTTGATCTGAGATGTGGTGCTCAATAGGATTGCTTTTTCATTAATTTAATTGCATTCAAATTGAGCCGGTATCCGAGCCGTCTCACAACCCCTTTTACAAATACCCCGGGTCACAATGAACCAGGCCGGTTGGTGAAAATCCAATCTTTTTTTTTTATTGATATCGTTTTATACAACTTTTCAATATACTTATTATGAAAACATATCGTTATATACAATTTGGATGAAAAGAAAGAAAATAATTTAAGTTCTTAAAATCTCAAATACAAGTGAACATCATTCAATTCAAAGGGTCGTATTGCATCTGTTCCCTAGATAGGGCAACTCAATTTTAAGGCAATTAAATGTTACGGTGCTAAAGATCACTCAAACAATATTACAAATTACTGGAACAATATAAAAACAAACGAACTATGTCATGCTTAAAATAGAGGCCACATCTCATAGTTAAACTAGGACTTAGTCACTAAACCACCCTAAACGAGACAATACCAGTGTTTATGACGGACTCACGATGTAAATTTCTGTGTCTTCTATAGCTTTCGTTACTTAGAAATTGTAGCGACCATTAGAGATCGTATATTAAACACTGGTATCGATGTGAGGGTTCGACACTCCTTGCATTGTCGCAAGAGTAATTATCCTTCTAAATCGAGTAGATGTATATATTTTACAATTGCTATTTGCAAGCCGGCCGAATTTTCATGAAAAAGTCTCATTCATTTTTCCTCAGGGTGAGGATTGTCTGATCTCGAAGATGCGGTTAAAATAAAAAAATTAGCTGGTTTAGTAAAGACGGGCACTCACTCACAAGATGTTGCAGAGTTTCATTAGTCAATCGGTTGTTGGAGAATCTACAGAAATTCTCTTGCTTGTCTAACTGTTTTCAAGAGGCCTGAAGAACTCTAGTTAGGCACAAATGTAAGCAAAATCGTAGGAAAGTATTTTGTAGCTTTTGCTGAGGGAATTTTAGTAGATATATTTCAGTTGTTTTAAATTTCTTCCCTCCAAATGGCTGGAATATATTGTAATTTTTACAGTAAGCCATGGTAGTATTCCAATCTAACCACCATAGCTTTAATTTTCCTCGGGTGGGATTTTGTTTCAAGAGAGTTTCTGAGATACTTGCTGAAACCATCAATGAGTTTACAAGATTACGCCATGATCGAGGGTATGTATGAGAAGACTCCAGCATGCACTTCACAAGTTTTGATGTTATAGAGACAAAATTAGATTCAGGTAAGAGAATAAACTTGCGGTATAGCCATGACATGTAATGACGGAAGGCCTAATTCGTGTCTTAAGAGACACATAATCCAATATTTATTTATTTTCAAAGTTCACAAAAATCACCCAAATTTTAATATGGGGCATCAGTCACCAATGGGGTGATAATGACAATGAAAACATAAGCAATACACTTGGTTAACCTTCCAGTAGAACATATACAAAGCACAATTGAATAGGAGCACATTTTGAATTAGGATAGATAGCTCCCACGGTAAGGTTCCCCCCTGCATGGGTCCCTCAACCCACAAATAATCAAATTCTGAGTGGATATAAAGAAGCAGTAAGTAGTCAGGAATAATAGGCAGCAAACAGATTCAAAATCCTATCTTCCCTCACAAAATAAGATCTTAAACCCTTTTCAATAGCATGAAATGACTCTCGGAAATTGACAAATAAATAGTTAATGTGCAGTTAAATCCTTGAGGCACATCTGATTTCTTACACTAGCATGAATGCATAACCACTAATAATCATAAGGCAAGGGATCAACCTGAAGCATACAATTCAAAAACAATTGGAAACTTAATACATGCTGCAGCCAAATGACACATTAGAAAGTTACAATGTTCACACTTGCCATTTAAATGACCCAAAGGGTTTTCAATAAAAATGGGTGAAATACAGAAAATCGTAATGTGTTTTTTGGTCTGGGGGAAAGATGAATATCACAGGGACAATATCAAAGTGAAAGGACGTCTCTAGTTATGAAATTGGATCAGATATGCAAGATAGAAAGAGGTTCAATTGGAGTAAAATGAAGCCGTGAAATAGGAAAGAAAGTCAGTTGAGACAAGAGCAGGTTTACTTTTAAAGTAGATCATTCATACTAGACCGTCAAAGAGGGACACAGTAAGCCCCAAGGTTGATTCGCGACGTCAACATTGTCACAGCAGCGCTCAACTTTATGCGGAAACCAGTATGGCCACTCAAAATATGACTAATGGCTTAGGAGTTACACAAGACAAAATTAATAAAGAGATGGCGCTAGCACTTAGAAATTAAGGACAGGCTGCACAGAGAATTCGAACAGTTTTAACATGTTACCAGGGTATAAATAGAATTGCTTAGGGAGTAGGATAGAGACAAAAGGGTCAAGATAAGGTAGGCTATGTTTTTCTATGGGGTGGGGATTTATACTCACAGTCCACGCTTAAATTTAGGGATTTTGGACAGTCAACAGGTTCTGGTCACAAAAGATTTTGGTCACCGAATGCAGACACTACTGGCAAAAGACAGCTGGGCAAGGTCTGGGCGCCAGATGCTAAGGGTCAACAGGCATGCAGTTAGTGGCAAGAAGCTGGTCTGCTTTCAGGTTGCTTAAGGTACCACAGCCCCCTTTTTAATGGAATTCAGTGGGTTTTTCTGGATCAATGGCCTTGCTGGGAGAAAATCAGCTATGCTTTGGCCTTGCTGGAGTAGGACTCAGCTATGCTTTGGCTTTGCAGTGAAATCTGGAATCAGGAAGATGAATGTAGCAGAACAGGAATGCAGCGCAGGAATTCAGGAGAGAGTGTCTGCAGAGTTCTACTAGAGGCTCTTATTTCTAATGCATAGTGACATCATACAACCATATGGTGGGGCAGACATAGCTAAGAGCGCCTTTAAACAACTGGATTGGACAATCAATATTGTTTGCCTCCTCTAGGATGTGACTCAGTTTAATGATTGTACTTTATGATGTGTAAAGCCTTCCTACATTCCTTTTTGCCAAAAATCAGTCATAACAGAATGTACACATTTGTACAGTTGTGGCACGTTAACAAATCACATGGGCAGATTATATATTTTATGTAGAGCATAGCAGTCCAATTCTCCAGTCTGTGAGACATTGTTTCATGCATTTAACAGCTTTTCGTTGTTTTTAGTGAGAAATAGTCGGCCTAAAATTCCATATTTTTATACATATGTGTGGATTATCATAAGGGATGTAAGTATGAAATTCGCAATGGCATCATGGATCCTTTTCTTATAATCCCCAATTCTCTGCCACTTCTGTTCCTCCTGAGGCAATGAAGTCTATGCCATCTTAATTGAAAGCCCATAAAATCATATTTAAACTGTTAAATATTCACATTTTTGCAAAGTCCAATGGCAAACATAAAAGTCTACAAAGTTTGTTTATAAAATAGTCTCTGGAAACAAATGGGCTGGACTTTGTCTTTCACTGGACCGTTCTTTTTTTTCTTCAGCTACCACCAACTGTCATTTCCTCCAGAGTAAGGATGGGGGTTTCACAGCTTGATTGAAGGTTTATTGCCCCTTATTCACTTTGCACTTTGGTGTCCCAGAACTTCTATTGAAAGAGGCTGGAGCACAGACAACAACAGTCTTAAAACCTAGTAATTATCACTTCTGTTTTCGAGGGTCTATTGTGGGGGTCCTTCTGTTGCTAGCATCCTCCCAGCAGACCTGTTTGGGTGGTTTTCCCCCCATGTAGCCACTGCAGTTTGATTAATTGTATTTATTTTTGCTCTGAATTAGAAGAAAACCTGCTGAATAAAACTATCTCATACATGTATTATCACAGCACAATCCCCTTTCACATTGCTAGGCACGGACACTCTTTCATTCAACATTGTACTTTTCAAAACAGGCATTTTCTTCTTTAGTTTGCAAAGGCCCATTTTGACAAACTTAGTGCAAGCTGCTAGCACTTTCCTTTCAAATTCGGTTTTTCCATCTGCCTTTCCAATATTGTTTTTGAAGCCATAGTTAGTTTCTGGTAGGCAGCAGTTTGTTTGAAACACAGATGCACTGGGCTGCAATGTCTTTGAATTATTGATCCTTGACACTTTGTAGTTCAAAATGAACAGTGTTTCCTGTGCGGGTAAAGTGAAGTTTCTTGGGCCTTTTTTCAGATTTAGCTTGACAGAGCCGGTCATTCCCGGGTCATTCTTTCTTTTGCTGAAGCACAATGGGGTATGAATGGGCATGACAGGACCTTCTTAATAACAGTAGTTTGATGAAGAACAGATGAAACTAGCATCAGAGCAGCATCTCTTTCAAGGTAAAATATCCCCTTTTCAACGGGGTCTTTTCTCAAACAGTAGAGCAGGGGTGCTTTGATTAGCTTCTTTTTGGGTGAACACAAGAGCACACACAGGCACCTTTCTCGGTGTGCTCCTTGTTCCAACTCACCCATTTCATGTTTCGCAAGGTGGTGCAGCCATCCCATTGTCGCAGCAAAATGCAGTTTTGAGGCCATGGTGCCACAGTAGCCAGCGCAGCCATTTTTGCTGTTGCTTAGTGATGTGGGAAAGTACTGCTGAGTGGGTAAATATATCCCACAGTGCCTGCCAAGTTCCTTTCCCATACCTATAAAAAGCCGAAATTGTTGACATTGCCAATGCTTGCCCCCTAGGCATAAAGTACATAAATGGCTTAGAAAAGGTTAACTGACTCCTTAGTTAGCTCATTTAAATGTGTTGCGCCCTATACATGCATGGACAGGGCTTAGTAAAATGTTAAATAATGCATTTTGGGAGCAGTGAGTGCGCTAATTTAAAAAATACCTTTCCTTTTAACTGGGGCGGTAGACGCAGGGTCGATGTGTTTTTGTGAAAGTTAGGGGTAGAGGTGCACTCTTGGGTTTTCAAATGTAATTTCCATAAATCATCCTTATTGTAATCTGAACAATTCCTGATGCTCCCTAGTAAATCTGTGCTACCAGCTCTCAAATATCGTGTGAAAAATAGGTATCGTGTACTCAACAGGATACAACCAGGGGCACACACAGTAACTAACAAGCTGTAATTGTTGGTTTAGTAAAATTCTCTAAATCACAATTTCTCATATATTTTTCTTTATATGATTTTTCGTATTTTCAATTTTCAATATCTCATGCCATATAGACATACAAATATGGATGTGTGAATTCTTTCTGTAATCACATGTAAATCAAAATTCCTAACATCAAAAGAATATTCTTAACATCAGAGAAAACCTTTTGGTTATATCAACAAATATTAGAAACAAAAAATTCCATTCGTTTTCACAGTCTAACTAGTGTTCGTAAGTGTTTCCCTTCTTCCACACTTATAATCCTGGTAATCTGATAGGTTACTAGATGTTGGATTCCTATCCTTTACTACGCATTGCGGGCGTCACTTTGCCCTTCTTCAGGTCAAGATTATCTGGATTCTAGCATTCCGTAATTTTAAACAAAAAATTAATAGATTTTCGGTACTTAGTGATCAATCTAATCCATATGAAGTTTTTTTAATTAAATACTGTCAGTCAATCAGTATCATTGTTCTTTCTTTCCTCTGTTTCTTTTCGAGAAATCTGCAAAGAGATATATCTTAATTACAAGCCTGATGGTTTCTTTATTCTATAAACAATGGAGTTTGTGTGGGATCAGTCGCATCAATCTGCGCTGAACCCACTACAAACTCCTACTGCTTAGATTGTTCCTCTCTACACTTATTGAAACTAAGTGTACTCAATTGAGTAAAGCTCATTAGGGCTCATTATGAATTGGGACATGCCAGGTCCTTTTAAATAGTCATTCTGCAGTGGTGTCTCTGTAGTGAGATTCATAGATCTCATTTAGTATTACTCAAAATGATTGTTCGTTATGTTGCAATTCCTCAGAATATTTTACAATCATATCAACGATCATGCATGACTCCCATATGGTCACGCTCCATCTATCACAGATAATAAGTATGTATCTCCATAGAATTCCTGAGCGTGCATTCCGTTTTACCCTTACCTTCACTTACGCTGCTTTGATTGCTCTCCGTTTCGTAAGCGCGTGCTGTGTGGTAATCCTATTTGTAGCATAGTTTGTCCCCCTTACGTTCGTGAGCACTCCGGTATTAGAGAGTCCCTTTCTCATTCACTTTGATCACGTGAGTGCGGGAACCAGTGGTTCTTATTGGAAACATACACTGTTTACTTTAGGGCCAGCTCCGGCGTTGTTCGTATACTTCCGGGTTATTCAGCGCTACTTCCTTTCAATACGTCTAGCGCGGCCATACTTATTCCATTAATAGACCATTTACCACCGCCATCTTGGGTGTATGTCAACATGCTTTATATAATCGGTCTCTCATAATAAAAGAAGCTTATTCGCCTTGGTTATATCTCCTTGATTTCGAATTTTCAGATAGATGGGCACCCTCTAACTAGCCGGGCTGATTGCAAAGAGGGTCCTTCCCAGAAGAGTGGGGCAGAAAGTATAAGGCAAGTACAAATTAGGTGGGACAGCCAAACACAACACTGTAAACAGGGACATCATTTAGGGTTCTCGCTTGCTACCCCTGGGGTCTCCCTTGCTACCCCTATGATCTCCCTTGCTACCCCACGAAAAAAAAACTTTTGTTTCTGAAGTGGCGGCTTTCTTGTTCAGGCTTCTTAAAAAAAACAGCGGGTTCCACAAATGGAACACTTTGAGCAGTGACCATAAATAAGAAAGAATACAGATAACAGATAATTTGTTTTTCTGGAATTCTATACAACAATTGCTAGACTCATTAAAGATTTATTTCAGGCACACCTCTGGTGTGAGCCATTGACTTAGTCTGTTCTTAAACAACAAATTCACAATGCAGACAAAAACTTCCAAAAAGCCTTCAGAGTAGAATAAGCATCTATTTCGGACTGTATTTTGTTTTTCACAAGTTTCAGTTATAGCATAGCATGTCTTTTTCAGCCGTTGTCTTTGTTACGATCATCATAAGACATTCCCTCTCGGTGTCCTCGGTCACTTAACAAAATCCTTGTGCCTGTGAACAGTGTCGAAATGTTTGACGATAGCACATAAAGCGGTCCTTGATTTCATTGTGCCACTGTAATGCGTCTTCTTTACTATCTCCCTGGCATGCTGTTCAGGATGTTTGTTTGCATGTATGAGGTAGCGAGTGCCCAGAGTACGAGATGCAATGTGAGTGCGCTGCTTTTCCTGCAATACTCTGAATTCCTTAATACACAGCTATGAGCCTCCCAATGGTACGTATTTTGCCAACCTATAAGAGAAGATCCACACAGGCTTGACATGTGGCCATCTTTGCATCAGACCTGCAGATGAACTGGTCTGCTGTTAAATCTCAGTTACCAGTTTAATGGTATCCATTACAGAGTGTAATTTGCTTCCTGACTTTGGGAACATTCATACATGCAACTGCTCATTTTATTATAGCCGGTAAAAAAAGCTATAGGTGGTAAGATAGCTCAGTGGGTTCAGTGCTCATTGATGCAATGTGTATGTGATATGCAGGTTGCAGGTTTGAATCCCGGCAAGGCCAACTCAGCGTTTCATCCATCTAAGGTCAAGAAATGAGTACCAACACAGGTCGGGTAATATTGTATGTGCTATGTAATAACGCATAATTATCATGTGGCCTTGGAGGCCTGTTTGCATGCACAGTAATTTGGTAATATGGGCTAATATTAGCGATACATATGTTGATCCATTGTAGTATGAAATGTATATCACATTACAGTGATATCGTAACCATAGTTTTCTTAGTGTACTTAGGAACAGTGCTATGTGATGCCACTTCCTGATTTGTCAAGGGGTGAAAGGTTGTGTTCCATTGTTTCACTTCCCGTGATGTTTACTTCAGGGTGGGGTCAAATGACATCACTTCCTGTGATGTCATCAGAGGTCAAGGGTTGTGTGATGTCACTTCGGGCTAGCCCTGGCATTTTGGTGAAATGGCGTCCCTGTCTGTAAGTTAAACATTTGACATGAAAGTATCTGTGCAACATTTTGAAATGTAATGGTAAGTAGCTGGTATAGGGCACTTGTGCCTTTCTGTTGGTCTCACTGCATGTAGACCTCCAAGGAAAGAGGGAGTGTGTTTGATAGTGCGATAGTTGGTGAAGCAGTTGTGAGTCTTGAGATGTTGATGCTTGAAAACCGGAGGGACCGAGTCCTGAGTGTCAGTATGATTCTAGGCGGGTAGTTTCCGGGAAGCTTTGCTGTATTTTTCATCCAGAAGGGAGACCCCCGGGTTGATCAGTTGTATTCAGCCCAGCAAGAACCTAGTTAAGTGCTGTGGAGCTGGGGCTGGAGAAGAGACCAGTTGTGTTGCTTCTTTGATATGTGTCTGTGAGTAGTTTTCTGCCGCATGTCAGTGTTAGTTGTGTGAGTAGTGTAAGGTGGAGAGAGATGAAAGCGTGAGTCGCATTAAGCAAGAGGGGACCACTGTATTCAGGAGCGTTGTTGGATTATTTGGTGCCATCACTGTTGTTAGGGGTTTCTGCTGTTATGGGTGGGTTCAAGAACACAGGAAGACCAATCCGAATGAGTGCGATTGCTGTGCTCTGACCTTAGTTAAGGTGTAATGTGATGGCAGGGGAGTTGCTAGGTCTGGAAAAGACCCGGGGCTAAGCTGATGTTGGAACTGTTGGGACTGGGGGCTAGCTAGTCTTTTGGCTGTAGCTCCTGAGATTCTATCCGGGGCTACAACCAAACGATCAGGGGCTATAGCCCGCTTAGCCCACCCTAGCAACGCCCCTGTGTGATGTATGTTGCAGGTTTGCAATAGTGCCAGCCCGGTTCCTTTTAAAGGTTGCCAAGAGACTGACCCCAATGATTCTGAGCTCCCGAAGTTCCAGGCTGATACATTCAGCCTGGGTTCATGTCATGTGCGTGTAACTTACACAGAGGGCCTTCCATCTTGCCACTGTTACTAAGATTGGTCATAGTGGGGTGACGTGTTTTGCTGCTGGTATTGTGCTGCTGACATTTGAAATGCTAGATTTTAGGGGTTTTATGAGTGTCAGGTGGCTTCCTTTGTGGGCACACATTGGCATAGAATTCCTTAGTTTGGTTGCGAGGAATTAGAAGGGAGATGCTCCGTGGCGATTCCGTTGAAGCCTTGGAATGGTAGCCATGCATGATATGATATGGCATTTTTAACGTGCCTGTACACAGATGGTTGGCTATGCATAGGGTTTAGTCATGACTCGTCTGTTTGATAGGATCCCAGCTTTCTATAGGTTGGGGAGATGTGTTCATGTCTTTGAAGGTCCATTGCTGCAGTTGGCGATATTGCCCTTTCTTATCGTAGATTGGTTGCTGAGGTGTACTGCAATGGAGGCATATAGTTCTTAAGGGGACATTTGAGTTTAGGGCGCTTTAAGAATGTACATGTAATGGATGGGATCATACAGAATAACTCCAAGTCCAAATGACCGAACCAACTCAGGACGATGGCAAAATACTGTTTTATTAACAATTATCTAAAACAGGTGAGTTTACAACGAACATCAGCGGACGTACGCTCAAGTTCTCTCAGCGATCTTTAAACAAACAATAGCTTTGATATCAAAAATACGTCAGAGATGACATCATAGTACGTGGAAATAATGAAAAACCTATCAAGGGTTGAGATTGGCTAAGGGGAACATCTAAATATACTTTCTATAGGAACTAGGATTGTGCTTGGCTGCCCACTATGAGGTGGACAACATATGCCTACCTCTAAAACATCAAAACACACTGTTACAGACAAGGGCCTAAGAGCAGCAACTTCCGCCTGCTGCTAACACGTTTTTCTTAACACAACACAGGAAGAAGTTATTGGAGATTTCATTCATTACTTCTATATCTACAGTCACCTACGTCTTACTACATTTCCCTGTTGGAAAGTCTAACTGTCCCTAGGTTTTATTCACTCTCCCTTGTTGGCGCTGACGTTCTGCATATCTAGGGAAGGGGATAGAGAAGAGAATATCTATTGCCTAGCTCACTACTTTCCTATTTCTAAAACATACATTCGGAAGTTTACAATTTGTATTACTTCCTTCTAGAGTGAAAGTACAAATGAAAATAAAATATATGTGTATCAACAACTTGTCAAGCAGAATCAATCTGCTACTTAAAAATGAGAGTCTGAGTGTCTTGGGGGTTCAGGGCACCACCCTGAATCTCTAGTCTGGTCAACCAGTTTCAGCTGGAATTGCCTTAGTCTAACCATTTTCTTCAGGACAGTGTCCCAAGCCTAGGGTTGGGATCACATTTAGAATTTTGGGGCATCATTATTCTAATGGCCAAGGACTTCATCATTTTCTTTGAGGAGGTTTTGTCCTCTTCTTGATTGCCATTTGTGTTTAAAACCTACATCGCGGAACACAAAAGAGAAATGGCAACCATTACTGTATCTGATGCCTTTATTGGAATATTCATATGGAACATTTACTCCTCCATATCTTTCATCTTACCCTCAATGGCAATGTGGTATAATCCAGCTTTCAGCGGTATGTCTGCACAAAAAGAACCCATAGGCGTTATGTCTTTGCTGTTCTTAAAAACACACTTCTCGTGGTATTCATATTTCAGTGGCTTAATGTCGATTTACATTTTCAACATCCAGATGCCACAATTCTCTGCTTACCGGTGGATCGTCTTTCATCTGTACCAAGGTTCTTTCTCTCTTGCTCTTCTTTTTCTTTCTCAGGGCCTGTACATTACAAGGTCCGATGAGTGTCTGTATGTTATGATCCAGCATTGCACTCTCCTATGCGGTGACGTGTTGTACACAGTCACTGCCATTACTTTGTTTTCTCATTTTTAACTCTTAATGTGTCTCGATACTGATATATCACTGAAATTAGTTTACTCTGTTGTCATGCACTTCTGAACTGTGCTGTATTCCATGTCCTAATATTGATTTATTGCTGCAACTAGTGTATTGTGCCGCCACGTACATTGTGATCTGTGCTGTTATTACTTGTTTCCTACTGGCCTACTGCTGAAATGAGATTATTGTGCTGTCGTTCACTTCTGAATTGTGCTTGATTGCATGTCCAGTTACTGACATATTGCTGAAACTAGTGTATTGTGCCGCCATGCACACTTGATCTCTGCTGTTATTACTTGTTGATACCGGCCTATTGCTGAAATTAATTTATTGTGCTGTCATGCACATGTGATTGGGGCTGTTACTACATGCTTAGCTATTGCCAAACATGCATCCCTTTACCTATAGACTATGCGTAATCAGTTTACTCCTCATAACCAGCCTCCTTGTGGCCGCACAAGCCTTACCCAAGCCGACTATAATGTCAGTTAATAATCCTCCTCACCTGACCATCTATTCACCTTAAGAACTTACGGAAGCAATCCCTGCACCGTAACCGACAGAAACCTTAAACTCCGAGCCAGACTAACTAAACTATACGAACCACTCACAAGATCATTACCCCCGACAAACAAGAAAACTAACCTCCCGACTAATACAAAGGCTAACACTACCACACACGTCACTATCTTGCCTCCTCTCCAGGCCAGCTCTAAGCAGCAGTATGGGCATATACCAAAGATAGCTGATTGCATACCACCAACTCCTAGCCATGCCACAGCCCTATTGTAGACACACCCTCTTAAAGGAGCACTCATAAATTCTAGATCCCTGGTTGATCACGCAACAGATATCACTGACTATATACTAGCAGACAATTTGGATTTCCTTGCTATTACAGAATCCTGGTTACATGACGCTGCAGGACCACTGCTATTGTTAGCCATCCCAGATGGCTACACAATACTGAGACAGGACAGAAATTAATCCCGAGGAGGTGGCCTCACCATCATATCAAGATCAAACCTCTCTCTGAGACTGACCCCTCCACTAATCCTACAATCGTGCAAAGTCCTTACAGTTAAACTCCCCCTAATCAACTCCCAGACCCTTACCATCCACCTAATCTACAGACCACCTGGTCTACTTGGGACATTTGAGGAGGACATCCAAACACTTATTTCCAACAACCTCAAAACCACCACCCAACTACTTTTACTAGGTGACTTCAATCTTGGTTTCAATGACACTGCAGTTAAAAATGCTACTACTATAGCCAACATCTGATCAGAATTAGGCCTCTCCCAAAAAATCAACAAAACCATCCATAACAAAGGGAGAACCCTAGACTGGGTGGCTGACCATAACTGCACTGCCACCATCACGTCTATCTCTCTGCAACTGTGGACAGACCATTTCCATGTGTCTTTCACAATAGCCACAACTAGACCACTCCCGTTGATCGCACCTACCGTCCCACCTTACCTAACAAGGAATAAAAATAATATGGCAGTGGATAAAGTGATCCCTGCTATTCTACCCACTCTCAACTCCCTGGCTGACAACCTAGACACAGGTACACTGTTCCAAGAATATAACAAAAGTATGCTTACAACACTCGATAAAATTGCTCCACTCAAACTCAGACCCAGCAAACCTAAATCGCATCTAAATAAGTGGTTCACCCCCCAGCAAAAGGACCTATGACTCCTCAAAAGGAAATGCGAAACCATCTGGAGATTACTACCTTCAGACGACAACAAAACGAAGTTAACTAAAATCTCCTCACAATATAAAAATGAAATTTGCCTGGCCAAACGGAATTCTTACGATGAACGTATATCCAACGCCAATTCCAGTATGAGGGAATTATTCACCATACTAAAAGAGCTAGAGTCCCCTATTCCCACACCAGATACCTGCACCAAAAATAAAACTTGGTGTTCTGACATTCAACAGGCACTATCCAACAAAGTAACCACCCTCCAGAATAAAATAGCCCTAAAAAAAGCTGCCCTCAATACGCCACAACAAACTCCTTACCACATGCCTCCTGAAAGACCAAAGAAATATTGAGGCTTAGTACCACAAATAAAATACACCAATTACAGGCTGGAAAGATACAAGTAGCTTTTATGACTGTACAGTCACAAAGCAAAACAGATGGCTATCTGGCTCCCAACACCTCGCAGTGTGTACCAGCAGACACAGTGAGGGGTGAGAGTGCTGGACATCTAAACACAGACATATTTATACTATTTTTGAAACATTGTCCAGCCTCTCTCCAAACTAATCATTCACTTGCTAGAGTTTGTGCCCAGTTTCTGTGTCAAATATTACATTATTGTACAACGGATTAAATAAGTTTGCATGTCTATGAAGTTACAATGAGATTGTTGGTTTCCTAATCCACGGTAAGCCTTGTCCCAAGAAATGCTACAATGTAGTTCAGCCAAGACATACAACCTTAGTTTGTTTTCCATTGTCTCTCTGTGTATACGAGGATGAGGCTTGTGAGCGCAGACAACACTTGAATGGCATTTCATATGAAGCACAAAGTTTCTTTGCTTTGGTCAAACAGTCTGCTCTCGGTCAGCCTAAACATTAATGAAACTCAAAGGACATTTGGCTCCACTGCAAGTTGAAAACACAATCCACCATTTTAGAACATGGAATGAGAGTCGGAATCAAAATGGCAGACAATTCTTAAAATGGCGGCGATGTTAACCAAAATCGGAACATTACAGACCGCGGTTTTCTGTCTAACGCGAATGGGTTTAGGCCAATAATCATAAGAAGGAGGTATTCTATAGTTACGGTTTAACAAACCCTCCTTTTGGCCTAAGCCAAGAGCATTACTAAAAACATCCGCTTTACTCATAACCCCACGTCTCAATGTCCGTACATCCTGAATCACATTCTTCATAAATATCGATTGCCATTAGATCCTTGATAGTTATGTCCTTCATTACAAAAACATTAGTCATTTTCTCAGGTGCATGTAATTTTGGTCCTAGTGTACCCATAGTTTGTGCACAACATCCGCCTAACATCGAACATATGGCAGGAACACATTGTATGCAACAACAACAGAACAATAGAATACCAAGGATTACTAATAAGACTGAAAATAGCTTCCATCCCCATGAACGTAAAAGACCGAGAACCAAGCACTAACATCCCAATTTCCCTCAGGAACATGTAATTCTGTACTCAAGACATGCAGATTTTGTATTGCCTTGACTATGGTAGGGGAGGAGTCAGGTACGAAAACACAACAAGCAGATCCCACCAGTTTACATACTCCACCATGCTCAGTCAGAATGATGTCTAACAACACCCTGTTCTGTAAGGCCACTAATCTAATTGCTTTCTGTTCCAGCATCATGTTGTAGAGTATATCACTGGTTCTGTTGATGGTCTTCTCCAATACTCTTGCTAGTCTCCTAATATCCTCATAGTTCATTATCTGTTCCAAAAATGGCACAAAGGATTTTGCTACATCACCCATGACCTGTGAAGGAGTATCCCCATTCTCGTCCCGCATTGGATGAGCTCTAGAGACCTCAGAGGTGCTGGCTACATATACCCCTGGTAGCAAGATACCCAAATAACAAGTATCCTGCCAATCTGTAGGTAACCAAGGATAAGCTTCATCGCCACAGACAAAATAATCGGGATCACCTACATACAAAGGTCTGTCCTCACTAGTCAGATTTGCAATTTTGGTACAACCCTCAAATGTACCCATTGGCTGAGAACCATCCCTTTGTATGCAGAAGGAAACAGAGTTGGGATTGTGATTGATAGTATCAGAAGGAGGCATGGCATCCCGGTTGCCTCCGGGAGCCATCTTGAAAGAAATTAAAGATTGGAAAGGTCTAGCAAGTCTATCAGAAGGTCTAATAGAAGCAACATTGAGTTTGCTCCTATTCGCAAAAAGGGAACATCCCAAAGGTGTCAGGACTCGTCTTTCAAATTTGTTCAGGTTAGTCCCATCGAAGTTCCCAGAAATACTATCATTCCAATGACCAAAGAATAGTGCCCTTAGAGAGGCATAGCATGCAGTAGTCAAAGGAAGAGGATGAATATACCAACCCAACCCTTTTCCCCGTGCTGTGGCAAATGCAAACATATCCAGAAATGTGTTCTATTGAGAATTGCATGGGTCGCATTCATGATTAATGATAAAGTATTATTGTGGTAACTCTGTCTGTGTTGGGAATCCCTAGGAGGTAGAGTGTGCAGATGCACGAAAGGTGAAGACATAGTGGGAACACTTTTAGTAGGTTACAAAGTTTCAAGTGGACGCATTCCCTCAAGGTACCAGAGCCCAAGTGCAAGTACAACTGTTAGACCAGTTAACATTAATGCAAAAAAACTCCTCAAGGACCATGATTTTTGATGCTTAATGTCTTTGTTAGCCACATGACCACTATTCCGCTCCGTACGAGTAGGTTAGAAAAGGGCATTGTTCCTCAAAATCCATTCAAAAAGTCTCTCTCTCAGATTCTTAAAGTTTGTCCGTTGGTGATCTCCTGACCACGTGGTTTATCTTGCTCGAAGGTAACTTTGCCGGTCCCGGCCACTTATTCATGTTTCAGCAAGAGAGTGGCAAGGGAATAGCTCAATAGTGGTTTCTTGTGGGCACAGCCATGCTGTACTGTAGGTCTAGTGCCATGGATGCCAATTGTACCTCGAGACTCCAGGTACAGCGTGATCTGCAAACAGAGTGTTGTTGCTTCCTGATGGAAGTGGTGAAACAGAAGCAAGATTGCTCAAGGCTGCAGAAAGATCTGAGGAAAAAATTGAAGACAAATCAGCAGTCTCCCCAGGCCCCACGAGCTCTGGAAGAATCTCCAAGACACCCTTGGTTTTATTCAAAATAGACTTGTCATACGGAACAGAACAAACAGTCTCCTTCTCTTCTCCTTCGTCGAGGGGCAGAGGAAAAGGTATCTTCTTAACGTGTGTCGTGTAGATCCAATGTCTCTTTCCGGATATTCGTACATCGGTCTGTGTGGCCAACAGGACCTGGAACGGTCCACTCCAGCGCAGTGCGAGACTGGAAGCTTTTTCAAAGGCTTTTGTAAGCACCCAATTGCCTGGTCGAATTCGATGACCTGGCCCCTCGTACTTTACTGGCAGGGCTTCTCGCACCTGTTGATGAATCAAATACAAGCTTTGAGTTAACTGGTCACATTAGTCAGAAAGGAGAAAATGCTCCACGTCTTTCAGTCTCTTGGACTTGAGCACATTCCAAATATTAGCTGGTCTCCCCATCACAATCTCATAGGCGGAGAGTCCAGTTCTTGTTTGTGGGGTTGTCCGCATGGACAATAAAACTACCAGAAAGGCATCTGGCCATTTCAAATTACTGCTAGCGCAAACTTTAGCTAGTTTGTTCTTCAAGATACCATTATGGCGTTCTACAAGTCAAGGTACACTGAGCATGTCTGGCCGAATGGAACCGTTTATCGATCTGTAATCCTGCGCATACTTGCAGGATAACAGCAGCGATAAAATGTGGAAGATTGTCCAACCAGATGACCCTCGGCAAACCAAACCTAGGAAAATATTCATTAAGCATGGATTCTGCAAATTGTCATTGCTGCGGCATCTTTCCCAGGAAAGGCTTCCACCCACTTGCTAAAGGCACAAATGACTACCAGAACATACTTATAATTTTGGCAGCGCTCCATTACGACAAGGTCGAAATGTATTACCTCGAAGGGCACAGACGGGGGACCAAAACTACCCCTCGGTGTCGATGTACCTTTCCCCACGTTATGCTGTAAGCATACCATACATTTTTGGACCAAACGCTCAGCAGTTTCCGAGATGTTTACATTTACCCAGACAGGTTCTAGCAATTTACACATTTTTCTAGCACATATATGAGTAGGCCCATGAGCCATCATAACCATTGCAGTGACATATGCATCGGGTAGCATCCATCATTCCTTTACAATATCTATCCAACAACCTTCATCATCTAGACTTGCTTAATCCTCAGCCCATTGCTTAAGCTCTTCTGAAGTGGCATCAGCATGAATATCTTTTATCAAATCAATTCCTTCATCTACTATACAAGTGTTTGTGGTTTCTTTAGTGACATACATTTCTGAGTATAAATCAGTGGCAGTCTGTTTGGCTATCCTGTCAGCAAAAGCATTTCTTTTCCCTACATCATCCGTTATTTTCTGATGTGCAGCGCACTTCATGATTGCTAGTTGAGTAGGAAGTGCAAGTGCTGAGAGTAGCCAAACTATCAAGGTACCATGTTGGATCTTAGTTCTGTGTGAAGCGAAGAAGCCTCTCTCTGCCCATAGTCTACCGAAGTTGTGAACCACCCCAAAGGCATACTGGTTTTCTGTAAATATATTTACTCTAAGCCCTTCGGAAAGTTCACATGCTCGAGTCAATGCAATAATCTCTGTGGCCTGCGCAGAGTTATGCAAAATTCTTTTGGTTTCTACAATCGTGCTTAATGTAGTGATGGCATAAGCAGCAGTGGATGTACCACCCAGAAGTTTGAAGCAGGAGCCATCGCAAAACAGCTCCCCTTGTGGATCTGTCAATGGTGTGTCATTTAAATGATCCTGCCTTTGGTTTCTTGCTCTGTGTTATAAAGGCAGTCAGGTGACATTACGTCACTGCAAGCATTTTCTTGCGGATAGGCAATAGTTCAGCCGGATTTAATGCGCAACATCTTGTAATTTTGATATGCAGTGTAAATAGAATCAGCTCGTATCTTGTTAATTGTGCTGATGTAAGATGTCGCATTTGCGTTCTGTTCAATAGATCGTCTTCGGAGTGGGGTACCATCACAGTTAAAGAGTGACCTAAAACCATACCCTCACTTTGTTTTACGGATGCAGCAGCAACAGCTCTCAAGCATCTCGGCAAAGCTCATGCAACAGGATCAAGTGTGGAGGAAAAATAACTGCACAGCCTATTCTCCCCCCCCGTGTTACTGCGTTAACACAGCGAAAGCACATCCATCACATTCATACACATACAGAACGAAGGCCTTATCACAATGTGGTGTGCCCCAAACTGGTGGTGAACACAGTGCAGTCTTGAGCAGATCAAAAGCTTTCTGGTGTTCCAAGTTCCACAGTAATGCAAAGATATGCCCTTCTTTGTCAATGCCAACATTGGTTTTATTACTAGTGAGAAGTTTGGGATCCACTGTCTACAGTAAGAAGCCATTCCTTTCAAGGCTCTGACCTCTTTCTGTGTATTTGGACAGACATGCTACAGATGTTTTTTATCCGTTTAGGTGTCAGTCTTCTTCCCTCCTTTGACAGGAGATAGCCTAAATAGGCGAGCTCCTGTCGACAATATTGAAACTTTTTCAATTAAGCTTTATGCCCATGCTCTGCTAGATGAATAACAAGCAACACGGTGCCCTCCTTGCAAGCACCTTCTGAGTCTGCAGCTGAAATAAGGTTGTCAACATACTGCAATAATGTACAAGTGGGAGGCAACTCAAGGCTATCGAGCTGCTCCTTCAAAGCTCTACTGAAAATACTCAGACTTTCCGTGTTCCATTGCGGCACACACGTGAATGTAAACGAGCGTCCCCCTAGGGTGAACGCAAACAAATATCTACTATCCACGTGTACGGGAATACTAAAGAAGGCATTCTTAAGATCCACCACACTGAAATAAGTAGCAGAAGCTAGAATCATTGTTAATATTGTGGTCACATCAGGCAACATTGTGGACCAACAATCTTATTGATAGCACGCAAATCAATAATAAAACAGAAAGGAATTGCATTATCCTCTTTCTTGTACACCGGTAAAATCGGGCTATTGCACAAACTTCCTGGAATTTCCTCAATCACTCCACGATGAACAAAATCAGAAACTATGCTTTTTAGAGCTTGCCCATCATCAACTGAAATCTTATATGGTGGAATACGTGGCAACTTAACTCCTGATTTCAAAACAATTTTAACAGGTTCAATTTGCAAAATGCCAACATCATTGTCATCAACCGCCCATAAACATGCAGAACGTTACTAAATTCAGAGGTTGAAGGCCTAGTCAAAAATTGAGAAGCAGAAAATTGCTGGGGTGAAATCGTCAAATGTACTCCAGCCGAAGATCAATGAATTACTGCATTTAATTCCTTCAACAGATTCAACCCCAAAATATTCTCACCACAATTCATTGTTAGAAGAAATGGACAGTGCTCCATGAATGGTCCCAGTGAAATCAGTACCGGATGAGAAACCGGACTGACCACTGGCGTACAAGAAAACCCTACAGAGTCGTTATTCTGCCCTGACAGTGGAATATCTGGAACCCGTGAATGATCAATGGAACACTTCTGTGCTCCTGTATCTATCAAAAATAGATGCTTCCTATGACCCACCTTCATCTCAACGTAGGGCCCTTTGTGATTGATGGGAATAGGCACCGGTTCCAGACCCTGCTTCGGGCTATCCTAACCGAAGAGTATGTCATCAAATACGAGATCCTCAGAAAGATAGGCAGTAGAAGGATTATCTAAAATATTCCTATTATCTACACGAGGTTGCTGATTATCTTGTGGGAATGACTGTTAATTCTGAGCGAACTGGCTTCTACCAGGACCCCCACCCCACGGCGGCCTCTGGATCGTCTAGCCATGATACCATATGTATCATGATACAATTCGTGTCCACCTTGCCAGATACTAAAGACATTGTGAATATATCTAATCCATGTCTTAATATTCTTTGACCATTCACAGTGTTGTAATATGTGAGATGTCTCGAATTTAAACATAAAACTATTGGCGTATATTGGCGCCATGATTGCTCCTATAGCAGTTCCTGAAGTTTATAAGTAAAATTGATTCTCATGTTTGAAATACGAGTTCTGTGAGATAAATTCCAACAGAATCATAATGAATTCCTAACATGCTCCAATTTCTTTCTCCTGTAAAAGCAGCCATTTGACTGCTACTTGTCCCAGGTCGTGTGGTGTGCTCGTACACAGACTGTCAACGTCTATAGTAAACAAAATATCTCCTCCTGCCAGGGCAACTCTGGCTTATGTTTTCAGAAAATGCTTACTGTCCTTAATGTATGTCAATGTTTTCTCAATCAATGGTTGTAAAATATAGTCTGTATAAGATCCCAATGGTTGGAGAATCCCTCCAGTAGCTGCAACTGTAGGACATCCCGCAGGATTTATCATACTTTTGTGGAATTTAGGAAGTAGGTAAAAGTGTCGAATTTGAGGGTAAGTTATAAACAAAAATGCTCTAGTATGAACTGAAACACTGAAACATGTCGAGTGTTCTTTAAAAGTAAAGTATACTGAGATATGTTGCTAAAATTGAAAAGCATCTGTGGTTTTAAAGGTTAAACTGTGAGGACATACAGGAAATTAATAATCTCCACAGTAACCACTATTTGAGACACCCTTAGCGTGTTCATGACATGTATTACATTTGTTTGTCTATTGAGAGGAGAAATACAAACAATTGTGTATAGAAGGTAGATTTTAACATTTTCTAGAGGTACAGTGTCTTAACTGTTGTAAGGAATTGGTAAAATAGTGAAGACATTGGGCTTGCTTACAAGTTTGCCGGTCCGCAAATAAGGGTGCCAGTAAGCAGTCATATTTTACAGGTCCGACGGCAACCCGCCGGTAGCACCGGCAGGCTTACCGCCGGACCCGTGATGAGGCCTATTATTTTATGTGCAATGAAATAAAGTTGAAGTAATGTGGTAATTAGAGAAACAATAGAATATGTGCTTTGGAATCTATAGGGTAGGTTCTAGATAGATTCAATATGAACTATGTGATATGATATGATAGGTTATTTATAATGCGCTTAATTCCCAGAGGTTTCAAAGTGCGGACCCGGGGATCGAACCTGTGTTGTTATGTGTGGTCTTGCTTCCAAGACAAGCACGTTGCCCCTGAGCTATCCTCCCGAGACCTGGTACATAGGCTAGGGCCACAAGAAAATGACTTACAAACAGAACATTAGCCTGGGTGGTATTTCAGGGGTGAATTCCTCATTCCTTCATGTATAAGGCATCCTCACTGCAGAGTCTAGCTCTGGTTTAGGGTTTTTTATTTAATAAAGTTATATAGTTCAATCAGCGTGTCCATTTTACATAAGTACATTGTAAATACCACCTACAAAGTTCAGTTTGCAGCCAGCACTTACATGTATTACAAAACAGAGCATTGTACGAAGTTGTAAAGAAGATGTTTCATGGAATTATTTGCGTGTAAAATGGGGATTTCCGTGCAATTCTGCCCGCAATCGTCAAATCCCCATTCATCAAACAGGAATGAATGGCACGCAAATCCCTGTTTTACACGCAAATAATTCCATGAATCAGGGCCATTGCCTATTTGTATGCTTTACTTTTGTACTCAGTTTTGTAAAAGTAGAACATTGTATGCAGGGCACACAACAGCACACACGCCCTAATTATGGGGGACCATGCATGCCATTTTGGGCCTCATTACAACCCAGGCGCTAAGTTCCCTACTTTACCACCATGGTGTAAACTCTGTTTACACCATGGTGGATGGCGGATTTACCGGCCCATTCCAAGGTGAGTGGGGCGGTAAATCCCCATTCCCCATTTACCCTTCCCCATTCCCATTTTTGCCCCATAGGGCATAATGGGAGTGGGGAAGGCGCTAATTACGGAACCGTAAATTACGGTGCCGTAATTAGCACCAAGGCGGGTTAGCGCCTTGCATTTTAACGCCTGCTAAAAGCAGGCGTTAAAATGGTAATCAGGCGTTAAGGGTTAACGGCGCCGACGGCGCCGTTAAACCCTTAACGCCTGGGTTGTAATGAGGCCCTTTGACTTTTTTTATAAACCACATTGTGAGAGAGAGGGTAGCAAATGTCCGGCCACTTACAAGACAGCGAGGGCCCGATCCTGAGGTGGGTACGACATGGCAAGCGCACCCTTGAAAGGACTTTTGAGGCCCCACTTCAGGGACGACTGCTTGCGCCCTCGCTCTGAGGTCGACTTTGACTTCCTCTGATGGATCATCCTAATATAACCATGGCACGCGCCAGAAATATAGCGCGCTCTTGATTGCGGTCGCACGAGCGCTTCTTCCAATTTTACGAATGAGCGCCTCCATTACCATTATTTTACTCTACGTTTCTAAAATTTGAAAAGTGGTCCATAACATTCATAAATTGGATGCATGTGCTGGCATGATGTGACCAGAAAGGAAAGAGGAGCCACAAGACGTGGGGATGCAGTGAGGGCTTCCCTTCTCCTCCTCCATCTTGCTGATATATTCCATCCCCACTCCCCTTTTCTCTGCTTCCCTCACTGTGTTCTTCCCCCTAGATTGTAAAATGCTCTGTTGCTTCTCGAAGCTGGATCCGCGCTCAATAAATAACCTAATAATAATAATGTGTATGATTTTGGCGACTGCACCTATGGAGCACTACAGGGTCGTTGCTTTGTTTCACGCCCCATCACTGTACTACTATGACGCTTTCCATTCTCCTGCTGTCTCCGCTTTTGTTTCTTCCCCCATGACCAGGTCTGTGTTTTCCTCTGCCCGTTTTCAATGTGTCTGGCGGCCCTCACTAACCCTTTGCGCTTGCAGGACCTGTGTTCTGTCCTTGGCCCCAGAATGGCCCGAGGCCAGCGCTGGTTAATGGGCCAGATCTTGCCGGGTTCGGGATCCAGCATCAGATGTCTGGCTGGATCTCGGTACCCTGCCAGCCTCAGCCCTGATCAGGGTATACCGAGCCCCCAACTTCGTAGCGAGAAGCAGGGGGCTCGGTGATGTATTCCGTGCTGTGCTCCTTTCACCAGCCATCACTCGCGCGTCTGCAGCTTTATCCGCTTAGCCTGTTTCTTTCTTCTGGCCAGAAAGGGACACCACAGGAAGCAATGGGCTTTGAATATATAACAGGGAAGGGCATCACTGTTGGAAGCAGGCTCTCTACATGCTGGGCACACCATTGTTTTCCAAATAGGTACTTTACACTTCCATAGAAAAACAAATCGTTTCCAAACTGAAAAATGCTGCTTGCATTCACTAGTTTTCTTTGAATTGTCAGACTACAGCACATATGCTGTAATTTGTCTTTTATCAGAAGTTATATTTATAAAGATGTTATATGCTTATCAAACTGTTTAATCACAAATAAATGCTTCTGTTGTGCTTCTGTTGTGCTGACAGCACTTATTAGGAAATAATGTTACTGTGGGTAAATTTTGATTTTCACTACAAGGGCAGAAATACCCCCACCTCTGCCCTGAATATAAGCAAGCAACCAGCCCAACCCATCCCCTGGCTAGACACATTTTATAACACTTGTTTTTTTTTTTATAAGGAATTGCACAAAGTCATACGGTTAACAACCAGTTTTGAATATATAACATCTCAGCAATGGTCACTAAACCTGCTCAGCTACCCTGGTAGCCTCCACTGTAGAGCGTGTCTATGGATCCTAATTTACTAAAAATAACTGCATTACCAACAGTATTTTGGGTACACCACTGCCATGCAAATGGTTTAAAGTGGAATTGATGTACAGTGTGGAGGATTGCAAGAGGCAGCATGAAAGAAATTGCACCATTTTTAAAAAATTATTTTGAACATTTCCTTTGAGTGGAGTCCAACTGCTAGCTCCATCTCCTTGGGGCTACGCCCCCTCGGAACCTACCACCAAACTCCACCCCCACCGTTGCCCTTGTGAGATCCCCCTTTGCATTGTTTCCATTTCCACCACTGCCTGAGGCCATGCAGGGAAGAGGTTCAAGGTGTTAAGTCTGCAGGGCAGGCCGACCGCCTCAGATGTGGGTTCACGCAGAGAACGCCACACGCATATACCATCAAAGGGAACAGCAAAAGGGGGGCCCCCGGGGGGAACACGAAGCGTTTCCCCCCGGGGAGTTTTTGGCGCTGCACACGGCCAGCGAGTGGACGTGGGGGGCAGAGCGCCGCCCTGGGGTATTTAAGGGCTCAGGGAAGGTTCGGGAGGCAGGCGACGGTTAGGACTTGGTGATTGTGAAGCCTTCACGCTTGCCGCACGACAAGGTGAGTAGGTTTCAGGCTGCATGGACGGAGGTACGGGAGCGCCTCTGGTGCAGCAAGGGGAAGTGATGAGATGGGTCTGCATGGACGGGGGGTGCACTAGGGCCCCAGGTGCAGCTGGGGGAAAAAAGTGGAGCAACGAAGCAAGGTGCTGGAAGAGGAATTTATGTGGAATGGGCTGCATGGACGGGGGCGCGGGTTTGGCCCCTGGTGCAGCGGTGGAGAGGAGTAAGGCGGAAAAGGGGCCTGCATGGACGGGGGTGCACTAGGGCCCCTGGTGCAGCTGGGGGAAAAAAGTGGAGCAACGAAGCAAGGTGCTGGAAGAGGAATTTATGTGGAATGGACTGCATGGACGGGGGCGCAGGTTTGGCCCCTGGTGCAGCGGTGGAGAGGAGTAAGGCAGAGAAGGGGCCTGCATGGACGGGGGTGCACTAGGGCCACTGGTGCAGATGGGAAACAGGTGGTAATGGATGCAAGGAGCTTGAGGATTAGTTATATGGAAGGGACAGCATGGACGGGGGTGCAGGTTTGGCCCCTGGTGCAGTGGCGAGAGGAGTAATAAACTAAAGGGCCTGCATGGACGGGGGTGCACTAGGCCCCCTGGTGCAGGTGGGAAACAGGTGGTAATGGACGCAAGTAGCTTGAAGATTGTGATATGGAAGGAACTGCAGGGACGGGGGTGCAGGTTTGGCCCCTGGTGCAGCGGTGGAGTGGAGTAAGGAAGAAACGGGGTCTGCATGGACGGGGGTGCACTAGGGCCCCTGGTGCAGGGGGGAAACAGGTGGTAATGGACGCAAGGAGCTTGAACATTGTGATATGGAAGGGACTGCATGGACAGGGGTGCAGGTTTGGCCCCTGGTGCAGTGGCGAGAGGAGTAATAAAGTAAAGGGCCTGCATGGACGGGGGTGCACGTGGGCCCCCGGTGCAGGGGGGACAACGCAGGACTGTAAGCAATTAACTGGGCACAAGTGGAACAAATGGTTTATTGCTTGTAGGGGAGCTGTTTGCGACTTGTTTTACGTGGTTATTGTTTGGGGGCTTTTAGGGTTTCTGAGTTGGTCGGGGGAAAAGGGGGGGTAGGGGGACTGCAATGGGAAGATGTTCAAATTACAGAAGAAGGTTTAGACATCAAGATTAAAAGGTCTAAGATGGATCAGAAGGGAAGGGGCTCTTGGGTTCGGCTGGGTCGAGGGAGAAAAGTCTTAGGCCCAGTTCCAGGTGCTAGGGGTATTGCGGAAGGCGCTGGTGGCAGTGGGAGAAAAGGCAGAGGATTTTGGGACTCATTCCTTTAGGATGGGCGCAGCATCTGAGGGTACCAGGCTGGGTTTTTCAAAAGGCAAGGGAAAAGATTGGGGCGTTGGAGGTCTGGGAAATAGAAAGGGTACGTCAGGGAGTTTGTTAAAGGGGAATGTTGAAGAAAGGTGGAGTAGGACTTTGTGGGCCAACTGTTGTTGTTGAAATATTTTTCACTTGTCAGTGATTTTGTAATTTCTCTTTCAGATGCTGCGCGAAAGAAGGGGGAGTTGGTGCAAGTTTGGATTGTTGGCCATTCAATTGTTAAGTGGGCTGGGAAGGCAACTGGGGTGCAGTTACAAGGAAGTGGTGTGAGATGGCACGGGTTGGGGGGCCTGCGGTGGGATCAGCTGCTTCCTATATTGGCAGGGATGAGGGAACGCTATGGGGTTTCCAGAGGGGTGTTTATGCATACAGGGGAGAATGACCTGGTGAGAGATACGGGGGTGGCTCTGCTAAAGAAAATGAAGAGGGACTTAGTGTGGGTGATGGAAATGTGGCCTCAAGCAGTGGTGGTGTGGACTAAATTGTAGCAGAGAAGAGTTTGGAGGGGAGTGAGAAGTGAGGGAGCAATAGAGCCGGCCAGGAAGGGCATACACAGAGAAATGGTCAATTTTGTGCCTCGGTGGCGGTGCAGGTCATGGACCATAAGGAGATAACATATGAGGGTCTCCTTATCTTTAGAGAGGATGGGGTACACTTGTCCGTGTATGGGAATAATCACTACATGGCGGACTTGGGTTCTTGGCTGGGAGAGTGGGTAAAGAGTTGGAGGTAGAAAAAATTGGGGGGGGGGTGGGGCAGAAAGAACTCCTCGGGGGAGGGTTTTTCTGGTGCCGGGGGCATGGCCCCTTTTGATGTGGGGGGAGGGAAGCACAATGGGGGAATGACACGGGAAAGGATGGGGTGGCGCTGTTTGCACAAGCAGGTCACCCCGGGGGAACAGGTATTGAGCCTGGAGGGGCATGGCCCCTGGGAGAAAGCGGGACGCCTGGAAAAGGGGCAAGGAGACGGTAGGGTCCAAGGGATAATTAGGGAGGAAATGGGTTATTTAATTATTTAATTGTTGGGGGAAAATGAAAATGAAAAGGTTTAATTTATTTAATTGGTTGTTAAAATATTTCTTTAGTTTGTTAGGCCATGGAGCCAGTTAAGCGTTTTGATTGTAAGCTTTGGCCTGTCACATTAAAGCAACCTTTTCCACTTTTAAATGAGTCTAAGTTTTGTGCAGTAAGCCAAAAGGGGGGCCAAGGGGGAACGTGAAGCGTTTCCCCCAGGGAGTTTTTGGCGCTGCACACGGCCAGCGAGTGGCCGTGGGGGGCAGAGCGCCGCCCTGGGGTATGTAAGGGCTCAGGGAAGGTTCGGGAGGCAGGCGACGGTTAGGACTTGGTGATTGTCCCGCCCTCCCACCCCTTCATTTTGGTTTTAGGCTGGTGTCTGGTTATGGAATATGGGGGGGTTCATTGTTCATGGGATTATGCGGGGGGTTTTAGAAGACATGGTGAGTTTTTTATGAGTTTTGGGGTCTGTTAGGATGGTAGGGGTTGGTAGTTTTGTGTGACAGGTCAGGGCATTGTGAAAGTTTGGTGTGTAATATATGTTGCTGATGTGGCAGGTCAGGCTGGCTGCAGGTCATAGGAAGGGGGAGTTTGGTGTAGAAGGGAGTTTGAAGGGTGTTGCAGTGGGTCGGGGCGCTGGGGGCATGGCCCCTTTTGATGTGGGGAGAGGGAAGCACAATGGGGGAATGACACGGGAAAGGATGGGGTGGCGCTGTTTGCACAAGCAGGTCACCCCGGGGGAATAGGTATTGAGCCTGGAGGGGCATGGCCCCTGAGAGAAAGCGGGACGCCTGGAAAAGGGGCAAGGAGACGGTAGGGTCCAAGGGATAATTAGGGAGGAAATGGGTTATTTGATTATTTAATTGTTGGGGGAAAATGAAAATGAAAAGGTTTAATTTATTTAATAGGTTGTTAAAATATTTCTTTAGTTTGTTAGGCCATGGAGCCAGTTGAGCGTTTTGATTGTAAGATTTGGCCTGTCACATTAAAGCGACCTTTTCCACTTTTAAATGAGTCTGGGTTTTTGTGCAGTAAGCCAAAAGGGAGGCAGGAACAGGCATTGAAAATAGAAGGAAGGGAAGAGGCTAATCGAATCTAGGGGAGACGGGGCAAGTAGGGGCCTGTTGGGGTGCAGTGCAGTGGCGTCGCTAAGGGGGGACTGGGGGGCAGGGAAACCCTGTGCACCCCCATGTGCCCCCCACCCAAGACCAGCAGTGACCATGCTCTTCCCTTACTTTTGTCTGTGCCCCCTTACTTTTGTCTTTGGCCCCCTCTGTGCCCCTCCTAAATATGATTCCTGGCGACGCCACTGGTGGTGTGGCGACATGCAGTAAGGTTTATGTCAGTATAGCGGTAGCTCCACGTTGTGTGGGTCATACAGAGCCTCATTAGGACCCAGGCGGTAAGGGGTTTACGGCAGCGTAAACAGCGCCGACCCTTACCGCCTGATTCCGAGGTCCCTTAGCGCCATGGCGAATTTAACACCTGCTTTTAGCAGGTGTTAAAATCCATGGCGCTAAGGGACCATGTTGTTAATTATGCCACCGTAATTTACGGTGGCGTAATTAACGCCTTCCCCACTCCCATTATGCCCTATGGGGCAAAAATGGGAATGGGAAGGGTAAATGGGGATTGGGGACTTACCGCCCCGCCAACCTCGGAATGGGGCGGTAAGTCCGCCAACCACCATGGCGTAAACGTAGTTTACGCCATGGTGGTAAAGGTACGACCCAGGCGGTAACTTACCGCCTGGGTCGTAATGAGGCCCACAATGTAAGCAGGATTTAGCACATCTCCTTAGGTTGTGCTGTTATGAAGGAGCTGGCTTGTGTGTCCCAAGCTTATACAAGCCATGATTTAGTCATGGTAGTGTACCCCCACTCTCTCTAGACCCACCAACCCTACCCCCACTCTCTCTAACCACACCCACCATACCACCATTCTCTTTATCTACCCCCATCCACTCTGCCCCGACTCTCTTTCCTCCTACCCTAGCCATACCCCTACTCTCTCTATCCTTCACCAGCCTACCCCCACTCTCACTACCCTCATACACCCACCCTACCCCCACTCTCTCTAGACCCACCAACCCTACCCCCACTCTCTCTAACCACACCCACCATACCACCATTCTCTTTATCTACCCCCATCCACTCTGCCCCGACTCTCTCTCCTCCTACCCTAGCCATACCCCTACTCTCTCTATCCCTCACCAGCCTACCCCCACTCTCACTCCCCTCATAAACCCACCCTACCCACACTCTCTCTACACCCACCCACCCTACCCCCACTCTCTATAACCCCACTCACCCTATCACCACTCTCTCTAGACCCACCCACCTTACCCCTACTCTCTCTACCATCACACACACCCCCTATCCCCACTCTCTCTACCCTGACCCACCCTGCCCCCACTCTCTCTAGCCCAGCCCTAACCCTACCCCTACTCTCGCTACCCCTTGCCACCCTACTCCCACTCTCTCTAACCCCACCCACTCTCCCCTGTCTCTCACTAGACCCACCCACCCTACCCCCACTCTCTCTATCACCACACACCCACTCACTCTAGACTCACCCACCCTACCCCCACTCTCTCTATCACCACACACCCACTCACTCTAGACTCACCCACCCTACCCCTACTCTCTCTAGACCCACCCTACCCCCACTCTCTCTAACCACACCCACCATACCACCATTCTCTTTATCTACCCCCATCCACTCTGCCCGACTCTCTCTCCTCCTACCCTAGCCATACCCCTACTCTCTCTCTCCCTCACCAGCCTACCACCACTCTCACTACCCTCATACACCCACCCTACCCCCACTCTCTCTATCACCACACACCCACTCACTCTAGACCCACCCACCCTACCCCCACTCTCTCTAGACCCACCCACCCTACCCCCACTCTCTATAACCCCACTCACCCTACCACCACTCTCTCTAGACCCACCCACCTTACCCCTACTCTCTCTACCATCACACACACTCCCTATCCCCACTCTCTCTAGCCCAGCCCTAACCCTGCCCCTACTCTCGCTACCCTTTGCCACCCTACTCCCACTCTCTCTAACCCCACCCACTCTCCCCTGTCTCTCTCTAGACCCACCCACCCTACCCCCACTCTCTCTAACCCCACCCACTCTCCCCATCTCTCTCTAGACCCACCCACCCTACCCCCACTCTCTATAACACCTCCCACCCTGCCCCCACTCTCTCTATCACCACACACCCACTCACTCTAGACTCACCCACCCTACCCCCACTCTCTCTAACCCCACCCACCCTACCCCTACTCTTTCTAGACCCACCCTACCCCCACTCTCTCTAACCCCACCCACCCTACCCCTACTCTCTCTAGACCCACCATACCCCCACTCTCTCTAACCACACCCACCATACCAAAATTCTCTTTATCTGCCCCATCCACTCTGCCCCGACTCTCTCTCCTCCTACCCTAGCCATACCCCTACACTCTCTATCCCTCACAGCCTACCCCCACTCTCACTATCCTCATACACCCACCCTACCCCCACTCTCGCTACACCCACCCACCCTACCCCCACTCTCTATAACCCCACCCACCCTACCACCACTCTCTATCTACCAGCGCCCACCATACACCCACTCTTTCTATCCCCACCCATGCTAACCCTACCCCTACTCTCTCGACCCCTTAACACCCAACCCCCACTCGCTATACCCCAAACACCCACTCTACTCCCACTCCCCCTACCCCCACACCCCCACCCTACCCCCACTCTCTCTACACACACCCTACCCTCACTCTCTCTACACCCACCCACCCTATCTCCACTCTCTCTTACCACACCAACCAACCCTTCCCCATATAATCTTCCCCCACTCTCTCTACCTCCAATCACCCTAAGCATGTGCGCTCTACATCGACCCACACTAGCTCCACTCTCTACCCAAACCCACCCACCCTATCTCCAATCTCCTTACTGCCCCACCCTACCTACACTTTCTCTACCACTACCCACCCAAACTCCACTCTCTCTACTCCCACCCACCCACCCTACCTCCACTCTCTCTACCCCCACCCACCCACACTACCTCCACTCTCTCTACCCACACCCACCCACCCTACCTCCACTCTCTCTACCCCCATACACCCACCCACCCTACCTCCACTCTCTCTACCCACACCCACCTTACCTCCACTCCCTCTACCCCCAGCCACCCACCCTACCTCCATTCTCCCTACCCCACCCACCCTACCCCCACTCTCCCAACCTTCACCATACCAGCAGTCTCTCTACCCCCAACTAACCTCCCTGCATCCAATATCTCTACTCCAACCACCCACCCTACCTTCATTAACTCCACCCCATCCAGCCACACTACTCTCACTGTCTCTACCCCACCCATAATACCCCCACTCTCTATCTCTACCCCTAGTCTCTCTACCTCCACCCACCCTACCCCCACTCTCCCTACCGCCACGCTCTCTACCCGCACCCACCTTACTTCCACTTTGTGTACCCCCAGATACACTACCTCCACTCTCTCTACCACACCCACCCTACCACTACTCTCTCTCCACCTCCACCCAACCAACCTCCCTCCCTACCCCCACTATCTCTACACCCATGCACCTTACTTCCATTCTCTGTACCCAAAAGCATCTGACTTCCACTCTCTCTACCCCAACCACCCTAACCCCACTCTCTATACCCCCACTCACCCTATCCCCACTATATCTCACCCCCACCCACAGACCCTACCCCGCTATATATTACCCCACGCACCAACCCTACCCTATTCTCTCTACCCCCACTCTCTCTAGCCCTACCCACCCTACCCCTACTCACTCTATACACCAACCCATCCACTCTACCTCCACTCTCTCTACCCCCACACACTCTGCCTACTCCCAGACACCCACCCCACCCCCACTCTCTCTACACCCACCCACCCTACCCCCACTCTCTCTCCACCTCCATCCATCCAACCTGCCTCCCTACCCCCACTCTCTCTTCCCCACCCACCTTACTTCCACTTTCTCTACCCCACCCACCCTACCCCCACTCTCTATACCCCTACCACCCTACCCCCACTATCTCTACCCCCACCCACCTTTTCCTTACTATCATAACCCACCCACACTACCCTATTCTCTCTACCCCCACTCTCTCTACCCCCACACACTGAACTCCTACTCACTCTACACCCACCCACTCTAACCCCACCCACCTTACCCTATTCTCTCTACCCACACTATCTATACCCCCACCAATCCTACCCCCACTCACCTTGTCCCCACTAGAGCTTACCCCACCCACCCTCCCTTATTCTCTCTACCCCCACTCGCTCTACACCCACCCACCCAACCTCCACTCTCTACCTCCTCACACCCACCCTGCTACCACTCTCTCTACCTCCACCCACCCACCATACCTCCACTCTACCCCCACCCAACTTACCTACGTGGTCTCTACCACCACCTACCCACCCTACAATCACTCTCTACCCCCAGCTACCAACCCTACCTACACTGTCTCTACACTAACCACCCTTCCTCCACTCTCTCTACCCCCACCCAACCTAACACCACTCTCTCTAACCCCCAGCATACCTGCACTCCCTCTCATCCCAGGCACCCACCCTAACGCCATTTCCTCTACCCCCCATCCGCCCTTCCTCCACTGTCTATACACCCACCCACCCTACCCCCACTCTCCTTGCCTGTACTCCCTCTCTCTCTACCCCCTCCTACCCACCCTTCCGCTATTCTCTTTACCCCCACCCACCCTCCCTTCACTCTCTCTACCCACACCCACCCACCCTACCTCCACACTCTCTAACCCCCCCACCCGCCCTACCTCCACCCTCTCTACCCCTAACCACCTGCCCTACCTCCACCCTCTCGACCCCCACATACACTTTCTGTTATGTTTTCCATTTTTGGACAAAGTACAGTTCAACTTATTCCAAAACACAACTTGGCACTGACAGCTTCTGGAACAGAGCACAGCAGTTTGCCAAAGCTCAAAAATAGGAGGGTTTTTAAGGAGCGATAGAACTGCAGATGATCAGCAGTAGAACGCGAAACCAGTGGAAGGGCATTCCAAAGTCGATAAGCTGCCACTGAAAAAGCCAAGCCACCAATCTGGACATATCAACATTTAGGGACAGAAACAAGGAATGTTTCCGTAGAGCGTAGAAGAGGGCAGGGCACATAGGGGCGGAACTTAAGCTGCAGATGTTCAGCGTCCACACCGTGAAACGCTCTGTGGACCAAGGACAGGGATTTAAACACGTGCTTGGCCACAGGGAGCCAGTGTAAGGCCGATAAAGTAGGAGAGATATTATCCCTGAATGGAGTACCGGTGGCCAGGCTAGCCGCAGAATTCTGAATAATCTGTAAAAGCTTGATCAAAAAAGCAGTCTGTAGCAGGTGCAGGGAATTACAATACTCAATACGACCTAGCACAAAGTCTGCAACTAGATGGGCACGAAGATGCTAGGGAAGAAAACCCAGGATCTTTCTCAAGAGCTTCAACTGAAAGTGGCCTGACTGGCAAACTGTGCCGATCTGAGCCACCATAGCAAGTGACACAGAAATTTTAACAGCCAGGTTTTTAACAATGGGAACAGGAAGAGGGCCAATAGAAGGCGGACAGAAAGACAAAGCCCAAAGGGAAGAAGATGAAACAGGGCCCTTTTTCCAGACACATTTGCTCTGTGCTGGTGACTTGCGGCACCTACATCACGCCGCCTAGAGGACCCGCACTCCTGATTGTCCTCAACACGGGACTGCAGGGACAAGAGACCGCAGGGGATCATAGGGGACGCAACAGCTACGACCACCTTACAAGAGGAATCCCCACCCAGCATTCCAACGTGACCAGTTGAAACTGAGTGCCACAGGAAACACAGAGGCTGCCCATCACCTTTCCACCTGCGGGTACACTGATCAGCATTCTGTGCACCTCCTCAGGAAGGAAGCCCCGGGAACATGACTAAGGTAGCCTAACCACGCCAATTAGCATAGTGCCTGGAAGGGCACCACTGGCAAATACATCCCTACCACTGAAATTAAGAAATTCAGAAACCACCATCTTTGAGTTTAGGAATTATCCCGTGCTCGAGATTTGACACAACCCAAGACTTGGGATCACATTATCGGCAGGGTCTTCAAACAAGATGCCCCGAAGAAGGCGGACTAAATAGTGTCACATGACCGCCGAAACGTGAAGAGCTTGGCTGGAGACCGAGCCCCACGTAGGCAGAGAATTATTTTACCTTTTTGACCCCGATACAGGCTTCATTTGAGCTTTGGGACATTCATTGATCCTCACAAATCCCTGCCTTTTCACCACATAGAATAAACAGATGGGGAAAGCCACAGGATTTGCCTTAGAACACCCAAGACTGGGTGAAAATTAGGGAACTGAATTCAAGTCTTCCGAAATTCTTTCATTGTTTTAAAAAAAAAAATCCCTTCCTTTCTTTTGTTTGTTATTTCTATGCCAATCAATGCTTTTGTCATGTTGCACTCCGATTAAGTTTGTCTATCAGTATGTATATAAATTTTTTTTGTAAATTGTAAAAATGCCATTGTTGTTCTAATACACTTTGTCTAAACATTATTAATGTGAATTAAAGATCACAGATTTAAAAAAGATTTTTTTTCCCCTCTCCTACATGCTCAATTGTCTTAGGACTCTCATGAATAATTGACCTAGATGATTGAGGTAACGCAAGAGTCACCCTGTAAGCAACCATCGAGTGACCATTGAATTTTTCTTTAGAGTTTGTACGCATAGGGTGGGATACATCTATATTTGCAGATGAAACAGAGCCCACCACCATCACTTCAGACTTTCCCCTATTTAGTTTGAGCCAGTTATCCCACATGAATCCCCCCACAGCACACAGACAGCCCTTTAGCTGAGATGCATTGGACGGTTGAGCCAGATCAAGACAAACAATGACCTGGGTATCATCAGCGTGTGAGTAACAGCAAAAACCGTGGAACCGAATGAGCGCAACAAGTAGCTGAACTTAGATGTTTAGAAGAGTGGGGGAAAGTGCAGCACCTTGTGGAACACCGCACACCAAGGAAGAGGGCGCGTAGCAGAATGGGGGAAGAGATATAGGCTGTGAGCGGTTGCAGAGAAAAGAACGAAACCAGGACGGAACCACACCAGATATTCTGGCCACAGAACGACAGCTGAGTAGGTTGGGAGTGGTTGACGGTATTAAATGCAGCTGAAAAATTTAAAAGAATCAGCTGTGCCACTCCACCCTGATCAGAAATATATGCCAAATCGTCCAGCACCGACACAAGCACCATCTCAGTAGCCTGCCCTGCGCAGAAGCCCGATCGGAATCTGTCAAATAAACAGGAATCTTCACAGAACCTACCTAGCAACTGGGCAGTCAGAGACTCTAAAGGTTTCATAAGGAAAGGAAGTAGGGATATTGTGCGAACATTCACCGGAATGGAGGGATCAAGGCACGGCTTCTTAAGCATGGGAATGACCAAGGTATGTTTGAGCTTAGGAGGAATCTCACTCAAAGAGCAGGAATGGTTAACAGCGGAAACAACATTAGTGGCAATGAAAGGCATAAAGAAACAGCAGCAATAGGATATCCAGATTTCATACTGTCAGTAGTGGAGAGAATGTCAATCGTGGAGAAAGATGGAAAGATCTCCCAAGAAGGAGCAGGATCAGTCATGGGCAGCGAAGACAGTATAGGATCGATAGGCGGAAGGAGAGCGTAGGCTCATTAGACCTTAACCCAGACTGAACAATATCTTTGCGGATATCTATGATCTTTTGCACAATAAATGCAGCCAGGGGGTCACAAACTAGAAATGATCTTTATACATGATGTGATGAATCTCTGGAATGTGTCCCTTCTCCCCAAGAGCCCCCTTCCTGTGAGGCTACAGAGGCAAGCCCACTCCACAATACCCTCCCTAGTAAGTGGGACCTCACAGGGAGAGACTCCCCCTTTGGGGTCAAGGACTCCCATTCCTGTGAGGAACTCCCTAGAAAACCTGCCAAGCTAAAATCGTAAAACCTTTCTGATAAAAATATATGGGATGAAACAACTAGTATATGTTATTGGCAACAATAGAAGAGTTCCCTTTAAGTCCCCATATCACTGGGGCGATGAAGAAGATGTAAAGAGGAGACTCTGGGTAAGTCTCTCATAACCAGGACTAATGTCTGGCAGAGGGACTCCCAGGACCCCCCTTGTTAATTTGCATATTTAAGTAACTTTGGGTCTCACCCTAAGTTACTAGGGGAATCCAGACGTGGACCCCTTGCTCACTATTCTTAGAGAGGCACAGATCCACCCTACTGATGAGGTCCAACCAGACCGAAACACGTGTCTGGGGTTTCTGTTGGTACTCTTGTTCAGAGGAGAATTGCCTAGCATTTCGGTGCTGGACTGCCCCAGGGCAGGACAAAGACTGATATGTTTGGGATACTTCTTCTCTGTGAAAGATAGTGAGCTAAAGACTCTGGGTAAGTCTCTCGTAACCAGGACTAATGTCTGGCAGAGGGACCCCCAGGACCCCCCTTGTTAATTTGCATATTTAAGTAACTTTGGGTCTCACCCTAAGTTACTAGGGGAATCCAGACGTGGACCCCTTGCTCACTATTCTTAGAGAGGCACAGATCCACCCTACTGATGAGGTCCAACCAGACCGAAACACGTGTCTGGGGTTTCTGTTGGTACTCTTGTTCAGAGGAGAATTGCCTAGCATTTCTGATATGTTTGGGATACTTCTTCTCTGTGAAAGATAGTGAGATAAAGACTCTGGGTAAGTCTCTCGTAACCAGGACTAATGTCTGGCAGAGGGACTCCCAGGACCCCCTTGTTAATTTGCATATTTAAGTAACTTTGGGTCTCACCCTAAGTTACTAGGGGATTCCAGACGTGGACCCCTTGCTCACTATTCTTAGAGAGGCACAGATCCACCCTACTGATGAGGTCCAACCAGACCAAAACACGTGTCTGGGGTTTCTGTTGGTACTCTTGTTCAGAAGAGAATTGCCTAGCATTTCTGATATGTTTGGGATACTTCTTCTCTGTGAAAGATAGTGAGCTAAAGACTCTGGGTAAGTCTCTCGTAACCAGGACTAATGTCTGGCAGAGGGACCCCCAGGACCCCCCTTGTTAATTTGCATATTTAAGTAACTTTGGGTCTCACCCTAAGTTACTAGGGGAATCCAGACGTGGACCCCTTGCTCACTATTCTTAGAGAGGCACAGATCCACCCTACTGATGAGGTCCAACCAGACCAAAACACGTGTCTGGGGTTTCTGTTGGTACTCTTGTTCAGAAGAGAATTGCCTAGCATTTCGGTGCTGGACTGCCCCAGGGCAGGACAAAGACTGATATGTTTGGGATACTTCTTCTCTTACTCTGGGTAAGTCTCTCGTAACCAGGACTAATGTCTGGCAGAGGGACTCCCAGGGCCCCCCTTGTTAATTTGCATAGAGGAGAAGAGAGTCCACAAGAGCAAGAGAAGAAGGAACACAGGGTTACGCAGGGAAAGTTGGACACTGTGTAAGTCCAAAAGGGGAGGAGCATTAACTACAGGGAAGAGAGAGAGAGAGAGAGAGAGAGAGAGAGAGAGAGAGAGAGAGAGAGAGAGAGAGAGAGAGAGAGAGAGAGAGAGAGAGAGAGAGAGAGAGAGAGAGAGAGAGAGAGAGAGAGAGAGAGAGAGAGAGAGAGAGAGAGAGAGAGAGAGAGAGAGAGAGAGAGAGAGAGAGAGAGAGAGAGAGAGACTGGGAGTGGTGGCACGACCACAGGAGGTTCATGATGAGTCCTCCCAATAATGCCGAAACCATTCTACCCTGGTAGACACAGGACCGGCCGGTATACTATATACTGTCCAACCATCCAAGACAAGTTAAGGGAGAGCGAGCTGACCCTCAAGAACCAAAACCTCTGGTGATATTAACCCTACAAATGGAAAGTAATAGGGATAACGGGACACCCGGTGGAGTAAATGAGAATCATTATTGGAGTGCTCATACTCGTCTCAGTAAAGAGAAAGATAATATCACAATATCATAAAGAAGAGATACTCATCTCAGTCAAGAGAAAGATAATATCACAATATCATAAAGAAGAGTGAATCATAAGCCGTATTGGAATATACATACTTGTCTCAGTCAAGAGCAAGGTCTTGTAAAACCGGCAGAAATAGAAGTGAATGACAAACATTGTGGGAGTGACCCAATTCATACCATTCTATACCAAGAAGGCCTAATCAAAATGAATGATCAAGTTATAAAAAGGAAACCCGAGAACAAGGTGAACCTAGTAAATATATCAATAGAACAAAGTGGTCCAAAGGTCTATGTGAACGACCAGCGCAACTGCACAAATGTTAGAAGTATGAAAAAGGCAGCGTTCAACATGAGAGTGTGAGGGTGCCCGGACCAAGGACCCTCAATAAGAAGTAAGTTAGTTATAATCAGTGAAATGCGCCAATAAGCAGTAATACAATAACAATTGAATTATGTTTTTAATTCCATTCCACAGCCTGACAGCCTGACACGTGTTTCGAGCAAAGCTCTTTTTCAAAGGCTGTACATAGTAACGATTATACAACCTATTATTAGTGGCCAGGGTGGTATCTTGGAACCTATATCAGTGTATGTTAATGAATGCATTGCACCTTTGGTCCACTCTACACCCACATATTTACGAGATACTATGCACATTCTTGAGATTCTTGCACAATTGCCTTGTACTCCTGTATTATTATTGGTCACACTTGATGTTAAATCATTATATACTTCTATTGATCATCATAAAGCAATTGCTAGCATTACTTATATTTTCCGACACAAATCAGCATCATACCACCTTCATATTGAAATGATCAAAGAATTTCTTCTTTGTGCTCTGCAAAATAATGTTTTCCTTTTCAATGATACTTATTATCAACAACTGATTGGTATTGCAATGGGAGCCAGCTTTGCTCCATCTGTAGCGAATATATTCATGCACCAATTTGAAGAACAATATGTGTTTCATAATAATGTCTTTTCACCGTTGATATATCTTTGGAAAAGATATATTGATGACGTTTTTATGATTTGGACGGGCAATGTGGTTGAATTAAATGAATTTGTAAAATTTTTAAATGCCAATAATTGGGGTTTGCAATTTGTGCACTATGTTTCAAATGATTCTGTAGATTTTCTTGACCTGAATATTTCCAAGTCCCCTATTGGTTTTATTACTAAAACTTTTCGCAAACCCACCTCGGTTAATGCAGTTTTACATTCATCTAGTTCTCATATACGGTCTGTTATTAACAACATTCCGAAAGGTGAATATATTAGAGCTAAACGTAATTGCTCTCTGACTGCAGATTTTGATGCGGAAAAATTGTTTATCCGTGACCAGTTTGTACAACGGGGTTATCAACCTAATCTTCTTACTAAGGTTGAACGCGAAGTGTCCAGTATGAAGAGGGCTGATTTACTTAAACCTAAAACCAGAACGAACTCAGCTAATACGCGTTTTAATAAAATCAGGTTGATTACTAGGTACACTAGTGATAGCAATGAGGTGTATGCTATACTAAAACGTCATTGGCACTTACTCCACTTAGACAAGGATCTCACCAAACTATTGGAACCTAATCCAACGATAGTTTTTAGTAGAGCTCCTACTCTTAAAAATCTTTTATGCCCCTCTTTCATGGCACCAGTACCTACTGTTAGAACATGGTTAGATCAAGGTCGCGTGAATGGGTTTCACAAATGTGGGAGTTGCAACATTTGCTCACATGCATTTGAATCTGAGGCATTTGATTTTGGTACAACAGGCAAACATGTCATCAATTCATTCATTAACTGTAACACAAAATTTGTGGTGTATTGCATTATATGTGTTTGCGGTTTATTTTATGTAGGGAGCACCATTAGACCACTTAAAATGCGTATTCGAGAGCATTTGGCTTCTTTGCATAAACAGGATGCCAAATATCCACTGGCATTACATTGGCAGACTTTACATCAGCTGGATGACTCTAAGGATTTTAAATTTATTGGGTTGTCTCAAATACGTCCATTAAAAAGAGGTGGTAATATGGAACTTAGACTTAGACAATTAGAGTCTAGACTTATTTGTAAACACAGATTAGTAAATTGTGGACTTAATTCCGATCATGAATTCCATGTGTTCTTATGATTTAACTTTATATTTATAGTCGGTTTGGTGCCAGCGATACTTAGGTAGCTACACCTGTTTACCGTGCTCTTTTTATTACTTAATCTCTATCTTGAATATCCAATTGTTTGTATAGTTTTGTGATTATTAATGGGTGTGTGCGGCTGAATACATAACCTGTGATAACAGATTTTTATACACCGCCAAGATTAATCTCTTCATCATCAGCTTAACAAGTGCGGTTTATGCATTGTTACTTTTCAACTTTATTATTTTTCGACTGTATTATGAGTTGCAAGTGGATATTTGGTGTATAGCACCGACAGATTGTGTGGTTCACACATAACCTGGATTTATAATTTTTCGGCAGTCAATAATATATTACATTTCCCCTTATTTACAAGTATTTAAATACAACCGCGTCAATTTTTAATTGCGCGGGCTCTTTATATGTTACATATAACCTGAGAATTGATCTAATTAACAACCGGCTCTTTTCCTCACCTAACATGGCCGCCGTGGGATGCCTTGTTTTGTTGTTGCCTATGTGATCCAGTTCTCTATTTAATTACACGAGAAGCATTGCGCGCGTGCGCTCTCTTTTTGTACATTGTTGTTGCCGGAAGGCTGGTAAGCAGTTTGTGTGCTCTTTCGACATGATTCCTATGTTGCAATCAATTGATTTTATTTAACTAAGAGCCTGTTTCCTCTCTTTCTTTTTGGTAATTGTCCAAATTAATATTGGCAATGGATACGTGACTCGTCCTGATTTGGTTGGTTGTTGTTATCTACGCGCAACATTTCCCCTTTTGGATGTGGATTTTTACAGTAATTAATTAATGGTCATTGCAATTGCAAGTAATATCAAGGTAATCACAATTTTCATTTTATATTTAAGGTGGGATAATTGGTTGCTTTTAATGCACATAACAATAGATAATTTTTGTTAATTTATCTTTTTTCTGTATAGTTTCCCTTGGACAAGGTTCAACGGTAAATATTTAGTCAGTTGATCTTTTTAGTCAAATTAACAATTTATGTTATCTATGGTTGGTTTTCCACCGCACACACCTAATCTCTTATTATGTTATGTTTTTATTCCTTATTGGATTTGTAACCGGATGGATCCTCTGTTAAAACGGTAATTGTCTGCATGGAAAATGATTTATATTATATTATGTTCCCTTTAATTTAATGTCATGATGTCCTTCTCCCTTGCTACCCCTTGATGTTTGCCCAATTGACATGATGCAAATCCACTAATGAATGGGCTACTGGTTGTATAATCGTTACTATGTACAGCCTTTGAAAAAGAGCTTTGCTCGAAACACGTGTCAGGCTGTGGAATGGAATTAAAAACATAATTCAATTGTTATTGTATTACTGCTTATTGGCGCAGTTCACTGATTATAACTAACTTAGTAAATATATCCTAAGGCAAAGAGCAGGAAGAAACTAAAGGCTATAAACTGTTCAGAAGAATAAGAAAGAGCCCAGAAGGAGAAAGAAAGTTGTAACGCTCACCTGATATCCACAGGGATGCCACTCAGTCTAGTTGGACCACTTCCGACCTTGAACCCCCTCCCTTGGACTCTTATTCAGCCGAGGACGTGTCTGAAAACACAGGAATTTGGGTTTTGTTTTATTGTCTCTTCCGGCCCGAAGCCCACCTCCCTTGTGGTCCCAACAACTCCCCTTGATGCTCTCCTCACCTTGTTTTATTATATGGTGTGTTCTCTGTCCTGGTGTTCTGTGCAGGGGCGCATTGTTGGATGAGCGCGGCGCAACCTAGTTGCTTCACTGGTGCAGGCCCTCAGAGTCTAGATCTGCTGCGACTCTTTTTTGTCCAGGTAAGAATGCTGGTTTGGCAGTTTGTTCTTTACTTTGCAATTGCTCCTATTAATGTCTCTCCTTCCTTAGGTGCGAATGGAGTTCCGGTGGTGCCGTGCTGCTTGGGGCTGTGCACGAGATGGTTAGTGAAAGTGAGATGCACAGCGCTATGTGCCTTATCTTGTGCTGACCTGTTTGTTCTCTCTTCCTTACAGGCTGCTGCGATGTCCCGGAATGGATGCTGCCGAGAAGATGAAGAGCAGTGAGTAAAGCATAGCACGTGCCGCCTTCTTGATCTCTTGTGTGCTAATCAGTGTTTTCTTCCCTCTTGCAGGTTATCAAAATGGCCCGGAATGGACGTGGGCCAAGGATGAGTCAACCCCAGGTAAGCGTGCACTTATTTTGATTGTTTTCTATATTGGAGAATAAACGCTTACTAATGCTGCTTTTCCGTTCTCTTTTCTCCTCAGGTACGGCTTTCCAGATCGAAGGAGCGCTCACCGAGCTGGTGTATATTCAGGACCCAGGAGCGGCGGACAGAAGCAGGTTTCGCTCGCAGGTAAGTGTATTCTAACAATTTTCTTGTTCTTGCAGGTAACAGGTTCAGGAATGCTGATGAGAATCCGAACAGAACATGGTGAGCATCAGGCTGCAGCTAGCAGAGTAACGTGAAGCGTGTTCCTCAGCTTGGGCATTGGTTATATAGCCTGCAGGTATCCCAGGTGCCCCTGGGTCTGACCACACCTAAAACACCAGACCGCGTAGCTCAGTTCTGGGACTGAGCTATGCAAGGGCATCCATGTTGCCCCAGGGCTATTGCAAGTCCCAGTTCTCGAGTTCTCTGGCTTTACATGTGAGGCTGGCTCCAAAGGCGCCAGGACTGACTCCAGGAGAGCCCTGGGCGGAATGGTAAGTCCCTTGGGGCCATGATGGAAGGCCGTGGTGTAGCCCATATGGCTTGCCTGTTAGGGCCAGGGGCAGGGGTCATGACAGTTGTTGAATAAGTTTACAAGGGGAAGAGGAAAGAATCCCTCATGGTAGAGCAAAACAAGAGAAGAGACACACGTTTAAGACAACAGTGAATGAACTATAGGAACTGACAAATGTAGGTACAAGAGAATATCTAAAGATCCTCTATTGAAAAGTAGTTGGTCGGAAACCAACCGATTCCAGGAGAAGGGTGACATTCTCCTGACATTGAGTTACAAAGATAGTGGTAGGGTCAGATACGCTTGGAGGTGGACGGTGGACAGTTTCATTTCTAGACATTCACTGACGACTGAAGAGCACATTAGCTAGTTTCGTTAGGTTGGGAAGTCCTGTAGTATGGAGAAAGATAGGCAGGACCCCTGGTGGCTTGGGGTAGAGCCTCTGCGTTCTCATTGTAGAGCAGAGCCGCCATGCTGAGGGCTGCCATGGATGGGCAGGTAAGCATCAGGGGTTTATGACTGATGTCCTGTAGTATGGAGAAAGATAGGCAGGACCCCTGGTGTCTTGGGGAAGAGCCGTCGCGTTCTCTCCGTACAGCAGAGCCGCCGTGCTGGGGGCTACCATGGATGGGCAGGTAAGTGGCGGGGTTATATGACAGAAGTCCTGTAGTATGGAGAAAGATAGGCAGGACCCCTGGTGTCTTGGGGTAAAGCCTCCGCATTCTCTCCGTACAGAGGAGTCGCCATGCTGGGGGCTACCATGGATGGGCAGGTAAGCAGCGGGGGTTTATTTCAGATGTCCTGTAGTATGGAGATAGAGAGGCTTTATTCATTTTCTTGAATAATATACCAGTGAAATATCTAAGCAGAGTCAGGGCCCCTCTTCTTCTGACCTACCACAATGGCCAAATATCCTGCAGCAAATTCCTGCGGAATGATCCCCGACCAAAATATTTTGATGTCAACCTGCAGCTCTGCATCAATAGTGGGCTTGTAAATACTTTTCTATTGATATTTGAGCGATGCCCTGACCATTTTGATTGAATTTATGAAAGGAGAGTCAGCTTAGAGTTGGCTGGAGGCTACCCCTGTCCCACCCTTAATGTTTTGTGTCATTGCGCATAATTACGCGAAGACCGGTGCCCCACAGAGTTCCTCTTGAAGAAGGGTGCCCTCAGTATACATTCATAGATATCTGTAGGGCCTGGGCAATGATGGAGATGCTTCCCTCCTCATAGACTCCCTATGTTGATTTTGTCAGTCGATTGCTAGACCATAATCACATTTTCCAAAGGCCATCCTGTTGAAACATGAAAGTGTGATAGTGTGATAGATAGTGTGATAGATATTTTATGAGTGAAGAGAGTGTCTATGGTGTCCTCTCTTACCTCGATAACTATTTTGCCTACACGACTGCTTTTCCTTATTCAAATTCTGGATAATAGGTGACAGCCTAGAACCTACCATAAAATACCTCTGCTTTACTATACATAAATAAGACATAACATTTATTGCACAAAGAGTGAGCTTCCTTCTCACCACCTCAGGTTACACCCTGCACCCTTAGTTTACGGGAACATTACCTAAAGCCAGATTTAAACAACCCATTGCACAGTTCTGTTCACATACAGTACTATACAGTACTAGTCATCATTAGCTGGATTTAAGGGGCAGAGATTCAATTTTCAGGAGAAGGAAACAGTTGGATCTCCAGATGTTTTGGCATGCACATCAGATGATAACTCATACTGCATAAGGCAGATGAGAGTTGTTGGCCCACACATCTGGAGAGCTGCAGGTGTGTACTCTACCTTATCCTAACCAATCACACCGATGAGAGCCTATGACTTTCCAAAGACACTGATTACTGCATTCCACATACACACTGCACCTAAACACTGCATAACAGTTACAGGCTACAGCCACAAACCTCCTCTGTCTGTCTGGACATTTAGAATCATGGGCAACACAGGATTATACAAAAAGAATTAAACACTGAAAGAAAAGGACCCACTGCAAAATACTTTACATGTTCAATTTAACATCAGATGGTACTTAAGAGAGAGATGTTGCACCAGGAAGAGGGGAGTGTGTTTGCAAAGGACAGTAAAGGTTGACTTTTGTCACAATGCACCATTTTCAACCTGTTTGTAACCTGAATCCCATTAATTGTGACAGCTGAGACTTCAGCCATGACTAAGTTATTTCACCACCCTCCTGAAGGAGGGAGTCAATTTCCTTGTTCAATCACCTAAAAGGGGCGAAAAGTAAAGTGAATGGGGGGGTGTTTGGGTTCATGGCAACACAGGACATTTGGTTTCTCAAATACAGTACACTATAGCACACCCACCCCTAGACAATACCCCACGTACCCATACTCTTGCGTAATTATCCTCATCTGTAGATGCCCCTCTCCCTTCACTTTAGTGGGGTAATAGATGTGGGATGTGTGGGCGTAGTTCCAAGAGTTATGAGGTGAACAGAGCTTTTCCAGCTCAGCACTCATCTGCAGCCAGACGATCCTAGGACATGCAGAATTGCAAAAACAGAACCCTGGAGAACTCAGCGGGGGGAAGTAGGCTGCAAGTTGCAAAGAACAAGTAAAGAAATGAGACTTTAAAAGGGCCCTATGAAAAGCACAATGGGTCAGTAGGAGGTGTTCACATATTGCTACAAAGTCTAGCCTTTAATTCTTTAAATGAGTTATATACAGCAATCAAGGCTATGTGCCTTAATGAGCCAGGCCACGTGGCCATTGCATCCCAGAAAAATTAGACGCACCTGCGTACAAGGTGCAAATCCAAGAGGTGCAAGAAGCCAGAACCCACAGAAACTCAATGCAATATATATACTTGATATGAGGTTAACCAACAATTTCACACTAGCATTGCATCACAGTCACCCATGGATTAGCATACAAGAAAGACAATAACGCTAGTCCACACTTTGGAGACAACACTTGAGAACAATCGCCAGTGAAGTGCCCCACAAAACATTAAACCGCTGCCCACCAGCAGAGGAGTATGAGTCGAGCCTGTGCTGCACTTCTGTAATGTTTCCTGTAATTGATGCCTTTTTTATATGTGTTGTTTTTTTTTTTTTTTGCCTATAATAATTTATTACATAACTAATCAAAGTAAAAAGTGAGGAAGTTTATTCAGTGTAGTTAATCATTCCAAAGATTAAAGCTTAAGAGATTGTGTTAACATTGCAGCAGACTCCAGTTTTTTAGCACCTTAGAATGGGTTAGACTGGAGAGATTTAAGACACAGTAGCATGGCAACAATGGTATTTGGAAAGCTGTGATATAAAACAATGTACAGGCGCTGTGATCTTCAGTTTAAAACGTCAGCATTTGTGGATGTTGAAGTAACAAAAACATAATACTTTAAAAAGTAGTCAAACCCCAGGTTGAGGTTTGTGTGCAGGATAAGCAATCAGTTGCTGCTGAGATGAATGCTGTGAAATTGTTAGATTCCAAGTCCAAAGGCACTGACTATGCAGTACATAGTCTTATTCTCCCATCTCACAGTGCAACTTCCATCAGTGGTGTTGTCCCAAAAGCAAGAGCTTGCACTATGCAGCCCTGTGCCATTCTTTTGCATAATTACACAGGTCACTATGTATTGGAAAGGCTTTCCAAGCTTGGTTAGTTGACTTATATGTGTTGTTTTAAAAGGTCATAAGGTTACATTGAACAAAAATTAAAACATTCAAAAGAAAAATAAAGATCCATGTATCTGAAAATTCCTTGGTAATGATGTATGATTTGATAGGTCATTTATAACGCGCTTAATACCCAGAGGTTTCTAAGCATCCGTGTCGTCTTGCTTCCAAGGCAAGCACTTTGCCGCTGTGCTATCCTCCCAGGACAATTACAATTACATGGTGTCCATCTGTTCATTCCATTAATATAATTTGAATTAATTTCATGCCATATAACACCATAACAGCTCACGTTAAGAAAAACATTGGCAGACGGATTCCAAACCAAAGTCGAGTGTCCCCTCCTCGTCACTACCAATGCTGCTGTTCTGAAGTACGCACACGTGTGTTACAGCCGTACGCCCATCACTGTACACCACAGTGCACCTGGTGCTATCATGGGGATGATATTGAGTGCCTAGCATGCAGGACAGCAGATCATGTGAGAAATACCTCATTCACAGGAAGTGCGATTTGTGTCTGGTGTCACATCATGGAGAGAGTGGCACTCTTATGGGTTTTCTCATGTAAAATAACGGATTATAAGTCAAAAATATGTCACACCTGATGCCATACTACTATCCTGGGTATAAAAGCCTTTGGGGTACGGGGATTAGTGAAGGGAATTGTATACCTATAGAATACAAAGAGGCTAGTCTTCTCATTGGTTATAGCTGATCTGATGGCTCCACCTGGGGCCACCTCTAAATTGATAATGGTGAATACAAGTCATCTCTTCATTAATTGATTGGTTAATGCAACATGAGCCGGGCAGCACAGTATTGAGAGCTTCCATTGGATGGCATCTTTTTCCAATCTTGAGCCATTGACAGGCCATCAACACAGGAGCCAAGGGGTAGTGGAAGAGGTGCCCGGGAACTGCTTTCCTTTCAATTAAATAAAATACTATCAATTATTCCTAGACCATGAGCCAGATACTTTTGTACTCGACCTTGCTCAGCACCTTGGTTCTGAGAATATGTGAGGAGACAAAGTGTCAAACTGGATATTAAATTATGCCTCCTATTGTAAACGTTTGTATGTATATTGGCCTACGCCAAGTCGCATAAAACTGTACGCGAATAACTCTCTACGGCAAGGTCTTGACCTTAGAAATTGATGTAAGCCGCCATCTTGAATCAAACCGCCATCTTAGGTTCTCTTGTTGTGTAAAAGTCACCCTGTACATCAAAATGGTGGACGATGCCATTCCGAACAGAACCTGGTCGACATAACCTCTGTACAGCTAATGTATAACTTGCCTGCAAGCCACTTGTTAGGGTCGTGACCGAGACCTTGTCCTTCTGTTGACCTGCATGTAAATGGATTACCTGTATCAACGGAACTGATCTATGCGCATACTGATGTATGTATTAGAAGATTGACCTGGCAGAGACCCTAGACCATTAATACATTCATGGAATGGTTAACCCGCAAAGGGGTTGGACAACAGGCTGGAGAAATGTATAAAAGCCTGAATGTCCCAATGTACAGTCTCTCACTGAATACATCGAACCCCGTTGAAGTTTGTTGTGTTGTACTGAGGACCGATAGCTATCTGACCTGTCATTGACTTTGTCATTGCTTGACCTTAAAATAAAGTACTTTGTATGTTCCTTTGTAACCAGTGTTTGGTGTGTTTCCTTTGGGTTTCCCGGCCTCATATTATTTTTCTCTTTTCACAGTTGGAGCCCGAATAGGGACCCTCAAGATTGATGCCGGACCATTGAAGGTTGACGGATGCTATCGGACCGGGATCGGACGGTGTGATACTACGGGCCCGACTGAATGAGACGCGACACCTCTACAGCGTTGCACGATCCTATCCTTGGACGATAGACGTGCGGTCTGAGACGGCATCTTGACGAGGGTCCACTTTTGAGGCGGGCAGATTTGCCGAAATCACCAAACACAAGGTAAAATTAGTTAGGTAAGTTCTTTGACCCGACTCTTAATTTAACCCTGACAATTTGAATTTGGCGCATTGTATCTGCAGACACAATTATTGACCAGGTAACACCAAGTTTTTGAGAAATACCTGGGAAATTGTCTAGCTGCTTTAGGGCATTATTCCGCAGCGATCGACAATCTTTGGAATTTAGCCGCCCGGCACCACAGGAGGGGTCGCCGGCGTTTACTATGTATTGTAAACATGGCATTGGAAGTGTAGTATTTAATAATATTTGGCACAGACAAACCAGACATGCCTCTGAACTTCAGTGGCCAATCAATGGTAGTTTTGAGATCCCTCGTATTGAATACTTAGAGTCGGTCTTATTAAAGAAAAAGGCCAGACCCACAGCATTTGATGTTCTACAGAATAGGAAAAAAGAAGCGTTGCAGCAGCTTGAGAGTAGGGAAAAACATGCGCACCGTCATAAAACGAATGCTGAACAGGCGTTGTTATATGATCAGGACAAACAGTCTGAGTCAGTTAAGAATATGGATAGGGCTTTTTCACTCGGTATTCAGAAAATCTATCCTTCTAAAGACTTTCATGTTTCTGACGAGTTTTTCAACAAATTGTTAAATGAGCGAAGGCCTGGTGCCTCTGCACCACCTCCGTATGAACCTCTTCCTGTTGCTTTGCCTCTTCCTGCTGTTATTCCTGCTCTCCCTGCTCAACCTGTTGCTCCTATTATTCTGGTTGTTGTTCCTCCGCCTGCTCTTCTACCTCTTCCCATTGCACCAGTAATAACACCTCCATTGAATCTGCCTGCACCTCCAGTCCCGAGTGGTTCTGTACCGACTATAGTTGATCGGGGTGCGGGGTCGAAGGTTGTTACTCGTAATACTGTGCCTACAGATAAAAAGCGGGATTTGTTTGCATGGGCTAAGCATTGTATGGAGAGAGATGATCTAGCTAATGTTTTTGCCACACTGTCTAATATGGATAATTTTCCTGAGAAAAATGTTTTTATTGAAGGTTTAGGGATTCATTTATGCGTAATGTGGGGTAAATTAAATAATGTGGATCTCCCACAAGGGCTGAGGGATCTGAATACTTTAGCACTATCAAGAGATACTGTGGAGAAAGTACATGAGCATGTCGAGAGGTTGTTTGCGTATAGGAGAGATTTGGAGAAGTTACGGAATGAGGATGACGAAGAGGAGAGTATGTATGTACAGAAACGATTTCTTCCGTGTCGTAAATGGGCATCTGTGGAAGCACAAATTTGTACAAGAGATGCGATTAGATGGATTTCGGATTTATCGATAACTCCGGTTGAGTTATATGACACATATAGTCAATATACGCTAGAAATGCAGAGGAAGGTGATTTAGGTAATGGTAGGGTACCTGCAGGATGAATGTGTGACGAAGAAGGTTAGTTGTCCCACAGAGTTACTGGGTATTTATAAGAGAGCTTTTTCACTTGACACTTCTTCGACTGCTTTAGCGCTCGATTTAGCTCTGTTGCTTAGTAAGCGTTCGGAGTTGCCTATAGCTCAGTTACCTATGAGAGAGGTACCTCCGACATTTGTCCCAAAAGTTGAGATTGCCGCTAATGCTGCAGCAGGTATAGCTGCTGTGGACATTCCTGCACATTATGTATCACAGTTTGTTCACGTCCCGTTTTCACGACAGGAAGTAAACACTATTAGGCAATCTATTCCCGACATTAGGAAAAATCCGACAGGATTCTATAAAGAGATAGAGTCCGTCTTGCAGTCCTCAGTGTTCACCCTAGGCGATATTGACTTGTTATTCCCTGTACTCCTGCCCATAGATTTGTGGAAGCAGGTTAGAACAATAGATGATGCACCTGGGTTGGGATATACTTGGGCTAATATAACTAGGCTTGACAGGGAAAGGCCAGCTGGTGAGAGACCGCCTCAGGTGATACTCACTTTGCCTGACAGAATCATTGCGAAATTAAAAACTATAATTCCTGAAAAAAGAATTATTTGGGACAAGCTTACGGCCTGTGTCCAAGGAAAATCTGAGGGTGCCACCGAGTTCGTTAATCGGTTCGAACAAGTATTCTCGGACTTCAGTGGACAGGATTTAGGCACAGAATCTGGGAAAAGGTTATTTGTGGACAAATTTGTGCGTGGATTGCTGCCTGACATCCAGTCACAGATTATGTCTCCCGAGAGCGCTTAGCAGGCGAAATACCAATCAGAAGTACTGCACATGACTCAGTACTACGAGAACCGTGTCAATAACGAAAAAGATAGAGTAGAAAAGAGAAAAGGAGACTTAAAGACTAAAGTATTGTTAGAAGCCCCAGAGGGGTTAGTACGCAGATTAGAGGTCAGTATGTTCCACAAGGGAATGTGCCCTTGGTCCTGTGAACATTAACCAGTGTGCCTATTGTCACCAGGAGGGTCATTGGCATGCACAATTCCCCGTCCTTCAACAGAGGTCGAATAACACATTTGGGAGTATGGGTAGACGACCCAGAGGTCGCCCCAGGGTGGGGGGCCCTGGTAGAGGTCAGTTTTGCAGGATCCTCAGCCACCTTTTTCACTGAACAATCAGACTTCGAGTGTGGATACTAGAAACATATTCGATCACCCTTCTGCTGCTTACCTCTCTGAGGAGCTTCCTTCTGATGATATTCTGTTTCGTTAGGATTGCCCGAAACAGGGTTTGGAACCTACACCTATTCCCGTTAGTCAGAAAGGTCCCATTCATTGAAATGGTAGTGGGAAATAGGAAACATTAGTTCTTGATAGACACTGGAGCACAGAAGTGCTCCATTGATCATTCTTGGGTTCCAAACATTCCACTGTCAGGGCAAACCAATGTCTCCGTAGGGTTTTCTGGCACACCAGTCATTTGTCCGGTTTCTTCGCCGATACCTATTTCTTTGGGTCCCTTTACAGACCATTGCACATTTCTTTTGACTTCGAATTGTGGAGAGATTTTGTTGGGGTTGAATCTGTTGAAGGAATTAAATGCGGTAATTCATTGTTCATCTGATGGAGTGCGTTTGACGATTTCACCACAGCAGTTTTCTGTTTCACAATTTTTGACTAGACCTTTGCCACCAGAATTCAGTAATGTCCCGGAGTGTTTGTGGGCGGCTGACGACAATGATGTCGGTGTTCTACAGATTGAGCCTCTTAGAATAGTCTTAAAACATGGTATTAAGCTGCCACGTATTCCGCAGTATAAGATCTCGGTTGAAGGTGAGCGAGCTTTGAAGAGCATTGTTTCCGATTTTGTGCATCGTGGGGTGATTAAGGAGATTATAGGAAGTTTGTGCAATAGTCCGATCCTACCCGTATACAAAAAAAGCGATAATGCTATTCCGTTTTGTTTTATAATTGATTTGCGTGCCATTAATAGAGTTGTCGCTCCACAATTTCCAATTGTGCCTGATGTGACGACGATATTAACTATGATTCCAGCTACGGCTACTTACTTTAGTGGTGTGGACCTGAACAATGCTTTCTTCAGTATTCCTATACACAAGGGCAGTAGATATTTGTTCACGTTCCCCTTAGGGGGACACTCGTTCACATTTACTCGTGCACCTCAAGGTTACACCGAGAGTCCTAGCATTTACAGTAGGGCCTTGAAAGAACAGCTTGATACTGCTGAATTACCCCCTACTTGTACGCTGCTTCAGTACGTTGACGACTTGCTTTTAGCAGCAGATTCTGAGAGCTCTTGTAAAGAGGGCACTGTATTATTGCTCATCCATCTAGCTAAGCATGGTCACAAAGCTTTACTTAACAAGTTTCAATATTGGTGCCAGGAGGTCGCCTATTTAGGATACCTCCTGTCAAAGGAGGGAAGAAGATTGGCACCTGAAAGAATAAAACACATTTCTGGCATGTCTGTCCCAAATACACAGAAGGAAGTCAGAGCCTTAATAGGTATGGCTTCTTACTGTAGGTTATGGATCCCAAACTTTTCGCTAGTGATAAAACCGATGTTGGCTTTGACAAAGAAGGGCATTTCTTCGCCATTGCCATGGAAATCGGAACATCAACAATCATTTGAGCTTCTCAAGACTGCATTATGCTCTGCACCGGTTTTGGGTACACCAAATTACAACAAGGCCTTTGTGTTGTTTGTGCATGAATTTGATGTATGTGCTTTGGCTGTATTAACGCAGGAACATGGAGGGAAGAATAGGCCGTGCGGTTACTACTCTTCCGCCCTTGATCCTGTCGCATGCGCTTTGCCAAGATGTTTGTGAGCTGTCGCTGCTGCTGCCACGTCTGTAAAACAGAGTGAGGGAATGGTCCTAGGCCATGATTTAACCTTGATGGTGCCTCACTCTGTAGATGTTCTATTGAACAAAACCCAAACGCAATACCTCACTTCCGCACGATTGACGAGATATGAATTAATTTTGTTTGCTCCCCACATACAAATTAGCAGGTGTTGTGTTCTTAATCCGGCTGAACTCCTACCTTTTCCGCAAAATACTGTTTGCGGTGATGATGAGTCACATGACTGCCTGTATGCTACTGAACAAGAAACGAAGTGCAGAATTGATCTTAAGGACACTCCTTTGGATAATGCGCAAGGGGAGCTATTTTGTGATGGCTCCTGTTTCAAACTTCCGGATGGTACATCCACAGCTGCTTATGCAGTCACTACATTGAGCACGGTTGTAGAGACCAAGCGAATTACACATAACTCCGAGCAGGCCGCAGAGATTATAGCATTAACCCGAGCTTGTGAGCTTTCCGAAGGGCTAACAGTGAATATATATACTGACAGTCAGTATGCTTTTGGGGTGCTACAACTTTGGGAGACTTTGATCAGAAAGAGGGTTTCTAACTTCACATGGGACCAAGATTCAGCATGGCCCCCTGATAGTACAATTGCTCTTGGCGCTCGCGCTCCCTAGTCAGTTAGCGATCATGAAATACGCAGCGCATTGCAAGATCACAGACGATGTAGGAAAAGGGAATGCTTTCGCTGATCAGATAGCCAGACAAACTGCCACAGATCTTCGCACAGAAATATATGCTCTAAGAGAAACTAGGAATGTCTATGTAATGGACGAGGATATTGGGTCTGTGCGGGATATCCAAGTTGATGCCACAATGGAAGAATCTAAGAAATGGGCTGAATGCTTGGGGAAATTAGATGATGACGGGTGTTGGGTGGACACAGTTGAAGGGAAATGGTTACTTCCTAATGCCTACATAGTCATGATGGTTACTATGGCACACGGTCCCACACATGTGTGTGCTCAACAGATTACGAAAATGTTAGAGAAAGTCTGGGTAAATGATAAGGTTTTGAAAATTGCTCAGCATTATGTCCAAAATTGCATGATTTGCCTACAGCACAATGTGGGGAACAGGACGGTAACTCCAAGGGGTAGCTTTGGGCCTCCTTCTGTCCCGTTTGAAGTGATTCATTTTGATTTTATTGAGATGGAGCGGTGCAATAGTTTAAAATATGTCCTTGTGGTCATTTGTGCCTTCAGTAAATGGGTTGAGGCTTTCCCTGTCAAAGATGCTACAGCCATGACCACCGCGAAAATTATGATAAAGGAGTACTTCCCGCGGTTTGGGTTGCCAAGAGACATCTGGTCAGACAATGGTCCACATTTTGTTGCTGCTGTAATTTTACAGATATGTACGGCACTACATATTGATAAGCGATTTCATTCGGCTAGACAGCCTCAAAGTGCCGGGTTGGTAGAGAGACATAACGGTATCCTAAAGAACAAACTCGCTAAGACATGTGCCGGTACCAAACTAAAATGGCCAGACTCCTCACCCATTTGTGTTATTAGTCATGCGCACTACCCCTCAAACTAAGACTGGGCTCTCTCCATTTGAGGTGGTGATGGGGAGGCCTGCCAATATTTGGGGTCTTCTGAAACCTAAAACACTGAGAAATGTTGAGAATGTATTGCTTTCAGACTACTGTAACCAGTTGACTAAAAATCTGTATTTCATTTATCATCAGGTACGATCAGCTTTACCTCTACGTTATGAGGGCCCAGGACACAACATCCGGCCTGGAAGCTGGGTCTTGGTGAGAGCATACAAGCGGTCTTCTTGCCTCGCGCCTCGCTGGCGGGGACCATTCCAGGTCTTGTTGGTCACCCAAACGGCAGTGCGGGTGGCTGGAAGGAAGAACTGGATACATGTCAAGAAACTTCCTCACCCGACGCTGCACGTTACAGAAGAAACAGAACCCCTCGCTAACACTGCAATCGATGATCCTGAAGCAGCAAACAGCACTGTGAGTAAGTCGGAGAATCTCTCTGAGCCTGTGGGGCTTGGGGAACCGTCCATTTTGTCTCCACACTTTTGGAAAAGTCATTTCCGGAAACCATTGCTTCGAATTCTGCAACTTCCTTTGCCTCTGATACGTTTCTTCCCTCGGGGAGTGACGTTACCTTATTTCCGGATCAAACAGTAACGGGAACCACCAGATATAATCTTCGGCGGAGAAAATAGACCTACAGCACGGTTCGACTGTGCATTCAAAAGAAGGAAAGGATCATCAAGGGCTTGCTTTTGCCCAAATTTTCAGAAGGAGGGCTCTGTCGGCTAGGGTTGGGGAAGGACTAAGAAGCCGTGCGACCGGGGGGTCGCCAGTAACGAACATTGGGGTTTCCATCTGAAGACTACGATGCCTGCCACCGCTACTGCCCATATTGGACTTGTAAATAAGGGGGTGACCAACTTGGACAATGAACAATGTGCCTGGGCCCCGAAAATGTTTTGATGATAATAATTGGGGTTTTTATAGTAACTGCTTTAGGATTCTGGTACTTCAAGGAGATTTATCCACTAGAGCCTCTTTTGCCAACTGAAATTGCACATACTGTTTTTACTCCTTTTGTACATGTGCATACTCTGTCACCTAGGGACTCTCAGCATAGACAGAAGTGTCACAATAATACTATGATGCTGATTATGAATTCGACACATGCCATTTTTAACAAAACCAATTGTTGGGTCTGTTCACATTTACCGCAACATGGGGATAAGGGGCTAGGTTGGTATATTCATCCCTTACCTTTGACGACTGCTTGTTATGCCTTTCTTAGAGCACTGTTCTTTGGCCGATGGAATGATAGCTTCTCGGGGAACTTTGATGGAACTAATTTGAATGATTTTGAGAAACGTGTTCTGACTCCCCTGGGATGCTCGCTTTTCGCAAATAGGACCAAACTCAACGTTGCTTCAATTAGGCCTTCTGATAGACTATCCCGTCCTTTCTAATCTTTAGTTTCCTTTAAAATGGCTCTGATAGGCAATAAGGATGTCGTGCCTCCTTCTTACTCTGTTAACCATAGCCCCGATTCAGTTTCTTTCTGCATACAGAGGAATGGTACCCGGTCAATGGGAGATTTTAAAGGCTGTGCCAACGTTGCAAATTTGACTGGGGAAAACAGACCTTTGTATGTGGGCGAACCTGTCTATTTCGTTTGCAGTAATATAGCATTTCCATGGTTGCCCAGGGATTGGCAGGGAACCTGTTATTTAGGGATCCTGTTACCTGGGGTATTCATAGCAAGCACTTTGGAAGTTTCAAAGGCTCGTCCACGGCGGGACGAGAATGGTGATGCCCCTGCACAAGTGATGGGAGATATAGCGAAATCAGTTGTGCCATTTTGGGGCAGATAGCAAATTCCAAAGACATCAGGAGACTAGCGAGAGTACTGGAGAGAACCATCAACCGGACCACAGATATACTCTATAACATGACATTAGAGCAGAAAGCGATAAGATTAGTAGCACTCCAGAACCGGATGGCATTAGATGTCATTCTGGCTGAACGTGGTGGAGTATGTAAATTAGTGGGGTCCGCTTGCTGTGTTTTTGTACCAGACTCCTCCCCAACCATTTTCAAAGCAATTCAGAAACTGCACGTCCTTAGTTCAGAAGTGCATGTTCCCGGGGAACTGGAATCTTAGTGCTTGGTTTTGGGATTTCTTGCGATCTTGGGGTTGGAAGGTACTTTCGGTTTTGTTGATCATTTTGGGAGTTCTGCTATTCCTTTGTTGTTGTATCCAATGTCTGCCTAGTATATGTTCGATGCTAGGGGGATGTTGTGCTCAGGCGATAGGTACGATAGAACACAATGTATATGCCCCGGATAAAACTTCCAAGGAGTATGTGGTAAAAGAGATCTTAGTGAATGACCTGATGGCCATAGATATCTCTGACGGCGATTCAGGTTGTATGGACGATGACGTATGGAGTTACTTGCAAGGAAATCAGAAGTAGTCTTAGCACTTGGCATAGGCCAAAAGGAGGGTTTGTCAAACTGGATATTAAATTATGCCTCCTCTTTTAAACGATTGTATGTATATTGGCCTACGCCAAGTCGCATAAAATTGTACGTGAATAACTCTCTACGGCAAGGTCTTGACCTTAGAAATTGATGTAAGCCGCCATCTTGAATCAAACCGCCATTTTAGGTTCTCTTGTTGTGTAAAAGTCACCCTGTACATCAAAATGGTGGACAATGCCATTCCGAACAGAACCTGGTCGACATGACCTCCGTACAGCTAATGTATAACTTGCCTGCAAGCCACTTGTTAGGGTCGTGAACCGAGACCTTGTCCTTCTGTTGACCTGCATGTAAATGGATTACCTGTATCAACGGAACTGATCTATGTGCATACTGATGTATGTATTAGAAGATTGACCTGGCAGAGACCCTAGACCAGTAATACATTAATGGAATGGTTAACCGGCAAAGGGGTTGGACAACAGGCTGGAGAAATGTAGAAAAGCCTGAATGTCCCAATGTACAGTCTCTCACTGAATACATCGAACCCCGTTGAAGTTCGTTGTGTTGTACTGAGGGCCGATAGCTATCTGACCTGCATTGACTTTGTCATTGCTTGACCTTAAAATAAAGTACTTTGTATGTTCCTTTGTAATCAGTGTTTGGTGTGTTTCCTTTGGGTTTCCCGGACTCATATTATTTTTCTCTTTTCACAAAAGCAGGTGCCTCTCTTTGTCTGGGGCTAATGAATGGGCAACGTTCTTGAATCATGGGTCACGTGTGAGAGGACCATGTTCAGAATTATTTCACCCTGCCTTTATTGAGTTTTTAGTTAATGTGAGCGCAAGCGTTATTACTTTTTCGACCACTAGGGACTTAGTCGATCCATTTATTATAACGTTTTGGGCTCGTAATGGTCCTGCACCTGGCTTTCAAAGGCTAGCTGTTTTTTAATTAATCTTAGAGCAATAAGTCATGTGCCATGGGAATTATTACCCTCGGCATGGTCCGAACAGATATTTGTCAGTGCCCTGCAGAGGTCTATATTTCAGTAAATTCTGCAGTTTGAGCATGCATGAAGTCGCAAGGCCTTGTATTCATTTTAATGCATGCTGCGACTTCCATTTTGGAAGGATGGCTGCCTAATACATTTGTGTTTCTATCTTAATAAACAATATATGTGTATTGTTTGTGTTGCATTTCAGCTTATACATTGTTTATGTTATGTCCTTTGCGTCTCTATGGTTGCAAGCAATATTCTTCATGTATAAATGCACGTTTGGCCGAGTGTCTGTGTTTCTTCTTGGTGAGTGCACATTTGCTTCGTATCTATTGCATGCACCTGTGTCAGTTAACAATGAGTTTGCTTAATCTGGTCATCTTTAGTTACATCAGGTACATTTCTTCCTGTATCTGTCTGGGATAAAACCAGTATGGTCGCCTTAGTGAGTAGTGTTTGTCACTAGAGGGATATTGGGTCAGGGGAGGGACAGTAGCTCTGATTGATGCATTCATCTTCCTGTCAACTATGGTCCCGCACCTTCTTTGTTTTGATTCTCCCTGTCCTGCAAAACATGTTCTAAATCTCTATTAGAGCTACTGATAGTGTCGGCATCCAAGCTGCCTAATTGTGATGAACAATACCTCTGGTTGATTTCCCTTTATATGTTTCCAAATGTATGTAAGCAAGTTGGGCAACTTGTCCCGAATTGGGGGACACACCAGTATTACACGACATACTCCAGTCAGGCGAGGGGGGCAGCGACCCTCATACATAAAACCTTGCCGTTCACCTGTCTCACCTCCAAGTGTGACCTTGAGGGAAGATATGTGCTGGTCCATGCCACTCTCCACGACAGGGAGATAGTCCTACTTAACATATACAGTCCAAATATTGATGACCCTGACTTCTATTCTACACTATTTGAAAAACTGGCAAGATACCCCACGGCCTACCTGCTATGTGGCAGTGACTTCAACACCATTCTAGATGTACATTTAGATCGCACCTCATCTCAACCAAGAGTACTGTCAAGAGTAAATCAGCACAAAAGATACTCATCCACATGACTGACTTAAACCTAAGGGATGCATGGCGAGCGCTAAACGTGACTAAAAGGGAATACACATATTACTCCACTGTGCATGATATGCACTCCAGAATAGACCTGTGGTTGGTTGCCAGCGATGCATTGAGCTGGGTGACAGGTGCCCATATCACCCTTGAACATATTGCGACCACTCGCCAATACAGCTAACGATACGAATCCCTGAAATTACAGGGAGCAGACCACCATGTAGATTTAAACCAGCGGCTCTCCAAGACTTGGTCTACAGAACGACACAGCCCAGCAAATACAGGAATACTTTGACTTTAATTAGGGCTCCGTGTCCAGTCAGTCAATACTATGGCAGGCATTTAAGGTCTGTGTAAGAGGCAATGCAATGTCCACTGAATTCTCAAAGATATCCGTAGCAATTTAACACGCCTAGAAACACAAATTGCCACTCTACAGTCCCATTATGCACAGTCCCCATCATCACAGCTGAGTTCAGAGATTAAAACGAAACTAGACGAATACAAAGAAGCAGCGGATCGTGAGATAGGGAGAGCGAGCGCCCGGGAAGGCTACTGGCCAGAACAGCACGGGCGAAAGGGGCTCGACCACTATCCCATGCATAAAATGGCACAGTGACCACGGAAAATACAAAAGTTAAGGAAGCATTCTATGATTTCTACAAACAGCTATGCTCCCCTCAGTGCAATGCTACTGAAGAGGAGATAGACCAATATCTCTCCCAAATACCAATGACACTACTAGCTGGCACCACTAGAGAGACCTTTGAAAGCCCAATCACTGGGGCCGAGATAGCGGAAAGCAATAAAAACGCTCCCTAATGGGAAAGCGCCAGGCACAGATGGCCTTGGGGCGGAATTTTATTAAGAATTCAGTCAACTTTTAGTACCCAGGTTACAAGCAGTATGGACAGAAACCTTAATTACAGGGGAATTACCCGAAACCACCAGGGAGGCGGTCATCACGCTATTGCTCAAGCCAGGGAAACCCCTGGAAGAATGCGGCTCGTATAGGCTGCTATCACTAATAAACACGGATGCTAAGATTTTCGCAAAGATATAGTCAATCCGACTAACCATATACTGATGGTTACATACTGATGCCCTATATGGTCCACGAAGTCCAAGCCGGATTTGTTGTAGGTAGGTCCACGGCAACGAACATTAGACAGTGCCACAAAATCCTGGTGACAATACCCGCAGAAACTCCAGGGATTGCAGTTTCTCTCGACATGCAAAAGCATTCAATACAGTATATTGGTCCTTCCTATTTAGGGTACTACAGAATTATGGATTTGGCCCCAACTTCATTAAATGGATCAAAATAAGAGCCAATATAAGAGTGAACGGCACCCTAACGGACATAGTCGAATTACTAGGAGGCACCCGACAAGGCTGTCCACTGTCACCACTCCTATTGACCCTAGTGATAGGGCCCTTGGCAGACATACTCAGGGCCTTCTAAAGTGCACACGGATTGTGGATTGAGGGTAAACCTCAAATTATAACACTATACACTGATGATATTCTTCTGTATCTAAGAAATCCGGATTGCGCACTGGGCAGTGTCCTCGCAGAAGTCAAGAGATTTGGCGATTTCTCTGGCCTAAGGCTCTATGCAAATATATCTGAAATGATCCCACTCACAAAAAGCACAGTAGCGCCCCAAGACCTTCATGGCCTCATTTGGAGCCCGATACATATTCAATACCTAGGAGCACACGTGGCTAGAAAACGCCCAATTGTCCCGAGCCTTAAACTACAACACATTGACTGACACTCTATGCGCGAAGATGATGCGTTAGAGCGCCCTACCTATCTCAATGATGGAAAGAATTGCCCTTATCAAAATGATAATACTCCCAAAACTGTTCTATCTATTCAATACAGTGCCGGTCTGGCCAGGTCGTGCACTGGTCACAAAAATGAAAAGCGCCTGCATCACGTTTGTGTGGGGAGGACATCCCAGATTAAACTGGAGGACATTAACGGACACATATCTATGGGGCGGCCTAATGGCACCAGATCTAGAACTCTATTACCTAGCAGCACAGGCACATTACGCCACCCAGTGGGCCATGAACTTCCTCAACCTGGTGAACTCACCTCAAGAATGGCGCGCACCAGAACTCCCCACAATACTTTACAAAACGACAAGATCACACCCCAAGCACCACAACTCCATTGACCCTACGCAGGTAACGATCACAGCTTGGGCCAGAATTGCCGATATATATCACAGAGACAAATTATACCATCCGAGCATGCTGATTTGGGGTGACCCCCATATGCCATTCACCTTGGATGGGGAGGTAGCTACACACTGGAGTACTAGAGGTATCATCCAATGGGGACAGCTATTCCCTAACAAACGCTTTGTGACATGGGAAGATCTTAAAGATATAGTAGGGAATACAGCCAAACACAAGTTACAGTACATGCGCATAAAAGCAACTATCAAAAATGCATGGCCCACCTTTCCAGAAGAACCAGAGATAAACATGGGGCTTTACAGGAGAAACGGGGAAAGTCACGGCTTCCACACTATATACAACTATTCAAACACACCAAGCAGGGAAACATAACGCCAGAAATAAGTGGGAACAAGACCTGGGACATCAAATAGAGGACCACAAATGGACACAGATATGCACATTGACCAAACACATATCATGTAATGCCAGATACAAACTAATACACTATAAAATAGTACACAGGACACACTATACCCCTGCTAGACTCAAATGCATCTATCCCACAACTGCAGGAACCTGGCCGAGGTGCCAAACCGAAGATGCAGACATCTTCCATGTGCTCTGGGCATGCATAAAACTGAAAGACTACTGGGCAGAGATTTGCACAGCCTTAGACGAAATGGCTCATCAGCCCATTGAATGGTCACCCCAGTTGTGTCTTCTAGGCATGGTGGAAAGATGAACCCAACATGGCGGAAACTTTTGAACTTGAGTTTACTGATAGCTAAGAGGGCAATATTATTGAAGTGGAAAAGCACTATACCGCCAACCAAGGCAGATTGGGGCCAGGATATGTTATGGACAAATGATACAGAGGAGCTATATATAGACTCAGTACTACCCACTTCCAGACCCAGAAACATATGGGCTAGATATAATCAGTACCTATCGGACAAAGCCGAAACTGAGGACCAAGACTCAAATGGAATGTAATTGAATATGATGTAACGATAAATACTCTGAACATTTGTGTATGTGCTATACCTGTGTGCAATTATAAATAAAGTTTTAATATGTTTCCAAATGTATACGGCATTATTTAGGTAGTCACAGATATCTCCCTTACATTTTTTCAATTTTTCTTGGAATGTAGCTCTAATTTGTATTGTTCTAGTTTTGAATTAATGTCACCAAGGATGGCATCCAATTTGGTTTTATCTAGTAATGGGGTCAGTTTGAATTCTATATCATTAATCTCTCGCTTTCTTTGTCGTCTTCGCTGGAATTGAAGATATTATGTTAACATTACATTGATTTGTTTTACATCATAAACTCTCATTGAGTGAATACCTGTGTATTTATAAAGATGATATGGCAGTTTTACTACTTTAGCGCGATCATCTTCAGAGTTTATTCACTCTGTTTTTCCATTAATGTATGTTACCATCTGTGTGCATAGGTGGCGGACCCTAGGAAAGTATAGGAGACTATTGTTAAAATCACTTGAATTAATAGTAGTGCCCGCTCTCCCCTTGTTGTACATTGTGTATTTTAGATCCGCCAAAGAATCGGATCAGGTTCTCAAGGCTTCGCTCCTTTCTCTTCCTATGGAAATTTGGGCCCGATTTAGACTGTATTAAAGACCTCAGACCGTGGCGTTCAGTGGCAGAACTTATTATTGGAATATCACAGTTTCTTGCTTTTAGGCCATTTGCAAAATTTCACAAATGATAAAGAACTTTCAGAGTAAGAGGTATCTGTGTTTGTAGTGGGTGTGCATTGTGTATAAGTCCTGAGTCAGTTGAAAGGGAAGCAGCATCTGATTTGTGGCTCACATTATTTGTTGCTACTTTTGAGTTTGGGATCTTTTGCATTCCATTCATTTTTTCAAAGTATTGGCTTGAATCTTGACATTGGAAAGACAGAGGGCCTCTTCATGAGTTTGGCAGTAGATTGGCTGGTAACACCAAACTCAATTATTATTGCCACGTGCTGAAAATGTGGATTGCCCACATGACTAAGGGTTTCCATAACTCCCCAATATTACTTCCCAATGGGCTTGACTGGGGAATGGTGGATTTACTGTGTGCCTTAATTCTGCCAGCATCTCTACCAGCGCTTTCTATGACTGCAATAATTAACAAGTCAAAGAAGGAGTTTGCTTGCTTGTTGGTTTCAAAATACCTGCAGTTTTACCAATACCGTCACAGGTAGTGACATAGAGTGGGTTTACAAGTCATATCCCCAGAGCTATGGGGCAGGAAGAAACATTCAGGCGCAAGGGACGAGGAACTGCTCTTCTTGAAGTGCTTGTAAATGGATTTTTTCAGTCTGTCTAAACAGCCGACCAGCTTTAACCGCAATTGCGAAGCCTTCAGAGTACTTTTTGGGCATTGTCCCTTCAGCTTAAATTGCAGGCTCTATCCCTATTACGCCGCAGATGAAGAGCCGTGGAAGTCTCAAAACAGGTGTTAGGCTGTTGCCTGTACTAAACCTTGGACTTTAAAGGCTGTTCTTTCATACATATCACTCGGACTCCCGATTTTTATTTTGCTATACGTGGCGGAGGGAAACTGGGACTTGTTTGTGTTGTGCTTGTAAATGAAATGTTGTGGAAAGTAGTGAGAAGCAAAGGGAGCTTGTCACAGTGAAAAGACTCTTGTATAGAGTGGGCATTGAGTGTAATATCATCGGAAATCGTCATTTCATTTTATAGGATGTCAGCTGATGCAAATCTACCTCTTTTGGAACCTGGTAAAAGACTGTCCTTTCAGTGGTAGACAGACATTTGCAATGCAATGCTGTCTGGGTAAATCTTTCTGCTAGGCACAAAGCTGATGTCTCTTGGTGTTGATCTGTAATCCGGCGCTGTCCGTGGGGTCTTGGGGTCCCAAGCACGACTGATCTAGGCTTGGTAGAGATCTGCATACATTTGCGTTCTTCGCACTGTCCCTGATTCTCCTTAAAACAAAGCTCTAGGGTGCCATTACCTTTTTATGGTGGGTATGACCCAGTACCCTGGGAAAATGTTAGTGGGCTGAAACAAACCTAAAGGTACATAGTAACTGGAGGCGAGTTTAGAGTCCTGAAATCCAAGTAGGTAGATCAAAGATCATGAATGGAGTTTGACCAGCTGAGTGGAGGCGCCAGGGCATCTAAAGATGGTTTGGTAGGGCTCTAAAGCGCCCAGCTCATTTCCTCCTTCTTTAGTGGGTTTCTTAGCCTTTGTGTGGAGTAGACAGAACTGTTGCTGGTGTTTGTTGATGCCTGTTTAAGCACATCTCTTCAATATTCCTGTGATAATGAGGTTTCCAAAGGTCTTTCATTGTTACCCAACCTACACTAGAAACCTTTCTGTCAAGCCGAGAATGCGTTCTGTCCTCATTACAAGTCTGATGGTCCGGAAATAAGGGTGCCAAGAGCAATGTACCAGCACCCTTTCTGGAACGCCAGGCTACGAGTATGCCTGGTCCCCGGCAGGTTTGACCTGCCTGAGCACTGGCCCCTGCAGGCATGATTTTCACAGAAGAACCGTCACCATTAGCAACGGTGCAGGTGCATCTGTGTCCCCATTCCTGTGGGAATTTACCACCGCCTGACATCCCGAGCCACCGGGACTTGGAATATTCTGGTGGCACTGCAATATTACAGTGTTACGGGTTTGGCAGAAACCCACCGGTAGCATTGGTGGGTTTCTGCCAACCTCATAATGAGGCCCAGTGTGTATTAGTGTTTGTTTGCATTGAGAACCACTTCCTTGTTTCTTAGTGAATCATGAAGGAACTCGTCACTTATCCTTTTAGTGTGACGTTTTAGGGAGTGCTTTCGCGCCACCTGTAAGCTGAAACTGTTGCATTGGAGAACAGATAAGAGGAGATGGTATTTAAGGAGGGAAACAAAGCTTGTGGTTGTTGTTTGGATTTTTATCCACCCATTGACCAGCTGTGGCTATGCTAGTCCGTATGGCCACTATCTGACCCATCTTGCAAAAAAACACATCCTACTGGGATGACTTTGAGCTGGCTCTTTCAGAGTGACATCACACTTTGTGTTTCATCGGACCTGCCAGTGATATTTAAAAGCAGTCTTCTAAGACTTAATAGCTCAATTGAAGCTGGAAACGACCTCCTGTTGTAATACAAATGTTTTAAACACTTGTGCTCTCAGCCACTTGATTTATAAGCAGTAGGTGTGTCCTTGCATCTGTTAATTTTCTCCGAAGTCTTGTTAAAAACAATCATTTGCAAAGCCAATATTTTTGGCTTGTGTATAGATATTTGAAACACTTTTGGCAAGTACTGGCCTCACATGCGAAGGCACTCACAACATCTTATGGCCGGTAGTGCCATTATGGCAATGCCTGGCTAATGTGTATTCCATGCTTACACACAAGAAAATATAAATGGCTTCGCCAATGCTTGTTGTCAAATTGTCAACATGTCCTTTTTCCTGCTGGGTGAGGTGGAAGGCGAAAATCAGGAGCTAATCTCTTTCTGCTTGTCGAAGGGTAAAGTACTTAGCCAGGTGTACGAGGTGGCGAGTTGGAACCTTCTGGTCTTTTGGAGGGGCAATGATGAAAGGAAAAGGTGGTAGACTCCGTTCCTTCTGAGGGTGCCGCGCCAATGAGGGAGCTGTGGTATTGGTCATGTCCATCGAAGTAGGCCATGCTGGTGGGGCCAGACGTGGAAGAGTCATGCATATTGGAGAAGGTCTTGCTAACAGGCACAGACTGGCCTATAGGGCAATAGGCCCATGGCCGAACCAAAACAGCAGAATGCTGGTGTGGGCCTGTTTTTTTGGTCAGAGTGGGCTACTTTTCTGGCCACTGTGGGCCAGTTTGATGAGTTACTTCACTATTTGACTAATAGATATGACCACTGTTGCTGGTCTGTTCTGACCCGCCGGGAGCACCGGCCCCTGCAGGCAGGATTTTCAGGGAAGCAAGGGCGCCGTTAGCAACTAGGCCAGTCAAAGCATCCCAGCCCTCCATGTCTGGCCAAGCTCATCCTATATCAGTGGAACCATCCACCAGCAGGGCCGCTTTGCCACCACTGCCAGTTCAGCCATCTGTTAATCATGATGGAGTTGTGAGTGTGTTGCCAGGTGTCAGGCAAAGGCAGACTGAGTGATGAGGCATGAAGGTGCATTCTTGGAGCGGATATGTGTGTTGGACCAGGTGGGTGGATATTGGTGTTGGGCGAGATGGTGGATGTGGGTGTTGGTGTGGGATAGGTGGGTGGTATGGGTGCTGGGCATGGGCAGGTTGGCTGATCATGAGTTTTGGGGATGGGGAGGTAGGTAGATATGGGTGTTGGGGATGGGGAGGTGAATGGATATGGGTGTTGGGTATAGGAAGGTGGGTGGATATGGGTGTTGGGGATATGGAGGTGAGTGGATATGGGTTTTGGGGATGGGGAGGTAGGTAGATATGGGTGTTGGGGATGGGGAGGTGAATGTATATGGGTGTTGGGGATGGGAAAGTGGGGCATGGGTGTTGGGGATGGGCAGGTGTGTGGGTATGGGTGTTGATTTGGGGGAGGATGGTGGGTATGGGTTCTGGGTAGGGGAGGTGGTTGGATATGGGTGTTGGTGATAGGGACGATGGGTGGATATTGTTGTTGGGGATGAGGAGGTGGGTGATCATGAGTTTTGGGGATGCAGATGTGGGTGGATATGAGTGTTTAGGATGGGGAGGTGTATGGGTGTTGGGGATGTGGAGGGGGTGGGCATGGGTGTAGAGTATGGGGAGGTGGTTGGATATGAGTGTTGGGGATGAGGGTTGGTGGTCATGAGTTTTGGGGATGGGGAGGTGGGTGGACATGGGGGTTAGGGATGGGGAGGTGGATGGGTGTTGGGCATGGGTGGGTATGAGCGTTGGGTCGGGGGAGCGTGGTGGATATGGGTATTGGGGATGGGGGTTGGTGGTCATGAGTTTTGGGGATGGGGAGGTGGGTGGATATGGGGGTTAGGGATGGAGAGGTGGATGGGTGTTGGGCATGGGTGGGTATGAGCGTTGGGTCGGGGGAGCGTGGTGGATATGGGTGTTGGGTATAGGAAGGTGGGTGGGTATGGGTGTTGGGGATATGGAGGTGAGTGGATATGGGCTTTGGGGTGGGGAAGTGGGGCATGGGTGTTGGGGATGGTCAGGTGGGTGGGTATGGGTGTTGGGAAAGAGGAGGTGGTTGTATATGGGTGGCTGGTGATGGGGAGGTGAGTGGGTATGGGGATGGGGAGCTGGGTCGATGTGTGTGTTGAGGAAGGATGTGTTGCACTGTTTTGCACAGTTCACAATAAAACCTGAGCAAATGCAAGGACACATGTTTTTGTATGAAGGTGATATATTCAAAACATGGCTATAATTATTTTTATTTCTTTTGTTTTATTTGCCTTATTGTTAACAGAACAACCTTTAGCAAAATACCTCAAACACATCACATCATAATTTATTAAAACATGTCTATATACAAAAGTGGGAAGCAGATGAAAAGTAGTGTGTATAGAAATAATGTTCAATTAGTTCTTGCCGCACCAGACATCCCTCCCATCCGTCTTCACTCTCACAGCGCGGCAGCGCTTCATCTGCAGACAGTCATAATTGTCTGTTGGGGGCAACATGTCCTCATCAGGGGGTAGGAGGACATTTCGCCTGAGGCAGAGGTTGTTTAGCATGGCACAGGCAACAAACCTTCTCTGGCCTGTACTTCAGGGCTCCTGAAGTCCGGTGGAGACACTGGAAACATCCTTTCAGCGTGCCAACTGTCTGCTGTATGCACAGAATGGTCCGGACATGTGCTTCATGTTGGGCCACCTCCTGTGGCATACGCGGATTGTGCCCAGGTGTTATCAGCCATGGGATCTGTGTGTATACAGAGGCACCGGCAAGTGCAAAGTTCACAGATGTCAGTTACAGTACATTGAGGAGGTGTGGCATGTTGCAGTTACTCTCTTTAAGCAGTTATGGTGCATTGTGGTACCATATGGTTTTACATCCCAGTAATTTAAAGTAGTGTATTGACCTACAGATGTACATATGCATTGTCACTGTCAGTTACTCCATGCATACAGCTCACATACACTGGTTGTGAAATACATGGTCTGTGATTGGATTTGCAATGTATATGTTGTCGGCGCTGTTGTCAGCGCTGGGCCTCTGTGTTGATATCATGCATGTGCCATGATGTGCCATGATGGGTGATTTGTTGTTCTTGTGCATGTTTGTGGTGTCTGCGTTCCTTCCGTTATGGCTTCACATACATGGTTTGCGGATTCCATGCCATCATTGTCTGCCCGTTTTACACTGTCATTGAGCAGTTTTGAAATCTGCTTGAATAGGTATGTGTTCCTTATGCATTATGGATCCTGTAGTTTTCTGTTTGTGTATTTACTTGTTGGGGCAATATGCATTCATACTACTCCATTGTCCTGTAGGGCCTAGTTCTGTGTGTTGCTGGATGCCATGTGGGTGGTGAGATGACAGGTCCTCCATGTACAGGGCATGCATTGATCAATGGTAATGCCCCCCCTTCACATTGCATTTCGCGTGTGCTCTGTGATGGCTCTTGTACTCACCCAATATCCATATTGGTTGGACTCTGTGGCTCTCCATTTATGCAGGCAGTGTGGTGTTCCACAGGACCCTGGCATCGTGGGTTGTACCGGGAAACCGGGCACAGTAATATGTGATCAAGAGGTCTGTATTGCAGGTGACCTCGACATTCATTGAGTGATACCGCTTCCTGTTGCGGTATGCCTCTTTGGAATGCATGGTGGGTAGCCAATGCCACATGGGTGCAGTTCAGAGTAGCAATTACATTGGGCTGGTGTACTGCTGTGTCAAAACCTGCCTTCCTGGCATTTATCTGTGCCAGGGTGGTGTGCAGGGAGATGTGCAGGGTGCATTACTCGGAGTGCTTCAAGCACCTCCAGTGGCACATGTGAAAATGTGGGCTGACACATGCCATTGTTATGATATGTAACGCACTGCATAGTACATAGTTTATTTCTATTGTGATGCGCGCGTGTCTGTGTATGATTCTAGAACAGAATGGCGTTTCAGAGTCATACACGACGAGCTGCGAGACCAGAAGCTGCTCCAACCGGGGGCTCCTTATTATTATAAATAAACCAAGTTTTAAGCATAAGTAATCACTGCGTCTTAGTATTAAGTAAAATACAATTGCCGACAAGGAGTTTTCGTTCTGAGGGAGTCCCCGGCTGCGGTGGGTGAAACCAAGACTCCACGCCTACGGAGCATACATCGCACGCACATCAAAGGACACTAAACAAACAGGAGTGACCTAAGGTAACAATTTTCATAAAGATTGAGGAGAGGAACATTGTTGAAATACCTTCGTAAATGGTCACAGGACATTATACGAATGTGCGCGAGCCGTGGGACCAACGGCACTAAATATTAGAGTAAATACGTGAAATACGTGCCACCATTTTAGGGTTGCAACATTACATTGCCATGACAACGTTGTTTGTGAACTAATACGAAACTGCTGCAGGAACACATATTTAAATATTAGCAGTGCAACGAGTTGTTATTCAGTGTCAAGCCGGATGAAGTGACTGCCTACTCACTCACAGGTAATAATAAGTAGAAGGAGTAAATGCAATGTTATAGCAAACAAGCAAAGCATCCATCAAGAAAGATATTGTGTTATGAGTTTTCTTCATCTTATGGAGTTGCATGTATGAAGTGATACCATTACAAAAGTGTCTACTGATTTTGCCACGGTTAAAAAAAAAAAAAGAAAAATATATATTCAGCGTCAAAACAGACAAGCAAAGCACCATTGAAGAAGACATTATCCTTGGTTTAGAGTTTTTGGCTATCTCATAAGTTGTTAATTATGAGGTGATACCTTTTCAGAACTCATTGAGCATAGCCATCTTTAGTTTCATTTTATAAAAAATAAAAAATACATTGTGTGAAGGACAATTACATAATACTGCGCAATGCAAAATATTCCAGCTCCTATGAAATTCCTAGCACATCCTGGCAACCCAATATGTTCCTGGGAACAATGGCAAGATATTTTCCAGGTGTACCTGCGATCAATCGGAGGGTCCAAGCTTAATGACGACATGAGAGAGGCCACATTTTTGAACTGTGTGGGTGCAGAAGCTTTGAGAATTTTTAGGACATTGCCAGAGTTAGTAGATGATGAGGACTGTTCTGGTGACTCTTCTTTCAGCACTGTAAGGAAATATGAAACAGCAATGACAAAGTTAACAAGACATTTTGGAAATAAAACTAATATAGTTTTGGAGCGATACAGATTTTTTTCGAGGAAACAAAACAAAGGGGAGAGTGCTGACAATAACATAGCTGCATTACGGGACCTCATATCAACGTGTAATTTCACTGGTGTGGCAAATGAATATGTAAGAGATCTATTAGTCTTACATGTGGCAGATGCTTGCATTCAGCAGCGATTGTGGCAAGCGAAAGATCCCACGTTGGAACAAGCCATTGAGATAGCAAGATCAATAGAATTAGGAGAGAAATGTATGAAGGAAGTACAAAACAAGCCAGAATTTTGTGAAGTAAAGTCCGTGCAGGATTCACATCAAGGAGAGCATAACAAAGATGAAGAGGCATTAATTGCCATTGTAAAAAAATTAACAAAGAATGAATTTGGTATGAATTCCAGGAAAGACAGAGGGACAACCTACAGGTCAGAAGGTAGATGTTACAAATGTGGGTGGTATAGACAAAGAATGTAGAAAAAGATTGTCCTGCCAATTATATGGAATGTTACAAGTGTGGTCAAGGTGGACATTTTAGTAAAGTTTGCCGGAATACCAGAGGAAGAGGCAGATCATATTCACAACCTATGAACACTTTACAGAGAAATGGTGATCGTTTTGGAAGAAACAATGTATCAAGCATAAAAGCATTACAGGAGGTTGGTGGTCCAGGTCCAAGTAATTTATTAGCAATTACAGATGGTTTTGAAGAGGAGGTGCACATTTTAGCCTTCATGCCGACAGATGGTAGTGTGGGCCCATGGGTTTCAATGTGTATAAATGGAATACCGTTGCAGGTAACGGTGGATACTGGATCCCCATATACGAAGGTGGATGCAGAAACATTTGCCAAGGATTTGAAAGGGAGAATGAAGGATTTGCAACTCACAAAAGTAAGAGAAACTGGTTACGGCAAGACTCCTATCAACATTATAGGTTACACATGGGTGCATTTACACTTTGAGGGAAGGAGAACCGTTTGCAGGCTGTATGTTGCTGAAAATGGATTTTCCATAGTTGGATGGTTGGAACAAGTGACACTGAAAATCAGAATACATCCAGGTGAAAGGATACCCATTTTAAGTATTTCTGAAAACAGTTATGACACTTCAGAGAATTTAGCTAGAAGTTTTCCGAAAGTCTTCAATGATAATATTGGATTGTTAAAAGGATTCAAACATCACATTGTACTCAAAAGAGGAGCCAAACCAGTTTTTCACAAGGTAAGAAACATTCCGATTGGCACTAGGGAGGCTTTGCAAAAAGAGTTAATGAGATTATGTGAGCAAGATATAATAGAACCTATTGAGAGCTCGGAATGGTTGTCACCAATTGTGACCGTGCAAAAACCTAATGGGTCGATCAGAATGTGTGTCGATTTGAGAGACTTAAACAATAGCATCTAGGTTTAGCGACACCCGTTACCCAACATTGGAGAAATGCTCACCACAATGAAACCGCAAAGTTCTTTACAACTTTAGGCCTGTCTTCCGCCTATCATCAAGTGGTACTGGAGGAGGAATCCAGATATCTTAAATCCTTCATTACTCCACTGGGAGCTTTCAGGTATAAGAGGATGCCATTTGGGCTGGCATCAGCTGCAGCTGTGTTCCAGAGGTTAATGCAGCTCCAGTTTAATGGACTCCAAGGGGTATACTATTTCCAAGATGACATACTTGTGTCTGCAATGTCGGAAGATGAACATGATGCAAAAGTGCTGGGGGTTCTACAGGTTATTCAACAAAAAGGACTCACTCTCAAGATTGAAAAATGTAAGATAAAAAAAATGAAGTTACTTATCTGGGTCATTGTATAAATTCCGATGGCATAAAGCCCAAAGAAGGTTTGGTGGACACAATGTTGAGAATTCCGGATACAATTAACATAGACCAGCTGAGAAGTTTTTAGGTCTAGCGGAGTATTATTCAAAATGTGTAGATCATTATGATGACAAAACAAAACAGATGAGAAGTTTGATGTGCAAAGGAACAAGGTTTGTATGGTCGGAAGATTGCAAGAAGGAGTTCAATGATATGAAGATGTCAATCAATAAGGCACCTACTCTTAAGATGTTTGATTATAGTGCCAAGACTCTGATTTCCGTTGATGCCAGTAATGTGGGCCTGGGGGGAGTATTGGAGCAAGTACAAGGAGGTGTTGTGGTTCCGATTGCTTTTGCCTCCAGAATGGTAAGGGGAGCAGAGAGAAACTATTCGACCATTGAGCGGGAAGCCTTAGGAGTCAAATGGATTCTGGAGCATTTTAAGGACTCATTTGGGGCATTCCAGTAGATCTTAAAACAGATCATAAACCACTCATTCATATTTTAAACTCAAATAATCCCCATTTAACATCTCCGTGTATAAGAAGGTGGACTTTGATCATCATGCAATTTAATGTTAAAGTGAAATACACCCCTGGAAAGACCAATGTGGTGGCTGATTGTTTTTCTCGTTTACCTTGTGATGCGGATAAAAATGATCATGCAGATAATGAGGAATTGTCTGTAGATCAAGACATGGAATGTATTATTGCACATATACATCCAGGGTTCTCAAAGGATGAGTGGGTCAAGTTGGTGGAGGAAGATACTGAACAAAGCGAGTTGAGAAGTGCAGTCGAGACTGGGTGGATAAATGTGGACGAGTGCATCAAATCATGGGAAAGGATTAAGGATGTGATTTCCAGTGATAGCACATGTATTTACCGTGGTAATCGTACAGTTCCACCATTTAAACTAAGAGAGAGAATAATGGAGATTTCTCAGGAGGATCATGTGGGGAGAAGCCTTACTAAAAGAAGGGTGAGAGAGGCCTATTGGTGGCCCAATATGTGGAGTGAGTTAGAAGACCTGGTCAAAGAATGTACTGCATGTGCTGTAAGCGATAAAAGTAAAATGACCCACATCACGCCATTGCAACCTGTAGAAATACCAAGATCAGTCTGGACTAAACTAGCTATCGACATAACTGGTCCATATGAAATGCTTGAATCTCACAAGATATATTTCATAGTATTGGTGGACTATACTTCTAAATGGGTAGAATGTGGAATAGTGGAGGACACAGTTACGGCTCTGAAAGTAATGAAGTTTCTGGAAGAAATTTTCAACAGAGAAGGTGATCCACAGGAATTAATATCGGACAATAGAGTACAATTTCTATCTGTAGAGATGCAGAATTTTTTAAAGGAGCAAGCTATCCGGCACAGAACCGCTGCATTGTACCATCCAATGGGTAACGGATTAGTGGAAAGGATGAACCGTTTTATAAAAGGAATCATTCAACTGGCGATCATCAACAAGTTACCACACTCAAGGAAGCACTAAATACATACCGAGTTACTCCACATTCAACAACAGAGGAAGAACCTTTCACTTTGATGAGGGGAGGGTTGGCTACAAATAGACTGCTTGGTTGATTATAAAAAAGAACAAGGATATAAACATGGAAGAACTTGTAAGGAACTTGTAAGGGACTTGTACGTTCTAATGTTGGCAGCTGGTTCAAGCGAAAGCGCAAGTAGATATTGCGAGCCCTATTGCAAGGAAAGAGGTAGATGTATTTCGGTAGATTATTCTCTTTTCAGAGGAAATGTGGCATATTGTTTGTAGGTCTGATATGATTCTAAAAGGTCTATTGTGTCAGACCAGTCTTTAGTAAATAATGTGTGTATTGTTCTGGCTGGTCTCGAAACAAGTTCCTCCTGAGAGGATTGTATGTCCGTCAAGAGCGTGTTCATATTGTCCTTGTAACCATTATTCCCAAATCCAGGGATTCTGATGTTAACATTTCCCTTAAGTCAACATACAAGGAATTTCTTGGGGGCATAACATCCTTGCTTAACAGGCCAGTGGTTTCCAACAAATCCTACATTGCCCTAGGTCATGCCTAAGAATTGCATTTGCAATTGACTTAGACAGCCCAAGGGTTTCGTTCCAAATAACACCCTGAAGGGTATTTACATAATGGTCCAAGTCTATTGTTTATCATGTCCAATCGATATAGAGTTATTGGTAAACCTTAGCTAGGTAAAATCGCATTAAGGGAAAGAGCGAAAACGTGCACAATTTGTTGCTGATTTTTTTAATCAGAGATATCAAAGGCCGAGTTTCAGTCTTCAAGGAGTCCTTCTAGTCAGATATTGGGCAGTTGTTTGGGAGATGAAATCCCAAATATCTGATAGAAGAGACCATTGCAGCCTTTGCTCGCCCACTTTCCAATACATAACTTTAGGTCTAGTTTTGGTGATGAAGATGACACTTTTTGACTTATTTCCGTTAAACAGGAGATTGTTGTGCGTTGCTAATAATAATAATAATAATAATTTGTTTTTTTATTTAGCGCTTTGATCTAAAGTGCTTTACATTAGACATATTTACATACAATACTATTATTACCCAATAGAAATTAGTACTCATTTATAAACCTCGGAAGGATGAAAGGCCGAGTTGGCCTTGCTGGGATTTGAACCTGTGACCTGCAGATCAAACACAGATCACAGCAATGAGCATTTAACCCGCTGAGACATCTGAAAAAGGGGCAGGGGCCATATGCGAAGAACAAGTCAAGAGTGTGCTGTAAACCGATCAGGGTCTTGTCAAAGAATAGCAGGTCATCAGCGAATGCTAACCAGTTCAACTTGAGGTAATCTATCTTAATCAGATAGGCAGGTGTAAGAGACCATAGGTGGTCATTATCACTGACATACGTTTTAAAGGGTGCAGTGGCCAGGGCACAACCCTGTTTGTGACCCCCATGCATTTCAATGGGTCCTGACACCATACCCTCCCAGGTCAATTTGACTTCAATCGTGGTACCAGTATGGAAGGTCGCCAACAATTGCACCGTTTTCCTCGGCACACCTCATGTCAGCAGCTTATTCCACAGAATACTGCGATTGACTGTTGAAGGCACTACTCATGTCTATGGACGCCATATACGTAGTGCCTACTGAGCCATTTTTCTCAGCCTCCTGAAGATGAGCCATAATGGTGGCAGTTAGTACTGTGCCCATTCATGGTCGGAATCCCACTTGGAAATACCCAGAAGCATCAGCCAGCTGTTAAAGTCTCTCAACAATAAGGCTGAGATAATGTTGTTGTTGCCTCTAGGAGAGCAATGTAGTTGGTAGGGTTGTTAATATTCCCTTTTTGTATATAGGAATTATAATAGAGTCAGTGCAGGGAAGAACATGCAAGAGAAAGATTGATTTAAAGAGAGCAACCAGCATGCATGCCTATAGTGGAGGATCACTCTTAATGACTATGGGAACTAAGACATTTGGGCCCAGGGCCCTTGAGGCCTTGGCCCTAGCAATAGCACACAATAAATTGTCCTCATCCCATGAACAGGCCCCACGGACCCTCAACACCGCTATTCTACTATCTACCAAAATCTCCAGTCTGCCATGCTTGGCCAGGTAAAGTTCTGCCCAGGAGTCTGCAGAAAGGGGACCTATCGTATGTGAAGTAATAGGGCTCCCCTGGGAATTTATTATAGCCAGGAACTCCAAAGAATTGCTATTTTTTAGTATTTTCAGAATTATTTGGTTGTCATTAATTTGCATCAGGGCTTTCAGAATTTTAATCTAGTTCTTATGTCCCTGTAGAATCAACTTTCTCTTATAATCAAAAATGTCAGCAGGACAGTGTTCCGGTACCGCGTCTCTGAGCCGCTTTCTCTTACGCTTTTTAGCATCAGCCCCCCTTACACCATACACATGAGGCGGTTTAGCAAACCCCTTGTGCCTGCCCTTACCGGTTCATTCTTTCAGACATTGCAGAACCGTTATGTTGAACTGTTTTGTTGAAAAAAGGTTAGCCTGAGATTCACCCACTAAACACTCATTTGATGTTAGTTTCCTTGGGGCTTTAGGGAAACCGCTGCAAGCAGTAGTGTTCCATTGGCTGTTAGACCATCGCCAAGGTCGGGCAAAACGCGTGTAACACTATTGGAATATGTAGGTTTAACTGCACGGTAAAATGGTTGCTGAATTCCAAGTCTTTCATAGATAACTGGCTACACACGGGTTTTAGAACTTGAGATACATATATGTAATCTATATTTGAAACGGTATCTCCCCTGTGCCAAGTGAAAGCGCTGGTCACAGACACACTACCTACCCCAGTGCACACGACATACCCAAACTCTGTAAGTAAGTGTTCTATGCCTCCCCAGAGTTTCAGGATCCAAGGTTGCACACCTGACAATCCAAATTAAAGTCTCCCCCTATAATAATATAGGGGGACGCCCCTGATTTCACCAATTGTTGATTGTGAATCCCGAAGCCTGTTGTAGTGTGGAGCACGGGGATTGTGCAGGATTCAATATACATTTCCAAAGAGGATTTCAACATCTGATGTTGCAAGTTGTACATTGATAGCAAGCAAGCCTTCAAGACATGTTTCTATTTCAAGTGATTTGGCTTTGATGTTTAAATCAAAATCAATTGCCTACCCAGCCGGACAGCACCCCGATGTCCTTCTTTTAGCAGGTTTAATAAAAGTCTTGGACCCCTCCAAGTCAAAGTGACCCATTGCCATTGTTTCTTGGAACATAATGTAAGAGGATTCAATTCAACACTACAGCTAAGTCAATGCCTAGTCTGGGATACTGAATGGAAACCCTTATTGATATATCTTTATGTCCAGTTCATGCGTTCTGGATGACTACCCCTATATAACACCCCTCTCTTGGAATCCTCCTGACCCCACTGAGCCAAGAAGTAGTTCTGTTTTGCAATTTAAAAGGTTTATTGGAGAATTTAAACAATATAGATATATATCACACTTTATAATAAATTAATAATTGAATATCACACTGAATCTGATATGATAAAGATTAACAACGGAGAATCTGGCACTAGCACACTTGTGAATAGGAACAGAAGAAGAAGGTGGTAGAGAATGCTTTATATAAGTTCAGATGGATGTAATGTTGAATGAAAATGCAATACAGAAAATACTCAATATGATTTCAACAAAACAATGTAATCACTTTTCTCTGGCAATCCCCTCCCCCCTTTATGCAATGCAAGGAAATGGAAGGAAAGCACACAGTTCTCAGAAATGCAATCAAATGTAATTCAGTTCACCCCAGCAGCTTAGACTACAGAAGTTTACACACAGGCCCAAAATGCTTTTATATGTGCTGGCAATGAAGTGAAAAATATGCTAAAATGCTTTTAATTCCCTCTAGAGGTTCAGGGTGAGTGGTATCAAGTTAATATTAGTCCAGGCTCACTTTAGCAATATTCTAGGAATGATTGGCAGGTTGCAAACGAATTTTTAGCAAGGAAAGCAAAGAATCTTCCGATTGTGGCAAAAGTATCGGGGGTAGGAATGCGGTTCTAGGTTCGTAGAAAATCCACGATTCTAAGCTTTCTGAGGAAAGTTACTGCAAGTCTCTAGCACAAACGGTTACGGAGATATGAGCGATTAAATAAAGGTAGTTTTTCGGATTTGGAAGGTTAAAATTCAAAGTGACAAGTGCAGCTTGCAACTAGAAAATGACAGGTGACAGCTTTACAAATGACAGGTGACAGTTAGGAGACAGTTCTACTTAGATTAAAATAGATTGAATTATATTATTTTAACTAAGAGATTGGTTCTGCACAGTCTTGCTAGGTACTCACACTATATTCTTGAATTAAATGGGCCTCGCCACGGATCTGGTCAGGTTTTAGACTGGACTCTGGTCTGGTCTCTGCACTTCACAGTGATCTGGGTCAGCTCTCTCTCTCTCTGGATTCTGGAGATTGATGGATTTGAAGTCTGGATCTTTCTGCACAGCTTTCTCTAGAGATTGATGGAGGTAAAGTATGGATTTCCCCGGCAGAGCGTCCCGCAGCAAATGGATTTGAAGGTCCCTATCTGTCCTGTCTGTCTGCTTTTATCTGTTTTTAAAATGGGTGTGTGTGCAGCATCACTAAACCCTACCCCTCTACACTTGCCATTGGCCCAATTCTCCCCTCTCCCATGATTGGGGAAGGAACTGTGAGTCAGAGTGATGCTGTAGGTTTTATGGGTCAGAGGATCCTCCCCTGTCAAATTGCACACAATCTATATTTGATTAAAAAAAACATATTTGCACAGGTACACATTCGTTTAAAATTACACGCACCCATCACATATCACAGGAGGTATACCCTGTCCAAATCTGCTCTTCCTGGGGGCTTGCATTCAGAAATGGCAACATTTGCACTTTTTAACTGATTTTGCAATTTCAGACATTAACCCAAATTTACACACATGTGCTCAAGGAGTATGGACATTAGTTGATGAAGTGTCAGATTTTTCACATGCACACATTTTGAGTAATATCCTCTTTTCCGCTAAAACCCCCCTGAACATACCACCGGGTCCTGACACGTCTTCAAATGTGCACCGAAAAATCACAAGAATTATGGTATCATTTAAATAATTTTCACAAGTCCGTACTATGAGTTATTCATCTTTTTCTAAAACCATATTCTGGCTGGCAGGGGTGAGTCTTTTCCGGTCACATGGTACAGAAACCAGTCTTTCCAGTTTCTGCCAAGCTCAGAGACCCTGCCCCTCCCAGCTTCTGCCAAGAGGAAGCTGTTTTACGACATCTGCAATAAACCATCTGCCTGGGTGAAGGGGGTTGCATTGTTCAGAGCTCCTGTATTCTGTGGGGGCTCCCCTTAATTCAATTATCAGAGAGATGGCATATCCTTAGTGTGGCCAGCAGGAAACAGCCAGGCCTGGGAAGTTACTTGTGAATCAAGTTTCACTCCTGATGGAGGTAGTTGCCAGGCAAAATTGGAATCTCTTTAAGCCAGTTTTTAGCCACATGTCATTTCTGTTCCCCAGTTTTCTGCATTCAAATAACTAACAATTTTTTACATATGCAGCTAGAATGCTGATTCTAAGTTTAAAACTATGACATTTAAACAATTGCAGCCTATGTGACACTCAAAAGTAGGTCACTCATTTCTTTTAAACATTTAGATTTTTAATGTCTGTAGTTCAGTTTAATTTAAAACTGCTGACTCCATAGCTCAGCTAGTTCTGTTATCAACACTGTTCTGGGCTCTTCATCTTCCAGATTTTGTAAGCACACAAAACTCCATTCTGCCAAATGTCTGCTGGTGTTCAGTGAAAATGTTGCATATCCTGCAATGTTTAAAATGGGCATTTGAAGCTTGCATTCAGGGAAACCAAAGGTAATTTTAAAGCGCTTTGAAGCTAACCGGCGCTACTGTTTTTCCTTTGGCAACCCATTTCACTCATGGCACCCCGGCCCATCCTGCTTGCATTGGTGGGCGGAAAGTTAGGCAACCATTTTAGTGTGCACAACTGCGCGGTTTTCATAGATTCTGGCGCACATGTGGGCTTTTTCGGCCATCTTGGATTTCCTAAGCCCACAGCACCAAATGTTGTAGCATAATAGTCCAAACGTGGGTCAGAACACCCAACAAACCCCCCCGCCCGACGGCACTTGGATTGAGTCGAGGGGATGTCGGGTGCACAAGGGTTTTGACCCACGCACTGGTATGTCCGCATAATCTTCTTCCAATTCTGCAAATGGCACAGTTCAGCATCTTTTCCTCCATCCGGTACTGATCGATCGGTTCTCCTCGCCGGTCCTGATGGGAATATTGGGCGGTACACCGGGCCCCTTGCGTCTCTGCTCCCGGTCTCCGGATCGTCCTCCTTGTCCCGTCTCCAGGTTTTCTTTCTCCTAGGACGACAAAGGAAGAGCGGCAATACCTATTCATAGACATTTTTCCACCACTGTTGAGATAGTGGGGCAGCATATGCATTTCATCATAACGAAACATTACATTCTTATTTTGAAAAAAAAACAGTATAACTAAGAGACAGTTTCATGCAAATCACAATATTTTAGAGACTAGATGTGGTATGTTTTATGGTTGGAACTGAATTAGTCTGAGACAGTACCCGCTAGGATTCCAGAGGATTCCTCCAGTTGTTGCAGAGTGTGCCTGGGATGGCAACATTTCAACTGGTTTATGTGGACCCACTTGTCTTCCCCCGCTGCCAAAGGACCTTTGGGGATGTGGATTTTGTAGGCCACAGGGGAGATCTTGTCGATGATCTCAAAGGGTCCCTTCCATGTAGGCAAGAATTTCCGCTGTTTTGCCTGGTTTCTTTGGAAGTTGTATAGATAGACCCGGTCCCCTACCTGATATTCCTTCCTGGAAGTTTTCAGGTCATAATGGGTCTTCATGCTATCAGCCGATCTTTCTAGATTCCGCTGAGCGTAAGCAAAAGCATGTTGGAGGTGTTTCCTTAAATTCTCCACATACTCATGAGTAGTGGAGGCATTTATCAGTGTCTGCTCTTGGGTCCTATAGAGCAAATGCTGAGGAAGCACCATCTTGCGTCCAGTCATCAACTCGAATGGTGACATTTTGGTTGCAGATGAAGGGGTAGATCTGATGGCCATTAGGACCAGAGGTAATCGGATATCCCAACTTGGCCCAGAATCTGCCACAAACTTCTTTAATATGCTCACAATGGTTCGGTTATATCTCACTACTGCCCCAGAAGAAGCTGGCCGGTAAGCAATATGCAACTTCCTTTTGACCCCCAGTATCTCCCACATCTTTGTCATTACTTCACTAGTGAAGTGGCTACCCCTGTCTGACTCAATCCTTTGAGGTAGACCGAAACGGGAAAAGATGTGGTTAATCATCAGGGCAGCTGCGGTTTCTGCCTTGCAATTTGGGGCTGGGAGACATTCCACCCACTTGGTAAACAAGCATGTCACAGTCAACATGTACTTATTCCCCCTAGCAGAGCGAATCACGGGGCCTACAAAGTCGATTTGTAAATCTGACCATGGCAGTGTCATCCCCCTCTTTTGGAGAGGTGCACGGTGTGTGAGGGACGTCGGCTGAAATTGTGCACACACAAGACACCCCTTCAAGTATTGGTCGAGGTCCTGCCCCATGTGTGGCCAGTATGCAACCTCTCTTAAGATTTCCAATGTTGTGTGAAACCCCCTATGACCGGCGGTGGCCGCATCATGGGCGTGACTTAACATCAGGCTTCGGAATGAGGTAGGAACCACCCACTGATCGTGGCCAGCTTTGGATTTCCTTACCAACAAACCGTCTTGGATCCGGAACATTTTTGGACATTTCATCAACACTCTTAGGTCCTCTTTCCCAATGTAATCGGTATCCGTCAGGGGAAAGTTCTCAGGGTCCTCAAGGTGCTGGTAAAATTTACCAATTATTGGATCCCCCTTCTGAGCGGTAATCAAATCAGCATCAGGGGTCTCCTTGCTCCATTGTGCAATTGAAAGGTCATTGTGAGCATTTGTCTGGGACCTAGTGATAGCAGTGACCTGGATTTCCCCCAACAGGGACTCAATCTCAATTAGATCCCCTTGGATGGCCCCGGTTTTGGCCAGCTGATCAGCTAAGTCATTTCCAGTTTTGTCTGGTCCCTCTACTTTGGAATGACCCTTGATCTTTTTCCAATAGATGGTCATCTCATTCGAGGTGACCAGATCATCAATGTTTTGGATCAACTTCCCATGTTTCAAGGGTTTGTTGTTAGCACATAACATGCCTCTGGTTTTCCAATTAACCAGGTGCTCCACGAACCCGTTCCGTACATAATCCGAATCTGTGATTATGACCAGTTTGTGGAGTTGATGCTGGACAGCAGTGAGGATGGCCTGATGCACAGCCATCAATTCTGCCACCTGACTAATTCGGGGACCAATTTTGTATCCAGCGGAGGGTTCTGGGGACTCATTCACCCATGCATTCCCTACGCCGGCCACCAGTTCTTTCTCCCCGTTGTTGTCAACATGGTAAGAGCATCCATCCACATAGACAGTGGGCATTCCCTCACACTTGTCCTCTTCAAAGACTTTGTGTGGGGAATTAAGGTATGCCTCCGTGTTGTCCTTGATTTTTAGACTTTCGTCCTCGAGACAGTTTTCTCTGGCACAATCATGCAAGTCAGCCAGACCTTGTGCGAGGGGACTCTTCTTGTTTTGGCCATATCTGACCTCCACAGGAAAGCCTTGCATTGACAGAATCCAGGAAGTAATTCGGGAATTACTCACATTTCCGGCCCGGATTCTGTCACTTTGGAGATATTGCAGAGGCTGGTGTGGAGTCTCCACTATGATGTGTTCCCCATGGATAAACGGGCGGTAATTCTTCAATGCCCACACCGTCGCCAGGAGTGCCTTCTCACAATCGTTGAATTTTTCCTCCATAGAGGATAAAGTTTTGCTCGCATAGGAGATTACTTTATTGACCTTGTCATGCTTTTGGTATAATACCGCCGTCAAGCACGTATTAGAGAACCCCGTCTCCAGGAAGAACTCCTTGTTTCTGACAGGGTAAGCTAGGCAAGGCGCTTGTGAGAGGCTTCTTTTGAGTTGTTTTACTGCCTCGGCTTGTTCTGGACCCCATTCCCACTTGACCCCCCCCTTCAGGAGATGAATCAGGGGTCTGGTGATCTCTGCGTAGCCCTCAATGAACTTTCTGCTGTAATTAGTCAGTCCAAGGAGGCTCCTTAGTTCCCGCAGAGTTGTGGGGTCTTTCAGTTTCTGAAGTGCTTCCACTTTCTTTTCCTGGGGACAGAGGCCCTGAGCAGTAATCTCATGCCCCAAGAAATTAACACGGGTTCTACACCACTGTGCTTTCTGAAAGGAAAGTTTTGCTCCGGCGGCCCTCAACTGCGTCAGAACATAACGGATCTCCGCTATGTGTTCCTCCACAGATGAACTTTTGATGAGGACGTCATCTACATAAGCCAGGTTACCCCTCGCACCCAGGTCGGGCATGGCCTTATGCAGGAAAATGTTGAATTCATTGCCGGAGTTGAGGTATCCGAAGGGAGTCCGGGTCCATGTGTATTGCTGGCCCCCAAAGGTAAAAGCCAGCTTGTATTGGTCCTCCCTACTGACAGGCACAGTCCAGTATCCATTGGTCAGGTCTATTGCAGTGAATACCTGTGACCCCTGGATCTGGGCCAGCCCTTGGTCAATGTAGGGCAGAGGCCATCGGGAAGTATGGACCCGTTTGTTGAGCTCCCTAAGGTCAGCGCAGAGTCTCCACTGGCCGTTTGGCTTCAATATTCCCAGCACCGGATTATTGAAGGTGCTGTGGACTGGACGGATTATTCCCCGGGACTCAAGGTTCTTAATTATTTCAGTAAGGGACTCCATGGATGCGAGAGGCAAACGATATTGCTTCACAAACACTGGAGTCATGCCAGGGTCCGTGGGGATTGTTGTTGTGTGGATGTCAGTGCGACCACAGTCATATGAGTCTACCGCAAAGAGATCTTGGAAATCCAAGAAAACTTGTTTCAACTTTTGCTTTTGTCCCAGAGTCACACAGGCATCAGCTAGGTTGACTCTCTCTTCCACCATCTGCCTGAAGCCTGGAAAGACTTCTGGTTTGGCTATCTCAGCGGCCTCCTCCAGCTGGGTGGAGAAGTCCCTGGTCAGAGTGCTGATTTGGACTGGAGGCTTCAGGTGGGAAAGGCAGCCCTCATGGTCCTGGAAAATCACCACATCCCTTCTGAAGTCACAAGTCACATCTTCCTTACCATAAGGGCAAGAAGTGTACACCAGGAAGTTCCCCCCATGCCGGGTAAAAATCCTGTCTGGTGTTGTATTGTCATCACTGTCACTGTCAAAGCAGTCCTTGGGGATTGGCCCTAACAGTTCATTACCTAAATCTATGGAAAAATGTCGGTCATCAACCGCCATTCCAATAATGGTGCCTGCGGCTAGAGTAATACTCTTTAAGTCGCTGTTATCCACCTCTATTGGAATGGTGTCATGTTCTATGTTGACTAATGGTGTTGGGTTTACCCCCAACCCTTGCAGTTGGAGAGAAGCATTTAGATGTATGTAAGCATCAGGGTTTTTCAAATGTTGTCCTCTTTTAGCTTTCACTTCCAGGGAGAATTGTCGGGTCCTTTCTGGGATGGTGACTTCCTCTTTGATCTGAATTTCAACTGCATAAGGTAGCAATTGAGCTGACCTAAATGCTTTTTCTGGATCATCAAAGCCCATGGGATTATCCGCTAATCGGGACCAAGCTTTGAAGTTTATTAGGTCCAAACTAATGGCAAAGCGATTGAGAATGTCACTGCCTAAGTAAAAGGCGGCAATGACGTCTCGCACGACCCAACAATTATGGACTATGCTCTTGTTGCCAATGGAGATTTTGAGCATACACCTGCTTGGCAGGAGATGTTTGGAATAAGGTGCTTCCAGGTCCATTCCCCATTTGTCTATCAGTTTGAAGGTGGGAATGGCTGGATCTTTTGGGAGTTGGCGAAACATGGCTTCGCTGATGAAGCTCTTACCATTGTTCACGCACACTCGAGCGAGAACAGAGTCCTTCCCATCATTTAACTGAACAGGGATGAACAACTGCTCTCCAATTTGCTGAATATCAGCCAGGCTCTGAGCTGATTTCACATCTTTCTGGGCTATAGGAGTGGGAGTTTCTGATTGTGGATTGGTAAAGAATCTCAGAGTGTTTCCTTCCAGCGTGGAGTACCACTTTAGACTGGAAGGAAGGTTGATCTTCAGAAATAGAGAGGACCCTCCATCACCAGTCTGTTGTCCTACTGCTATTACTGTCACGTCAGGAATTTGGCTATTCTGGAAGTGAAATTCTACTTGGTCAGATTTTTGTTCAACCATGTGGCAGGTGCCGTTTAAACTAACATGGTTGACACTCTGTTTTAATTTTATTGGTCGGCTAGTCTGGGTCCAGAGGACCTTGTTTACGCAATCAATTAGGGGTGACAACATTCTCAGGAGGTCATTCCCTAGTAAACAAGGGGTGCCCTCTGGAGTCACAACTATGACCGGGTGTTTCAACCTGTGTCACCCAATTTTAATGTCCAAGTCTGCCGTCCCCTCGACGGGAATTTCCTTCCCGTCAAAGTTCTGGAGTTGTCCAGGAAGTGAGGTGAGAGGAATTTGGTAATTCCCTCCCCTTCCTGCATTCAGTTCATCAAAGGCCCTTCTGGACAGAAGGGTGGCTTGAGATCCAGTGTCCACCAGTGCCAAAATTGTACCCTGCCCCTGTACCTGTACCGGGGCATAATATCTTCCCTCCTTCTCCTCAAGGGGGCACAGATAATGCACATTTTTGGACAACTGGTGGGCTAACTTTCTGGTTTTGGACATCGCTAGGGAAGAGATTTGGGCAGAATTCTGTGGAGAGCCTTGGGAATCTGAAAGAAAAAATTGGCAACTGGAGATCAGAGCCATTGTGGGTTCCCCTGGCTCCGGTTCTGGGCCGCCCCCCCCTTTTTGGAGGCAGTCACCAGGATGGGTTTGAACCAGGGGATTTTCTTGCTGTTGGTTCTGGGATGAGATGGTGGGCGGCGGTAGCTCAGTCTCCACATCTCCCCAGTCTGGATTTGCATCCCTAGGGACCCATTTTTCTTTGGGAGGAGTTCCCCCCTCTCTGAAGGAGAAGATCCTTTTCCCAGGATCCTCTGAGGATCCCTCTCCCTCAAATTGGAAGATCTGTACCTCCTCCTCAAACTGAGTCTGTTTGGGTCTTTTGTTTCTCCTACCCCCCCTCTGCTCCTTAGGAGGCAGACTTTCAGAGGCAGGATATTTTGTTTCCGGTTCCTGGGTTTCCAGGGGCTGTTTACAAGAGATGAAGGAAGCTTCCTCCAAGGCTTTACACCCCCCTTCCCTTTGTGCCTCCTCCCTGGGAACCGGTGAGTTATCGGGGTGCTGCCCCCGTCATTGTTCTGGAGCACCAGGTCCAGAGTTGGGTGCGTTCTGCGCCGGCATGCCGATCTGAGGGTTCTGCTGAGCCCTCAGTATGTGACCCAGATCCCGCGCCATGTTTTGAACCTGGCGCTCTAACTGGGAAACCCGCTCAGGCTGATACGGGGCCCTGTTTTCTCCCCTGGGCTGATCCCGGGAAGGGTAGCTATCCCTTCTTTGGTAGTACCCCTGGTTGGGAAGATTTGGATACCCCTCCACCCTTGGCCTCCCCTCTCCCGGATTCGGTTGTCTGGGCTCAGTGAATTGGGGAAAGAAGGGTGGAGGATTTTGGGGTTGGAAGTTGGGTGGATACCTGGGGACAAAGTTCTGCCCAGAATTTGGAGAATTTCTGCCCTCCTGTGGGAAGTTAGGAGGGAAGTTCCCTGGGTTAGGTGCTTGGCTGGATCCCCCCCCTTGGGCTGGAGGAGTCCACACATAACCCAGGATGGGTCTGTTTCCCTTGTAACGGGGGCTTACATAATCAGGAGAGCGAGGGACCCCATTTGTGGGGCTGCCTCCTTGGCTCCCTGTCTGTGACTGGCCCGAGGACCTTCTGGGCCTAGCATTATTAGGTGCAGGTAGGTTTTTAGGCCCCCCCATCTCCAACTCTAAAACGGGGTGACCTTTACCTCTGCCACCTTGGCAGCAGCAGGGGTGTTGTTGGCTTTGGGGTTTTTTGGCGCATTATTTTTATTTTCTATTGGCTTCTGCACCTCATAGATCCGGGTCGCCTGTTCAATGACCCAGTCTAAAGATCTTTTCTCGTGAAAATCCCTCACAAGCTGGGTCATTATGTATTTGGGCAAGGCATGGAAAAACGTATTAATAAATTCTCTGCTATCCGTGCGCACCCTTCTTGTGGTCTGTGCAAAAGCACGCTTTAACTCCTGCACAAATTCTTGTGGGGCCTGATCCTCCCCACATTGTAAATTGTAGGCTGCCTTGCGAGCCTCTTGAGGATTTCTATGAGTAGAAAAATGTTTTAATATGGCCGCCCTATAGGTGGACCACCTGGAATGATTTTGGTCCTCCAGCCCTGCAAAGAAACTGGAGTACTCTGAGGAGAATGTCCACTTTACATATTGGATACAGCTTTGGCTGTCCTTCAAATGAAAAGTCTCCATCATTTGCTCATAGAGCTCCAAGTGCTCCCAAACAGAATACTTGGCATTCTTATGATACGGCGTGATGACGCTCCTGATTGCCTTAATCTGCTTTAAGGGGTCCTTAAGCAAGGCCCTTTTTGTCTTATTGGCCCTTTTGGTCCGGGTAACCCTGGTCCATTCATCTTCTGACTCAGAGGCACTGCTCCCAGAGGTTCCCGTCTGTTCTTCCAGGTTTTCCCGGATTCTGCGAGCCTGGGAATGGCTGGCAGAATGTGGGGACCTGGTCTCCTGTGTCCTGTACCGCTCAGAGGAGTCTTCAGATCCCTCCTTGCTGCCAGGATTTGATGGGTACCCCCCCACTGACCTAACTGGGCAGAGGTTTTCAGGATGCCCTTAATGGGCCTACTCTCCTGGGGTTCCCCATTAAATTGCACTGTGCTTGGGTGCCCATACCCGGATGCCCGCCCCTCCATTCCTGGGTGGTACTGGCCTATGAGCACCATGCTTCTGGCTGGATAGTAATCTGCCATCCCTGTGGCCCTGTGCTCATGTGCGCCAGGGGACATCGGGGTGGCAGAGTCCAGGGACTGAGAGAAATAAAGGCCTCTGGTACTAGGGCTCCTGGGGTTATGCTCAGGAGTTTCTCTTTCCCAGCGAACCTCATCTCTATCCGCCCCTGCTCCCTGTTGCAATGCAAGAGCCTGCGCCTTCAGTTCCTCAGTTAAGGCCTTACTAGACTCTATCAGTCTCTCCTGCATCGCTACCTGTTGTTGGAGCCTATCATTGTGCTGGCAGAGAGCCTCATTCTCTCTCTGCGTTTCCTGATTGGTCCTGGAGCACTGGGCCAGTCTTTGCTGCAGGAGGGTTACCTCCTGAGCTGTGTCCCTATTGGCCTGCTCCTTTCTTGCCAGAGCATCCTCCACCTTCCTGGTGTGCTCTAGCAAGTCCTGGTGTTCTTTTTGGAGGTCACCCAGTCCCTGGTGGGCCAGGTAATTTTCTTCCAATTTCCTTTTTAAGTGGCAGACTTCCTGGCCTAAGGTATCCCTTTCCTGACTAAGAGCCTGCATCTGTGCCGCCAGGTCGTCCCTTTGCCTTTGGAAGGCACCAGCTTTCTGGCGCTCCTGGTCAAACTCTGCCTGGGTATCCAGGTCTTTCAAAAACAGTTTGTTGCTCTCTGCCTTCACTCTATCTAGATGACTTTGCAGGGTGGCTACCTGCTCCGTGCATGCCCTGTTAAAGTGTAATTGTTGCTCCAGCTTTTTCTAGCTCTGCAGTAGGGAGTCCAAACCTTCTTGGTACTCCTTCTGCAAGGCCAGAAATCTGGTATCCTGGTCAGCCTTTTCCTGTTGCAGGATGTCCATATCCCTCTTTATTTTAATGATGTGCTGTCTACTCTCATTTTCTGACTCCTGGCTCCCCTGCAGCCTCTGCTCAGAAGAGACCAGGTCAGATTGGACCTTCTCTAATGCCATCTGTCGCTTATTCGCCAGATCTTGGCTTTCAGTACATTTATCCTGCATGTCTCCCATATATAGGTACAGGTATGCGGCTATCCTAACCATCTTGTCTTGTTCATCCTTAGCTTTAGGAGCCATGTATAGTTCACTCAGGGCCACATGTAGGGGACCCTGATCTCCCCATATATCTGACCCTGTTTCAGTGACCTGTTGCGTGATGGCCGGCAGCCAGACCGTTCGGTCCTGGTGAGTCCACTCACCTCTCACAAATAACTTATGTAAGAAGTGCTCTCTGGCTATTTTCATGTCTACTAAGGTTGTCATTCTAGAGATTGGTCTCTGTCCTGACTTACAGAAATTAGTATTTTATTTTTGCAAAACAGACCTTTTTCTTAGAGCGTTCCTTTGAGGAGTGCTTTACAGCGTAACACAGCGTGTGATCCGACCGGATATGTGTATCTGGTCAGCTGGCACGCTGTATTAATCTGCACAAGTGATAGATCTAATCCAAACGTCCGGCACGAGCCCGCAATTTGTAAGAGGATTCAATTCAACACTACAGCTAAGTCAATGCCTAGTCTGGGATACTGAATGGAAACCCTTATTGATATATCTTTATGTCCAGTTCATGCGTTCTGGATGACTACCCCTATATAACACCCCTCTCTTGGAATCCTCCTGACCCCACTGAGCCAAGAAGTAGTTCTGTTTTGCAATTTAAAAGGTTTATTGGAGAATTTAAACAATATAGATATATATCACACTTTATAATAAATTAATAATTGAATATCACACTGAATCTGATATGATAAAGATTAACAACGGAGAATCTGGCACTAGCACACTTGTGAATAGGAACAGAAGAAGAAGGTGGTAGAGAATGCTTTATATAAGTTCAGATGGATGTAATGTTGAATGAAAATGCAATACAGAAAATACTCAATATGATTTCAACAAAACAATGTAATCACTTTTCTCTGGCAATCCCCTCCCCCCTTTATGCAATGCAAGGAAATGGAAGGAAAGCACACAGTTCTCAGAAATGCAATCAAATGTAATTCAGTTCACCCCAGCAGCTTAGACTACAGAAGTTTACACACAGGCCCAAAATGCTTTTATATGTGCTGGCAATGAAGTGAAAAATATGCTAAAATGCTTTTAATTCCCTCTAGAGGTTCAGGGTGAGTGGTATCAAGTTAATATTAGTCCAGGCTCACTTTAGCAATATTCTAGGAATGATTGGCAGGTTGCAAACGAATTTTTAGCAAGGAAAGCAAAGAATCTTCTGTTTTCACACGTGGAGAAATTTGCAAATCGCGGCAAATTCGCGAGTGCGTTTTTCGCGATTGTGGCAAAAGTATCGGAATGCGGTTCTAGGTTCGTAGAAAAGCCACGATTCTAAGCTTTCTGAGGAAAGTTACTGCAAGTCTCTAGCACAAACGGTTACGGAGATATGAGCGATTAAATAAAGGTAGTTTTTCGGATTTGGAAGGTTAAAATTCAAAGTGACAAGTGCAGCTTGCAACTAGAAAATGACAGGTGACAGCTTTACAAATGACAGGTGACAGTTAGGAGACAGTTCTACTTAGATTAAAATAGATTGAATTATATTATTTTAACTAAGAGATTGGTTCTGCACAGTCTTGCTAGGTACTCACACTATATTCTTGAATTAAATGGGCCTCGCCACGGATCTGGTCAGGTTTTAGACTGGACTCTGGTCTGGTCTCTGCACTTCACAGTGATCTGGGTCAGCTCTCTCTCTCTCTGGATTCTGGAGATTGATGGATTTGAAGTCTGGATCTTTCTGCACAGCTTTCTCGAGAGATTGATGGAGGTAAAATATGGATTTCCCCGGCAGAGCGTCCCGCAGCAAATGGATTTGAAGGTCCCTATCTGTCCTGTCTGTCTGCTTTTATCTGTTTTTAAAATGGGTGTGTGTGCAGCCTCACTAGACCCTACCCCTCTACACTTGCCATTGGCCCAATTCTCCCCTCTCCCATGATTGGGGAAGGAACTGTGAGTCAGAGTGATGCTGTAGGTTTTATGGGTCAGAGGATCCTCCCCTGTCAAATTGCACACAATCTATATTTGATTAAAAAAAACATATTTGCACAGGTACACATTCGTTTAAAATTACACGCACCCATCACATATCACAGGAGGTATACCCTGTCCAAATCTGCTCTTCCTGGGGGCTTGCATTCAGAAATGGCAACATTTGCACTTTTTAACTGATTTTGCAATTTCGGACATTAACCCAAATTTACACACATGTGCGCAAGGAGTATGGACATTAGTTGATGAAGTGTCAGATTTTTCACATGCACACATTTTGAGTAATATCCTCTTTTCCGCTAAAACCCCCCTGAACATACCACCGGGTCCTGACACGTCTTCAAATGTGCACCGAAAAATCACAAGAATTATGGTATCATTTAAATAATTTTCACAAGTCCGTACTATGAGTTATTCATCTTTTTCTAAAACCATATTCTGGCTGGCAGGGGTGGGTCTTTTCAGGTCACATGGTACAGAAACCAGTCTTTCCAGTTTCGGCCAAGCTCAGAGACCCTGCCCCTCCCAGCTTCTGCCAAGAGGAAGCTGTTTTACGACATCTGCAATAAACCATCTGCCTGGGTGAAGGGGGTTGCATTGTTCAGAGCTCCTGTATTCTGTGGGGGCTCCCCTTAATTCAATTATCAGAGAGATGGCATATCCTTAGTGTGGCCAGCAGGAAACAGCCAGGCCTGGGAAGTTACTTGTGAATCAAGTTTCACTCCTGATGGGGGTAGTTGCCAGGAAAAATTGGAATCTCTTTAAGCCAGTTTTTAGCCACATGTCATTTCTGTTCCCCAGTTTTCTGCATTCAAATAACTAACAATTTTTTACATATGAAGCTAGAATGCTGATTCTAAGTTTAAAACTATGACATTTAAACAATTGCAGCCTATGTGACACTCAAAAGTAGGTCACTCATTTCTTTTAAACATTTAGATTTTTAATGTCTGTAGTTCAGTTTAATTTAAAACTGCTGACTCCATAGCTCAGCTAGTTCTGTTATCAACACTGTTCTGGGCTCTTCATCTTCCAGATTTTGTAAGCACACAAAACTCCATTCTGCCAAATGTCTGCTGGTGTTCAGTGAAACTTTTGCATATCCTGCAATGTTTAAAATGGGCATTTGAAACTTGCATTCAGGGAAACCAAAGGTAATTTTAAAGCGCTTTGAAGCTAACCGGCGCTACTGTTTTTCCTTTGGCAACCCATTTCACTCATGGCACCCCGGCCCATCCTGCTTGCATTGGTGGGTGGCAAGTTAGGCAACCATTTTAGTGTGCACAACTGCGCGGTTTTCATAGATTCTGGCGCACATGTGGGCTTTTTCGGCCATCTTGGATTTCCTAAGCCCACAGCACCAAATGTTGTAGCATAATAGTCCAAACGTGGGTCAGAACACCCAACAATAAATACATGTTAATCTGTCAAAAAAGTTTGGACCCACCTTAGAATTGGCCAACACCTGTATTGCTGCCTCCAACCAAGACCAATCCTGGGGTCTATCAGCTAGACCCCTGCTAGAGATTGGACCTTTATCATCTAACCCTATTTGATGGCTTCCGGGTGTTACTTCCTTCTGTTGCAACAGGGTTACCGCTATCATATAGATAATATCCCAAGGTTCTGTATAGGGTTGTTGCTTCATAACTAGGTGCGCGACTTTGTATGTTGGAATATAAGTGACAGACCAGTGCCCCCCCACCCCCGGTCTGGAAATGCCATATAGTCAATGTCACCCGTATGCAGTGAGCAGTGAGCGGCAAAGCTGCAATCATCGCCTGGAAGGATTGTAAGAGCCGGCTTCTGTTCATAGTTAAATGACCATATAGATGGATGATGTCACCCCAGACAATTGTCTTGGTGGAGTGCGAATTAAGCACAGGCAGTTCCGAGGCATATGATATGATAAGGTTCAGACAGACCTCCACTTGACTGGCCCGTGAACTCGAGTTTAACAATTCATCAAAGGGGTCGGACCGTTAGGTGTTTGACTGGCCGCCAAAGGCAGCTACACTTCTACCCTTACTTCCATCAGCGTCCACCTGTTCCTCAGTGTAAAAAAGTTTGTATTAAAGGGTACTTTCAGATTTCATTTCCAACTCAGTGAAGAAGAATCCCTCCCTTGTAAACAGCTTTGGATGGGAGCCGCGGATGATGAACTTGTCCTATTGTGAGGAGAAGGTCTTTTCTCACCTTGGTCCCCCATCTTGCCACAAAGACGCAGATCGGATTCATGCATTATAATAGAGTCGTCCCGATCCTTATTCGTACTCCTATTAGTCTCTGCCATGTTGGCCAACACCAGATCAGTTGAGGGCAGTGTGTGAGGTTTAACTATTTTCGTCAGTGTAACCGTAAATTCCATGCCCTGTGGGTCCATCTCTAACTGTGAGTCCAGTGTAGGTCCCAGAATCAGTATATCCCCACAGTCACAGGTATTGATAGTAAAGTCAGTGTGGGTACTATTCTCTTTGGAACAACAAGCTTCGGTGCAAAAGGTGGTCATGTTGGGCTGTTTGTTGAGTTTGGATTTAGTGACAGTGTTGACTTGACCAGACACTGCCGACTGTAATTCACCTTTAGACGGAGGTAAATGGACTTTATTTTTGGTGGAATAACTGTCCTTTTTTGGCTGTATTTTGGCAGTATGTCAACTTGTAATATGGCAGGAATTACATTTTGTATCTTGGCAGTATTTCTGCTGGAAGAATTAGCACTGTAGCTGATTCCGTCAAATGTTGGCGGTAATTCCACTTGCGGAATCAGTGCCCACCCTGAATTCAGCAGTGTGGTTAAAGTGGAAGTCATTTTGTCACTGCCACTGTTACTGCATACCTCCCAACTCATAATGAGGCCCTATGGGTTGTTTGGCAGAGCAGGAATGTACGAAGGACCCAGTTAATACGTTCAGTGTGCACACTCCACCCCAAAACAAAAAGAAGATGCCTCAGATTGGGACAAAGGTGCAAAGACAGGTGATAAAGTGTATCACTGGTCTTTACAACTTTTTTTCTGATCCAGGAGATAGTGCTGAAAATGTGTCCATTGACTGAAGTCGCAGGGTAGAAGGCTGACCTGTCTCCTTTTTCGAAGAATGTGGATGTTACCATTTCATGTGGGGCTACAGGAAAGAAGTTTCCACATTGGCTCCTGGCTTCTTTCACAAGATTCTTTTTTCTGCATGTATGGCAGGGGGCAAGGTGTGTTGCTTTTCTGCCTTCAATTAACGCTGCCTCCCCAATTTCTTTGGAGGGCTGAGATAGGCACAGAAAATTCTCCATTCTTGTGACTTAATCTGTGTAATTTGCAGTGAATGATGCATAAATGCTGTTGGGGTGTGACTGTTGTTGTTGGTGTTGTTGATTTAACTGACTGCAAAGCTGAACTATCCTCCACAAGTTTTTTTAAGCCTGTTTTCTGTAAAAATCCTGTGTACTGCACTGCATATCAGAAGCTTACTGCCAGCGAGCAGTGTTTGCTCTTTAAAGTTGCATTGGTTCAAAAGTCCTAGCACTCTCTTTCCTGCCTCGTTTTCTTCCACTCTATCTGTGGGGCGCAAAAGAAGTGTCAGTCTTGAATGTGGGCAGGGTGCATAATCGTTTTCATGTTCTTTATCGTCGCCATTATTTAAATGAAATCAGAGATTGGAAGTTTTCATGAATCCCCTCTTGGTCATCATCTGTGCTCTCATTTATGTTGAGTGAATGTCATCTCTTTTCACTCTTGTGCCTCAATGGTGTGGGCTCAACTTCCCCCCTCTCCTTCCAAACTTCATCCTCTGTCACCTGATGCCAGTGTGACATCACATTCTCCTTTGTAAAGTTCAGTATTATTTGAGAATATAGATAATGGCTTGAACCGGTGGATAGTCCTTTGGGCTATGATATCGTTGCAACATACCAATGCTTAGAATGATATATCATGCATTTTATGAAGCCAGGAAAGCCATAGTTATAGATAAGATGTTTTTGCCACGAAATGCATGCTGAAACAATTGAGTGTATTCATTGAGAACTCTGACATGGACATCCCCTGCATTCCCTTGTCTGTTGATGCATAGGCAGAGTCCAGTGTAATGTGAGAGAAAAGACATCTTCACCTAAGGGTCTGTTACAGGAGGATAGTATGTCTCCAGCCCAGAAATATAAAGAGACAGAAAGCATTACAGACAGGCATGTTTCCAAAGTGAAAGGAATATATCCATGTTTAGTGAAAACCTCACACACAGGAGCATTGATGCTGGGCAGCCTAATATAGATCAAAAGAGGCGCATGCCAGGGGCTGGAAAAATAAACACACACATGCACACACATACATACAATAACATGTATAGATTGTGAATTACACACTCGTGTTTAGATAAAGTCACACGGACTTGATTAGTGAAAGCTGTACCCTTGTCTATCTTTTAGAGGTTCCAATATATAGGTGGATTAAGAACAGATAATGTAGATTCTGAGAAGGTTATCTTAGAATTCAAAGTACATCAGCCAATGCAAACAAGTCACCTTTTTGTATGTGGGTGGCTTAACTCATGGCCCCATGCTAAACGGTCAAGTGGCTTCTCCATAGCTAAACTATGCATTATCTCATACCTGCACAGGAGAACGGATGCTGAGATCTATTTTTCTCGGGTACTGTTTTTTAATACTGCTGTGAAACCTACTCCTTTACAGCGAGAGCTGCACTAAGCAGCAAGTTAAACAGGATTCTCACCTGATCTGATGATCCATTATAGAATAATGGAGAAACACATGTAGGAATGTTCATATCAAGAAAAAACAAAAGTATGATTTGAGATTAAAAAGTGAATAACAGAAAGACAAGGACCACATTCATTTGTATCATTTGAGAGAAAGTAATTAAAATAACAACGGTGAAAAGAAAAAAAAAGAATATCGAGTGGTTATTGTGATTTCTGGATAAAAAAAAAACATGCCATCACCCTGAAAATAATGTAACAGCAGGCACACTGGGAAAGATGCCACCTGATAGAATACTGAACGTATATTAACCCGTTAACAGTCAAGCTAGTATGCAAGTCTATGCAAAAAGGACGAGCATACTCCTCCTGGGCACTTATATTGTGACGGTCACAATATGGGTATCTACCGTGCTGACAACTAAACATAATTAGAATAAGATAGATTTGCCAAGGAAAAAAGCCTATTCTTGACTGGCATCTTTGTAGATAAACATGTATTTACCTTATGTAGACAGATCATGAGTTACGCTGTGTGATCTAAGGAAGGACATGTAAAGCCAAGGTGTTAGGATGCCTAGTGTCTTTGAGATTACCATAGAGGAAGACTGCATGATTGAAAGTGGATGCCCTTGTGAACTTTTAATAGTAAGATTCATAATGGCAGGTCAAATTCAATTTTGGTGTATGTGTTTTGTATTACATATTACATATTGTGGTGGCCGCAGGGTAAAGCTGGAGACCAAATTGTCTGAAACTGAACTCTTCTTTTAAATGCATTTCAATTTTTGACTAGCTCACTATCTGTTCCAAGCTCTGGGGTGGGATGGTACGAACGGGAGTGTTGGACGAGTGTGTTACATCTACGTGTGTCAGTATCAAAACATTAATGAAATACTCAGTGGTGGCCAGCAACTAGTGATGCTAGGTAGTGATGCTAGGTAGTGATGCTAGGGGAAAGCCTAGAGACAGTCTTGGTTCCATGCAAACCACTCATTGGTCCTATGCAGATACAGATCTGCGATTCATCTGCTGTCAGGGACAGAGACAAGACTCCTCCTGGCTTGATGTAGATCTGCAATCCAGCACTGCCAAGGTAGTCTTAGAGACTGGCACAGGATGGACCTCAGGTGCGAGTGGCTGAAGTCCAGTACTATCAGAGGAAGCCAGTACTGTCAGGGACAGAGACAAGACTCCTCTGGTGTCAGTGGAGATCTTCAATCCAACACTGCCAAGGTAGTCTTAGAGACTGGCACAGGATGGGCCTCAGGTGGGAGTGGCTAAAGTCCAGTACTATCAGGGGAAGCCAGTACTGTCAGGGACAGAGACAAGACTCCTCCTGTGTCAGTGTAGATCTTCAATTCAACACTGCCAATGTAGTCTTAGAGACTGGCACAGGATGGACCTCAGGTGGGAGTGGCTGAAGTCCAGTACTATCAGGGGAAGCCAGTACTGTCAGGAACAGAGACAAGGCTCCTCTGGTGTCAGTGTAGATCTTCAATCCAACACTGTCAAGGTAGTCTTAGAGACTGGCACAGGATGGGCCTCAGGTGGGAGTGGCTGAAGTCCAGTACTATCAGGGGAAGCCAGTACTGTCAGGGACATAGACAAGACTCCTCCTGTGTCAGTGTAGATCTTCAATTCAACACTGCCAATGTAGTCTTAGAGACTGGCACAGGATGGACCTCAGGTGGGAGTGGCTGAAGTCCAGTACTATCAGGGGAAGCCAGTACTGTCAGGAACAGAGACAAGGCTCCTCTGGTGTCAGTGTAGATCTTTAATCCAACACTGTCAATGTAGTCTTAGAGACCGGCACAGGATGGGCCTCAGGTGGGAGTGGCTGAAGTCCAGTACTATCAGGGGAAGCCAGTACTGTCAGGAACAGAGACAAGGCTCCTCTGGTGTCAGTGTAGATCTTCAATCCAACACTATCAAGGTAGTCTTAGAGACTGGCACAGGATGGGCCTCAGGTGGGAGTGGCTGAAGTCCAGTACTATCAGGGGAAGCCAGTACTGTCAGGGACATAGACAAGACTCCTCCTGTGTCAGTGTAGATCTTCAATTCAACACTGCCAATGTAGTCTTAGAGACTGGCACAGGATGGGCCTCAGGTGGGAGTTGCTGAAGTCCAGTACTATCAGGGGAAGCCAGTTCTGTCAGGAACAGAGACAAGACTCCTCTGGTGTCAGTGGAGATCTTCAATCCAACACTCTCAAAGTAGCCTTAGAGACTGGCACAGGATGGGCCTCAGGTGGGAGTGGCTAAAGTCCAGTACTATCAGGGTAAGCCTGTACTGTCGGGGAAAGAGAGAAGTCCCCTCCTGGGTTTGTGTAGATCTGCAATCCAACGCTGTCAGGGTAGTCTTAGAAACTGGCACAGGACTGGCCCCAGGTGGGAGTGGCTGAAGTCCAGCACTATCATGTTAAGGCAGTACTGTCAGGGTCAGTCCCAAGACTCCTTCTGAGTTGCTGTAGATCTCCAATCCAGCGCTGTCAGGGTAGTCTTAGTGCCTGGCACAGGACTGGCCCCAGGTGGGAGTGGCTGGAGTCCAGTACTATCAGGGTAAGCCAGTTCTGTCGGGGGCAGTCACAAGACTCCTCCTGGGTTGGTGTAGACCTGCAATCTAAACGTGTATAGGTCGTTTTAGTGTTTGGCACAGGACTGGGCACAGGCGGGAGTGCTTGGCACGGGAGTAATACTTGCTGAGAGGCTCTTTTGAATAGATGGCACCTGCACTTGACTCCCAGACTCTAGGTGGGTGGGCGGTGAGAGTAGGGGTTAAGGAAGGGCGTTCACCCCACTTCTTTCAGTACAGATGGAATACGGCCGGTGACCGGCCTAGTGCCAATGGGTGGCATTTCTCAAGCATTGACTTAACAGTCAAACTACTCCCAAAACAAACACTTTTTTAAGCATTTACTGAAGCCAGGCAAGTATAGGGCCTAGAAAAGGTAATAAACAGCCAAGGACTAAGCTCTATATGATGTTACTGAAAGCTTCGGGGGTCACTACGAGTTGGCCAACATACCACCAGTTTCATATTAGTTTTTGGGGTTATTATAGGTTTGTTGGTGCAGTAAAAGTGCTGGTAAATCCATCACCAGCACTTTTGCCACACCGCCAAACAACAGGTTTACAGGTGGGGGTCACTGATTTACCTCCAGCCAAGAGCAGCGGCATAATAATTCCGGTATTACCAGCACTGGTACCTGTGCCGGTAACACCTGCACTCCACATGGAAGGGGAATTTACCGCCCTTTCTGCCGCCTGTAATATCCTGGTAATAACGAAATATCAGGTGGCAGAAATGGTAGTTAGGTTTGCCGGTTTATCGTCGGAATTATCGCCGGGATACCGACAAACCTATAATGACCGTCTTTGGGTATGTTCTTCCAGGCACAAGCATTAAAGAATGCAATCTTGCCCATGCAGTGTTGCTGCACGGGCAATACCGCAGGCCCCCCAATTGGGTCCTATTGACTTCAAAACAGGGAAGAACAGAAGGGGCTGCATTAGTCTTGATCATACAGACCTTTCCAACCCAGCCTGCTTCACACATGCTTAACTGCCATTTTGTTTGCCGATATAACCCGAGTTAATACCGGCAAAGCCTGAGTAAACCCCATAGGGCATACTTATTAATTTATTTTCACATTTATAAAGCACACTAATCCCAAGGTCATCCAGGCGCTGGCTACAGAGTTACAGAGTCTGAACCTGAGGCCAGTCAGTGATGGTAAAAGCGGCCCAGACTTCTTGTAGAGGAGAAACGCATCACTGCTAGAGCCTGAGGACTGTGTTTTAAACGTTCCACCTGCTTGATCAGTGTTGGATAAATGTTAAGCAGGCACTGCTCCATGAGCAGGCAGCTTGCGCAGGCGCGACCCTATGACCCAGAGGATTTATCTGGGCTCTGCCGCTGGCATACTGAGATGCCAGGACTTTGCAAGCATGTGTCAGGGTGCCACGCATTCAAATAGCCGGCTAATGTCATACACACTGGCAGGCGGGAGGCAAAGTATCCGGCATGCAGTGAGATATGAGAACACAGGCACGTCTTGGGGACCAAGGGGTCTCGTTACATGTGTGTCTGCAAGGAAAGCCGTCCCAAGCCCCCCTGCCGTTAATAATCAATGCAGCCTTGACAGCCTAGTCTGCATGCAGACAGCAGCGAAGCAGGACACTGTTAACAGGAGGCTGGGGTCTCCTGACGCCCATGGGCTAGGAAAGGAATGCGTGGAGAGCTGCTTAGCAGGCGAGGGGGTGTGCTGGGGATATCAGGGGGCACAGGGCAGGATTTATCCTTCGAATGATGGGATGTTATTGCAAAGCAGAAGCAGTGAAGGATCGGGGTGGGCTGGCCCCCAGGGAAATCAGGGGCTTGTCCAAGTAGCCCGTGCTTCCAGGAGTCCGGCCGAACTGGGGGAGAGGAGAGGGGAAGACGAGCAAGGTAAGGGGAGCCCGTAGTCCTGGCTGGGGGGTCAGGGTGAACAACAGGCACAGGTTATTATGTTGGAACATGCCATACCAAGATCCATGCATTCCGGCCGGCCGCCACTTTTACAGTCCGGACTTTTAATGCACAGCTATTGCATTCTGGAAATTGTAGTCTCGGTGTCCGAGAGGGATTTTTTTAGGACAAAAAACAGCGAAAACACATTTATTTTTCTATTTGGGCCCACCACCCCCAAAAAAAAAAACAGTTTCCCTATGTGTTTACGCCCACCCCAACCACCTGGCCACCCCTGTTATCTATCCCCTTACCCCACCCTCAAATATATATTCTTTTTAAAATCTGTGGTATTGTCACTGTTTTTGTTTCGTTAAAAAATCCCTCTCTGAAATCACTGGATACTGGTGATCTAACTTCCAACTACAGACTCACATCACTCTCTCTCAACGAACTCTCTTCTTTTAAATGCATTTCAATTTTTGACTAGCTCACTATCTGTTCCAAGCTCTGAGCTGTGGGATGGGATGGGATGGTACGACGGGAGTGTTGGACGAGTGTGTTACATCTACGTGTGTCAGTATCATAACATTAATGAAATACTCAGTGGTGGCCAGCAACTAGTGATGCTAGGTAGTGATGCTAGGTAGTGATGCTAGGGGAAAGCCTAGAGACAGTCTTGGTTCCATGCAAACCACTCATTGGTCCTATGCAGATACAGATCTGCGATTCATCTGCTGTCAGGGACAGAGACAAGACTCCTCCTGGCTTGATGTAGATCTGCAATCCAGCACTGCCAAGGTAGTCTTAGAGACTGGCACAGGATGGACCTCAGGTGGGAGTGGCTGAAGTTCAGTACTATCAGAGGAAGCCAGTACTGTCAGGGACAGAGACAAGACTCCTCTGGTGTCAGTGGAGATCTTCAATCCAACACTGCCAAGGTAGTCTTAGAGACTGGCACAGGATGGGCCTCAGGAAGGAGTGGCTAAAGTCCAGTACTATCAGGGGAAGCCAGTACTGTCAGGGACAGAGACAAGACTCCTCCTGTGTCAGTGTAGATCTTCAATTCAACACTGCCAATATAGTCTTAGAGACTGGCACAGGATGGGCCTCAGGTGGGAGTGGCTGAAGTCCAGTACTATCAGGGGAAGCCAGTACTGTCAGGAACAGAGACAAGGCTCCTCTGGTGTCAGTGTAGATCTTCAATCCAACACTGTCAAGGTAGTCTTAGAGACTGGCACAGGATGGGCCTCAGGAGGGAGTGGCTGAAGTCCAGTACTATCAGGGGAAGCCAGTACTGTCAGGAACAGAGACAAGGCTCCTCTGGTGTCAGTGTAGATCTTCAATCCAACACTGTCAAGGTAGTCTTAGAGACTGGCACAGGATGGGCCTCCGGTGGGAGTGGCTGAAGTCCAGTACTATCAGGGGAAGCCAGTACTGTCAGGGACATAGACAAGACTCCTCCTGTGTCAGTGTAGATCTTCAATTCAACACTGCCAATGTAGTCTTAGAGACTGGCACAGGATGGGCCTCAGGTGGGAGTGGCTTAAGTCCAGTACTATCAGGGGAAGCCATTTCTGTCAGGAACAGAGACAAGACTCCTCTGGTGTCAGTGGAGAACTTCAATCCAACACTCTCAAAGCAGCCTTAGAGACTGGCACAGGATGGGCCTCAGGTGGGAGTGGCTAAAGTCCAGTACTATCAGGGTAAGCCTGTACTGTCGGGGAAAGAGAGAAGTCCCCTCCTGGGTTTGTGTAGATCTGCAATCCAACGCTGTCAGGGTAGTCTTAGAAACTGGCACAGGACTGGCCCCAGGTGGGAGTGGCTGAAGTCCAGCACTATCATGTTAAGGCAGTACTGTCAGGGTCAGTCCCAAGACTCCTTCTGAGTTGCTGTAGATCTCCAATCCAGCGCTGTCAGGGTAGTCTTAGTGCCTGGCACAGGACTGGCCCCAGGTGGGAGTGGCTGGAGTCCAGTACTATCAGGGTAAGCCAGTTCTGTCGGGGGCAGTCACAAGACTCCTCCTGGGTTGGTGTAGACCTGCAATCTAAACGTGTATAGGTCGTTTTAGTGTTTGGCACAGGACTGGGCACAGGCGGGAGTGCTTGGCACGAGAGTAATACTTGCTGAGAGGCTCTTCTGAATAGATGGCACCTGCACTTGACTCCCAGACTCTAGGTGGGTGGGCGGTGAGAGTAGGGGTTAAGGAAGGGCGTTCACCCCACTTCTTTCAGTACAGATGGAATACGGCCGGTGACCGGCCTAGTGCCAATGGGTGGCATTTCTCAAGCATTGACTTAACAGTCAAACTGCTCCCAAAACAAACACTTTTTTAAGCATTTACTGAAGCCAGGCAAGTATAGGGCCTAGAAAAGGTAATAAACAGCCAAGGACTAAGCTCTATATGATGTTACTGAAAGCTTCGGGGGTCACTACGAGTTGGCCAACATACCACCAGTTTCATATTAGTTTTTGGGGTTATTATAGGTTTGTTGGTGCAGTAAAAGTGCTGGTAAATCCATCACCAGCACTTTTGCCACACCGCCAAACAACAGGTTTACAGGTGGGGGTCACTGATTTACCTCCAGCCAAGAGCAGCGGCATAATAATTCCGGTATTACCAGCACTGGTACCTGTGCCGGTAACACCTGCACTCCACATGGAAGGGGAATTTACCGCCCTTTCCGCCGCCTGTAATATCCTGGTAATAACGAAATATCAGGTTGCAGAAATGGTAGGTAGGTTTGCCGGCTTATCGTCGGAATTATCGCCGGGATACCGGCAAACCTATAATGACCGTCTTTGGGTATGTTCTTCCAGGCACAAGCATTAAAGAATGCAATCTTGCCCATGCAGTGTTGCTGCACGGGCAATACCGCAGGCCCCCCAATTGGGTCCTATTGACTTCAAAACAGGGAAGAACAGAAGGGGCTACATTACTCTTAATCATACAGACCTTTCCAACCCAGCCTGCTCCACACATGCTTAACTGCCATTTTGTTTGCCGAGTTAATACCGGCAAAGCCTGAGTAAACCCCATAGGGCATACTTATTAATTTATTTTCACATTTATAAAGCACACTAATCCCAAGGTCATCCAGGCTCTGGCTACAGAGTTACAGAGTCTGAACCTGAGGCCAGTCAGTGATGGTAAAAGCGGCCCAGACTTCTTGTAGAAGAGAAACGCATCACTGCTAGAGCCTGAGGACTGTGTTTTAAACGTTCCACCTGCTTGATCAGTGTTGGATAAATGTTAAGCAGGCACTGCTCCATGAGCAGGCAGCTTGCGCAGGCGCGACCCTATGACCCAGAGGATTTATCTGGGCTCTGCCGCTGGCATACTGAGATGCCAGGACTTTGCAAGCATGTGTCAGGGTGCCACGCATTCAAATAGCCGGCTAATGTCATACACACTGGCAGGCGGGAGGCAAAGTATCCGGCATGCAGTGAGATATGAGAACACAGGCACGTCTTGGGGACCAAGGGGTCTCGTTACATGTGTGTCTGCAAGGAAAGCCGTCCCAAGCCCCCCTGCCGTTAATAATCAATGCAGCCTTGACAGCCTAGTCTGCATGCAGACAGCAGCGAAGCAGGACACTGTTAACAGGAGGCTGGGGTCTCCTGACGCCCATGGGCTAGGAAAGGAATGCGTGGAGAGCTGCTTAGCAGGCGAGGGGGTGTGCTGGGGATATCAGGGGGCACAGGGCAGGATTTATCCTTCGAATGATGGGATGTTATTGCAAAGCAGAAGCAGTGAAGGATTGGGGTGGGCTGGCCCCCAGGGAAATCAGGGGCTTGTCCAAGTAGCCCGTGCTTCCAGGAGTCCGGCCGAACTGGGGGAGAGGAGAGGGGAAGACGAGCAAGGTAAGGGGAGCCCGTAGTCCTGGCTGGGGGGTCAGGGTGAACAACAGGCACAGGTTATTATGTTGGAACATGCCATACCAAGATCCATGCATTCCGGCCGGCCGCCACTTTGCAGTCCGGACTTTTAATGCACAGCTATTGCATTCTGGAAATTGTAGTCTCGGTGTCCGAGAGGGATTTTTTTAGGACAAAAAACAGCGAAAACACATTTATTTTTCTATTTGGGCCCACCACCCCAAAAAAAAAAAACAGTTTCCCTATGAGTTTACGCCCACCCCAACCACCTGGCCACCCCTGTTATCTATCCCCTTACCCCACCCTCAAATATATATTCTTTTTAAAATCTGTGGTATTGTCACTGTTTTTGTTTCGTTAAAAAATCCCTCTCTGAAATCACTGGATACTGGTGATCTAACTTCCAACTAAAGCCTCACATCACTCTCTCTCAACGAACTATCGGAAAAGCTGCACTCATGGTGCTGGGTCAGGGTGGTACTCAGGGTGAAGTAGCAAGGGTGGACTCGGGAGCCGAATGCCGCACTCATGGTGCTGGGTCAGGGTGGTACTCAGGGTGAGGCAGCAAGGCTGGACTCGGGAGCCGAATGCCGCACTCATGGTGCTGGGTCAGGGTGGTACTCAGGGTGAGGCAGCAAGGCTGGACTCGGGAGCCGAATGCCGCACTCATGGTGCTGGGTCAGGGTGGTACTCAGGGTGAGGCAGCAAGGCTGGACTCGGGAGCCGAATGCCGCACTCATGGTGCTGGGTCAGGGTGGTACTCAGGGTGAGGCAGCAAGGCTGGACTCGGGAGCCGAATGCTGCACTCATGTTGCTGGGTCAGGGTGGTACTCAGGGTGAGGCAGCAAGGCTGGACTCGGGAGCCGAATGCTGCACTCATGGTGCTGGGTCAGGGTGGTACTCAGGGTGAGGCAGCAAGGCTGGACTCGGGGGCCGAATGCTGCACTCATGGCGCTGGGTCAGGGTGGCACTCAGGGTGAGGCAGCAAGGCTGGACTCGGGGGCCGAATGCTGCACTCATGGCGCTGGGTCAGGGTGGCACTCAGGGTGAGGCAACAAGGCTGGACTCGGGAGCCGAATGCTAAACTCATGGCGCTGGGTCAGGGTGGCACTCAGGGTGAAGCAGCAAGGCTGGACTAGGGGGCCGAATGCTGCACTCATGGCGCTGGGTCAGGGTGGCACTCAGGGTGAGGCAGCAAGGCTGGACTCGGGGGCCGAATGCTGCACTCATGGCGCTGGGTCAGGGTGGCACTCAGGGTGAGGCAGCAAGGCTGGACTCGGGGGTCGAATGCTGCACTCATGGCGCTGGGTCAGGGTGGCACTCAGGGTGAGGCAGCAAGACTGGACTCGGGAGCCGAATGCTGCACTCATGGCGCTGGGTCAGGGTGGTACTCAGGGTGAGGCAGCAAGGGTGGACTCGGGGGCCGAATGCTGCACTGATGGCGCTGGGTCAGGGTGGTACTCAGGGTGAGGCAGCAAGGGTGGACTCGGGAGCCGAATGCTGCACTCATGGCGCTGGGTCAGGGTGGCACTCATGGTGAGGCCGCAAGGGTGGACTCGGGAGCCGAATGCTGCACTCATGGTTCAGGGACAGGGTGGTACTCAGGGTGAGGCAGCAAGGTTGGACTCGGGAGCCGAATGCTGCACTCATGGTGCTGGGTCAGGGTGGTACTCAGGGTGAGGCAGCAAGGCTGGACTCGGGAGCCGAATGCAGCACTCATGGTGCTGGGTCAGAGTGGTACTCAGGATGAGGCAGCAAGGCTGGACTCGGGTGCCGAATGCAGCACTCATGGTGCTGGGTCAGGGTGGTACTCAGGGTGAGGCAGCAAGGCTGGACTCGGGAGCCGAATGCTGCACTGATGGTGCTGGGGTGGGTGGTACTCAGGGTGAGGCAGCAAGGCTGGACTCGGGAGCCGAATGCTGCACTGATGGTGCTGGGGCGGGTGGTACTCAGGGTGAGGCAGCAAGGCTGGACTCGGTAGCCGAATGCTGCACTGATGGTGCTGGGTCGGGTGGTACTCAGGGTGAGGCAGCAAGGCTGGACTCGGGAGTCGAATGCTGCACTGATGGTGCTGGGTCGGGTGGTACTCAGGGTGAGGCAGCAAGGCTGGACTCGGGAGCCGAATGCTGCACTGATGGTGCTGGGTCAGGGTGGTACTCAGGGTGAGGCAGCAAGTGCTGGGTCAGGGTGGCACTCAGGGTGAGGCAGCAAGGATGGACTCGGGAGCCGAATGCTGCACTCGTGGCGCTGGGTCAGGGTGGTACTCAGGGTGAGGCAGCAAGGTTGGACTCGGGAGCCGAATGCTGCACTTGTGGTGCTGGGTCAGGGTGGCACTCACGGTGAGGCCGCAAGGATGGACTCGGGAGCCGAATGCTGCACTCGTGGCGTTGGGTCAGTGTGGTACTCAGGGTGAGGCAGCAAGGGTGGACTCGGGAGCCGAATGCTGCACTGATGGTGCTGGGTCAGGGTCGTACTCACGGTGAGGCACCAAGGTTGGACTCGGGTGCCGAATGTTGCACTGATGGTGCTGGGTCAGGGTGGCACTCAAGGTGAGGCAGCAAGGATGGACTCGGGAGCCGAATGCTGCACTCGTGGCACTGGGTCAGGGTGGTACTCAGGGTGAGGCAGCAAGGTTGGACTCGGGAGCCGAATGCTGCACTCGTGGTGCTGGGTCAGGGTGGCACTCACGGTGAGGCCGCAAGGATGGACTCGGGAGCCGAATGCTGCACTCGTGGCGTTGGGTCAGGGTGGTACTCAGGGTGAGGCAGCAAGGGTGGACTCGGGAGCCGAATGCTGCACTGATGTTGCTGGGTCAGGGTGGTACTCACGGTGAGGCAGCAAGGTTGGACTCGGGAGCCGAATGCTGCACTCATGGTGCTGGGTCAGGGTGGTACTCGGGGTGAGGCAGCAAGGCTGGACTCAGGAGCCGAATGCTGCACTGATGGCGCTGGGTCATGGTGGTACTCGGGGTGAGGCAGCAAGGCTGGACTCAGGAGCCGAATGCTGCACTGATGGCGCTGGGTCAGGGTGGCCCTCGGAGTGAGGCAGCAAGGCTGGACTCAGGAGCCGAATGCTGCACTCATGGTGTTGGGTCAGGGTGGTACTCAGGGTGAGGCAGTGTTAGGGAGAATTCTCATCTATGGCTAATTTCCCTCACCTAGTGAGTCCCCCAGCAGTTTTGCTGGACTTCTGGAGTTTATTTTTTTCCACTTGGTAAGAGTAAGAGCTTTTTCCCCACTCTTACCTGTGTTTTGCTGTGTGTTTCCACCTGTTTTTGTGATTGTGGGCCCTGAAGGACGCCACTTCAGTAGCCCCCTTCTTTGCGTGTGTCACACCGCACCTTTTGTGCAGTGCCACTGGGTTGTCGTTCAGACTCCCAACGACTCCATTTCTGAGGTGACTACTGTCCCCGAGAAAATGGTAAATTTACCATTAACATTACTTAGTCAATCTACCACAGATCCAGTACACCCCATCTTCCATGGAGTACTGGAAAAGGTTCATTTGTATCCCTTTTGAACTGTACCTCCTAGAGGATTGTATTGCTCTTTTAACATTTAGACATGGCTGGTGGCAGTGGTATCTACCCTAACTTTCTACCGCGGTTATTTTATATAACGTGGTAATATTGTAGGCTATTGTATTAGCCTAGAACTTAAACCCTTTATTCGCCATTTCCTTTTGTTAAACTCCTTCTTGTGTTTTGCTTTGCGCGGCAAACCAGGTTTGCCTTCTTTGTTTGCTGTCTTTTGGCAGGCTTCTACCTAGAAGCCCTCCTCAAGGTGCATGGGTGTCTAGGTGGGCTGAATGTGAGGGAGGGGTGTTGTCACCCCCTGCACAGGGGTCCTAGGAAACCCAAGTCGCACTTTGTTACGATTGGTCAAGGTGGTTGTCCGGGCTGGACAACCCCCTGCTGCGTGATTGACAGCCAGGCTGTGTTAATGGGGGTTTTGTGCATAAAAAGCAGGTCTCTTGGGCTAGAAGTCAGAGTCGCCACTGGAACTACAAGGAGCCGACGAGAAGCGGCGAGAACGACGGCTGCTGCAACTACCCGGTCCCGGTGAAGCCCTGCTTCAGTCTTGAGCTATCTATCTACCTTCAACGACTCAGAGAAGATCCTGTCCGGGGTCTTCTTCCCTTCAGGATGGTGGGGATAACCAGCTCATCTTCCACAGCTAGAGGATCCTCTTCCTTGGTCGAAATCGCTGCACACTGCTGTAGTGGTCCGGATAGCCACCTGAAGAGCCTCTCCTGTTTTTAAGTAGCGCACCTTTTATTCCGTGTCGCTGCTGCAGGCCTCATCCCTGTGTGGTGCAGACCCCCTTCAGACGTCCTCTTTCTCGACGAAGCTCCAGGAATCGTGGGTCTGTGGGAAACCAACAGGAACAACTGCCAGGGCACCGGCTGCACCGTTGGAACAAGGGACTGTGTTCTGCTTGAGGAAAATGGGTGAATTCCTTTTCTTCATTTCCAAGGCTTGCCCTTGTCTTCCCTCCTTATTATAACTTTTGCTTCCGAACATTGACAATATCAAAGTACTTTTGGCTATGTTGAATCTCGAACTATCTGACTGTGTGATCCTCGGCAACAGGCTCCGGTGTCTCTCAACCCTGGCTCCGGCCCTTTGACTTTCGAACTCCTGTCTTTGAGTGTTTCTTGATTCTGCCTGCCTAACCAAAATATTGCCTGTGATTTTTGCCTCCAACTCCTTCTGGGTATCTCAATTGCTAAGTGTGTTTTTACCCAGGCAGCATTTCATGTCACAGATACGAGTTTAGTTAGTAGACCGACCTGTCAAAAAGTGTTTGCAATTGTTTTTGCGGTAACGTGTTTGTTCTTAACATCGGTGCATTAAACACATGGTACTTACCTTGAGACTTACTGTAAAAAGTGAATTGGTTAGTTGTAGTATATTTAACGTGTGGTTTTTATTTAAGTTTAATAGAAGTTTTGTGTTTATAACGAATGGTTTAAAAATAAATGTAGTTATATTTTTCTACCTGAAACCTTGAGTCAGTGTTTGCTTGAGTCACAGTAATTGTGGTCCCTTTGTGTAACCTCTGCTACTGCTCATATACTCTTGAGATAAGCCTGGCTGCTCCGCTACTGCTACCACTTTAACATAGTAGTACAGGCTCGTACCAAAGGTAAAACTTGTATTGCCACCTGTAGTCTTAATTGTTTGTAGTGGTCCCTAAGGGCACTGCACAGGATTCTGCCTAACACTGGTGAACAGAGGTGAGGATTTGGAAGTAGAGTGATTACACTTACAGTGCTGCTATTGCTTGGGTTCAACTAACCACAAGGCTAACACCACTAATTCTATTTAACTAAGAAATCATGTCAAATATGGGAAATTACACTGAAGAGAGTCTTTTACTCTATACTGCTGAGGTTCTGAGAACCATGTGTAGGGTTAAGAATATCTCTGTTAAAGGAAAGAAATCTGAACTGATTGCAAAGTTAATGGGAAAAAGTCTGGAAAGTGGGTCAGAAGGACCTACCACTCCAGCAAATGTGGATTTCGATGTTTCTGATTTTGAGAGTGCTAATTGTGAAGAAGTAGATGAGTCCTTGCTAGGAAACCCTGCAACTCCATTGCCTTCTCAGAAGGCACAACCTCTGTCCACAGGGACCCCCTCAGGTCCTACACTTACTCCTGAGTTTATTGCACTTGAGAAAATGAGACTTGAATTAGAAGTGAAACGTATTGATGCACAAACTGCCATGAAACATCAAGAGTTAAGGCTCAGAGAAATGGAGCTGAACCATGAACTAGAAATGAAGAAACTGTCTCTAGAAAATACTTCTCTCCCCGAGTCTTCTAGGTCTTCCAGCCCTAAGAGACCCCGTATGCCAAAGGAAATTATTGGTATGTATGAGACTAAACTTGATGTTTTGGATTGGTTGGCAATGTTTGAGTACAATCATGGGATTCAAGGTATCTCAGGGAATCAGTTGATTCCTTGGCTTTGCTCCAGGCTCCCCCCTGTTGCAAGTGATGCTGTAATGGAATTGGGGGAGATGGATAAACAGGATTATGAGTGTGTGAAACTAGCATTAATAGCTAGGTTTGGGAAGACCCCTTCCCAGTATCTTAAGAGGTTTCGAACCCTCAAAAAGCATGATGGTACGCCTTGGGCTACCTGGGTGTGTGAATGTTTGAAAAACTTAGATGGTTGGGTTAAGGGTTACAAAGTGAACACTTATGAAGGTTTAAGGAATCTTGTAATGTTGAAGTCTATTTTTGATGTCTGCTCTCCTGAGCTTAGACAGCACTTGGCTGATTCAAAGGAGATAGATCCTAAGAAGTTAGCTAAGGCTGCTGACTTGTGGTTTGCCAACAGGGCCACTCACAAGTATTCTGGGGCAAGTCAGAAAAAGGATGAGGGAAAGCAGCCAAAGAAAGACAACAAAGAGAATTCCAATAATTCCAACCCAAAAGAGGGCATCAAACATAACCAGGGTAAGCCACATGGTAAACCAAATCAGGCTAGTGTACCACCTGGTTCCACACAAGATGGAGGCCAAGGCAAACCCCCATTGCAGAGAACATTTGGGAAATGCTTTGTTTATGGGCTTCCTGGCCATGTGAAAGGAGATCCCAAGTGTAAGTGTAAACCTTCAGGGATCAACACTGTCTCCTTAGCCTTCTCCCAGATCGATGAAGTACCTATGACAAGTGGAAACCTTCAGCTACTAGCTGATGAGCCCATGAGAATCTCAGCTAGTGTTTATTTAGTATCCTTGGGTCTTTGGGAACAACAGAACTTAGATGTCTATAACTCAATCCCAGATAATACTTAAGAGTATTATAAAGATAGTGTTCTTGTGAATGGACAGGAAACCTCTGCCATCAGAGACACTGGAGCCAGGATAACTGTGGTTGATTAATGTTTTTTCAAAGTGGAGGATGTTGCTAAGGCACCCAAACACTTAACCAAGTTAGCTGGAGGCCCTATGCAAATGGTTCCCCCGTTACCAGCTCTCATCTAGTGTAATGACATGACTGTCAGAATACCTGTAAGTGTGCAGAATAGCGTACCTGGGAGGGTACTGTTGGGTAATGACCTTAAAACCCCTGGAGTTGTTTCCAGCACCCCCAGGCTCCCCAGCAGAAGGAAGCAGGAGCTCACTCGGTCTGCAAGGGAGAGAACCTTAAGAGGCTCTCCTGGGGACATGATAGAGGAAACTATCACCCCAAGTCCACAGGACATATTTACTGCCATTGCAGGACAAGAAAATACAAAGGGGAAAACTAAGTCTGCCAGCAAGAAAACAGAAAGCACTCCTGTGCCCAGAAGAACATCTCCAAGACTGTCCAAAGTCAAACCTGTGACTCCCACACCAGCTGAGGCTGAGTGTGAGGTTCAACCCTGATGGTCAAACTAGATACTGAGGAATCAGATCTAGAAGAGGATCTTACCTTGGTAGGAGATCTTGAACCTGTTGACCATCTTGAGCTGCAGTTTTTACTGGCAGAAGGTGGACCCAACAGAGAAGATTTCAGTAAAGGAAAAAGAGTGTCCTACCTTGGAAGGTCTTTGCCAACAGGCAGCTTCTCAGCTCAATGGGACTGAGCCTGGGAAGTATAGGTTGCCCTGGGAAGATGGCCTCTTCTACAGTGAACCAACTGAGTCAACCCCTGGAGACTACAGCAGAAGACTTGTAGTACCTCTAGTGAACCAACTCCAGTTTCTGCAGTTAGCCCATGAGGTACCTTTGGCTGGTCACTTAAGCTTTAAGAAGACCAAAGAAGGGCTATCTCTGCACTTCTACTGGCCTATATGGGTACAGAAGTAGATACATTCTGCAGAAGCTGCCACACTTGCCAAACCTCTGGCAAGAGTGGAAACAAGAATGTGGCACCCTTAGTGCCTCTCCCAGTAGTGAGTCCCCCAACAGCTTTGCTGGACTTCTGGAGTTTATTTTTCCCACCTGGTAAGAGTGAGAGCTTTTCCCCCACTCTTACCTGTGATTTGCTATGTGTTTCCATCTGTTTTTGTGATTGTGGGCTCTGAGGTACACCACTTCAGTAGCCCCCTTCTTTGAGTGTGTCACACAGCACCTTCAGTGCCGTGGCACAGGGTTGTCTTTGAGACTTCCCTCGACTCCATTTCTGAGGCGACTACTGTCCCTCAGAAAAGGGTAAAGTTACCATTAACTTTACTTAGTCAATCTACCACAGATCTGGTACACCCCATCTTCCATGGAGTACTGGAAAGGGTTAACTCGTATCCCTTTTTATCTGTACCTCCTAGAGCATTGTTTCGCTCTTTTAACATTTAGACTTGGCTGGTGGCAGTGGTATCTACCCTAAATTTTCTACCGTGATTATATTAGATAAACGTGGTACTGTTCTTGGCTATTATATTAGCCTCGAACATAAACCCGCTTGACCAAATCATCCTTCTTTTGGCTCCGGTTGGGTTTATTCGCCATTTCTTTTTGTTAAAGTCCTTCTTGTGTTTTACTTTGCGTGGCAAACTAGGTTCACCTTTTTTGTTCACTGTCTTTTGGCGGGCTTCTGCCCAGAAGCCCTCCTCAAGGCGCCTGGGTGCCTAGGTGGGCTGAATGTGAGGGAGGGGTGTAGTCACCCCCTGCACAGGGTATCCTAGGAAACCCAAGTCGCATTTTGTTACGATTGGTCAAGGTGGTTGTCCGAGCTGGACAACCCCCCTGCTGCGTGATTGACAGCCAGCCTGTGTGAATGGGGGTTTTGCGCATAAAAGGCAGGTTTCTTGGGCTAGAAGTCAGAGAGTCACCACTGGAACTACAAGGAACCGTCTGTGATCGAAATCGCTGCACACTGCTGTAATGGTCCGGATAGCCACCTGATGAGCCTCTCCTGTTTTTAAGGAGCGCACCTTTTATTCTGTGTCGCTGCTGCTGGCCTCATCCCTGTGTGGTGCAGACCCCCTTCAAACGTCCTCCTTCTCGACGAAGCTCCAGGAATCGTGGGTCTGCAGGAAATCAACAGGAACAACTGCCAGGGCAGCAGCTGCACCATTGAAACAAGGTACTGTGTTCTGTTGAGGAAACTGGGTGAATCCATTTTTCTTCATTTCCAAGGCTTGACCTTGTCTTCCCTCCTTCTTATAACTTTTGCTTCCGAACATTGACAATATCGAAGTACTTTTGGCTCCGTTGAATCGTGAACTATTAGACCGTGTGATCTTCGGCAACTGGCCCCGGTGTCTTTCGACCCTGGTTTCGGCCCTTTGACTTTTGAACTCCTGTCTCTGAATGTTTCTTGATTCTGCCTGCCTAACCAAAATATTGCCTGTGATTTTTGCTTCCAACTCCCTCTGGGTATCTCAGGTGCTAAGTGTGTTTTTGCCCCGGTAGCATTTCATGTCACGGATACGCATTTGTTTAGTAGACCGAACTATCAAAAAGTGATCGCATTCATATCGTGTTTTTGTGCCTAACCCCGGTTCATTCCAACACAGAGTACTTACCTTGAGACTTACTGTACAAAGTGAATTGATTAGTTGTAGTATGTTTAACGTTTGGTTTTCATTGAAGTTTAATAGAAGTGTTGTGTATATAACGAATGGTTGAAAAATACATGTTCTTATATTTTTCTACCTGAAACCTTGAGTCACAGTAATTGTGGTTTCTTTGTGTATTCTCTGCTACTGCTCATATACTCCTGAGATAAGCCTGGCTGCTCCGCCACTGCTACCACTATGACATAGTAGTACAGGCTTGTACCAAAGGTAAAACTTGTATCACCACCTGTAGTCTTAATTGTGTGTAGTGGTCCCTAAGGGCACTGCACAGGATTCTGCCTAACAGGGTGGTACTCAGGGTGAGGTAGCAAGGGTGGACTCAGGAGGCGAATGCTGCACTGATGGTGCTGGGTCAGGGTGGGACTCAGGGTGAGGCAGCAAGGCTGGATTCAGGAGCCGAATGCTGCACTCATGGTGCTGGGTCAGGGTGGTACTCAGGGTGAGGCAGCAAGGCTGGACTCAGGAGACGAATGCTGCACTCATGGTGCTGGGTCAGGGTGGTACTCAGGGTGAGGCAGCAAGGCTGGACTCGAGAGCCGAATGCTGCACTCATGGTGCTGGGTCGGGTGGTACCCAGGGTGAGGCAGCAAGGCTGGACTCGGGAGCCGAATGCTGCACTGATGGTGCCGGGTCAGGGTGGCACTCAGGGTGAGGCAGCAAGGCGGGACACGGGAGCCGAATGCTGCACTGATGGTGTCGGGTCAGGGTGGTACTCAAGGTGAGGCAGCAAGGCGGGACACTGGAGCCGAATGCTGCAATGATGGCGCTGGGTCAGGGTGGTACTCAGGGTGAGGCAGCAAGGGTGGACTCGGGAGCCGAATGCTGCACTGATGGTGCTGGGTCAGGGTGGTACTCAGGGTGAGGCAGCAAGGCTGGACTCGGGAGCCGAATGCTGCACTCATGGTGCTGGTCAGTGTGGTACTCAGGGTGAGACAGCAAGGGTGGACTCGGGAGCCGAATGCTGCACTCATGGTGCTGGGTCGGGTGGTACCCAGGGTGAGGCAGCAAGGCTGGACTCGGGAGCCGAATGCTGCACTGATGGTGCCGGGTCAGGGTGGCACTCAGGGTGAGGCAGCAAGGCGGGACACGGGAGCCGAATGCTGCACTGATGGTGTCGGGTCAGGGTGGTACTCAGGGTGAGGCAGCAAGGCGGGACACTGGAGCCGAATGCTGCACTGATGGTGCTGGGTCAGGGTGGTACTCAGGGTGAGGCAGCAAGGGTGGACTCGGGAGACGAATGCTGCACTGATGGTGCTGGGTCAGGGTGGTACTCAGGGTGAGGCAGCAAGGCTGGACTCGGGAGCCGAATGCTGCACTGATGGTGCTGGTCAGTGTGGTACTCAGGGTGAGGCAGCAAGGGTGGACTCGGGAGCCGAATGCTGCACTCATGGTGCTGGGTCAGGGTGGTACTCAGGGTGAGGCAGCAAGGCTGGACTCGGGAGCCGAATGCTGCACTGATGGTGCTGGGTCAAGGTGGCACTCAGGGTGAGGCAGCAAGGCTGGACTCAGGAGCCGAATGCTGCACTAATGGTGATGGGTCAAGGTGGCACTCAGGGTGAGGCAGCAAGGCTGGACTCAGGAGCCAAATGCTGCACTGATGGTGCTGGGTCAGGGCGGCACTCAGGGTGAGGCAGCTAGGGTGGACTCAGGAGGCGAATGCTGCATTGATGGTGCTGGGTCAGGGTGGTACTCAGGGTGAGGCAGCAAGGCGGGATTTAGGAGCCGAATGCTGCACTCATGGTGCTGGGTCAGGGTGGTACTCAGGGTGATGCAGCAAGGGTGGACTCAGGAGGTGAATGCTGCACTGATGGTGCTGGGTCAGGGTGGTACTCAGGATGAGGCAGCAAGGGTGGACTCAGGAGCCGAATGTTGCACTGATGGTGCTAGGTCAGGGTGGCACTCAGGGTGAGGCAGCAAGGCTGGACTCAGGAGCCGAATGCTGCACTCATGGTGCTGGTTCAGGGTGGTACTCAGGGTGAGGCAGCAAGGGTGGACTCAGGAGCCGAATGCTGCAGTGATTGCACTGGGTCAGGGTGGTACTCAGGGTGAGGCAGCAAGGCTGGACTCAGGAGCCAAATGCTGCACTGATGGTGCTGGGTCAGGGCGGCACTCAGGGTGAGGCAGCAAGGGTGGACTCAGGAGGCGAATGCTGCACTGATGGTGCTGGGTCAGGGTGGTACTCAGGGTGAGGCAGCAAGGCGGGACTCAGGAGCCGAATGCTGCACTCATGTTGCTGGGTCAGGGTGGTACTCAGGGTGAGGCAGCAAGGGTGGACTCAGGAGGTGAATGCTGCACTGATGGTGCTGGGTCAGGGTGGTACTCAGGATGAGGCAGCAAGGGTGGACTCAGGAGGTGAATGCTGCACTGATGGTGCTGGGTCAGGGTGGTACTCAGGATGAGGCAGCAAGGGTGGACTCAGGAGCCGAATGTTGCACTGATGGTGCTAGGTCAGGGTGGCACTCAGGGTGAGGCAGCAAGGCTGGACTCAGGAGCCGAATGCTGCACTCATGGTGCTGGTTCAGGGTGGTACTCAGGGTGAGGCAGCAAGGGTGGACTCAGGAGCCGAATGCTGCAGTGATTGCACTGGGTCAGGGTGGTACTCAGGGTGAGGCAGCAAGACTGGACTCAGGAGCCAAATGCTGCACTGATGGTGCTGGGTCAGGGCGGCACTCAGGGTGAGGCAGCAAGGGTGGACTCAGGAGGTGAATGCTGCACTGATGGTGCTGGGTCAGGGTGGTACTCAGGGTGAGGCAGCAAGGCGGGACTCAGGAGCCGAATGCTGCACTCATGTTGCTGGGTCAGGGTGGTACTCAGGGTGAGGCAGCAAGGGTGGACTCAGGAGGTGAATGCTGCACTGATGGTGCTGGGTCAGGGTGGTACTCAGGATGAGGCAGCAAGGGTGGACTCAGGAGCCGAATGTTGCACTGATGGTGCTAGGTCAGGGTGGCACTCAGGGTGAGGCAGCAAGGCTGGACTCAGGAGCCGAATGATGCACTCATGGTGCTGGGTCAGGGTGGTACTCAGGGTGAGGCAGCAAGGGTGGACTCAGGAGCCGAATGCTGCAGTGATTGCACTGGGTCAGGGTGGTACTCAGGGTGAGGCAGCAAGGCTGGACTCAGGATCCAAATGCTGCACCAAAGGTGTTGAGGCAGGGTGACACTCAGGGTGCGGTTTGTAGGGAAGGACTCAGGACACTTGGGCTGGATGGATGGTGTCAGGGCAGGGAGGCATGGATGGTGGTGTAGCAGGGTGGCAAAGATGGTGGTCGTACAGAGGGGCACTCATGTTGCTGGGGCATAGAGACACTCATGGTGATGTGGCAGGGAAGCCCTGACGGTGCTGCGGCAGGGAGGTACTAAGTATGCTGAGGCAGGGTGGCGCTGATGCTGCCGGGGCAGGGTGGCGCTGATGGTGCTGGGGCAGGGTGGGCTAATGGGGCAGATGATATGCAAGTAACAATCTCTGCCCCCGACTCCTCACATTACCATAAAGGCGAGAACTATACCAGGCAGCCTTACCGGCCCATGAGTTTAGGGGTCAAAGACAAGAAACACTAAGCCAGGGTCCAATAAACAATGCTTTGAACAATCATCATTGTATTTGCTCTACCATAAAGAAGTAGTTTAAGTCGTGCAACACTAATAGGGATCAAAGTTAGATTGCAGAAAGCACTGGTGGCGTTTTTTATCTAGCATAGAAGAGAGGAGGATTCCAGGATACCAAGAGAGGGACTCAGTACACTGTTAGAGCAGATGAAATGATCAGCAGGTTAGATGCAGAATAAACGGGCCGGGGACAAGGCTTAAGACAGATGCAAAAGGTAAATGCAACATGGCCAAACACAAACAAGGAGGCGAGAAGTGCAAGAGTACAGCCATGTTCCTAGCATAGAGGCGAAGCCAGCCAAGAAGTTAGCAAGGCCTCAGAGCAGATGCTAAATAAAGAAAACACATTTATTCCAGTAGATCTGAAGCAGTCCAGACAGCAGCCCGAGGCACGTGCCAAGGCCAGATGCGTGGAAGGGAGTAGTGGACGTGCATGACGCAGGGACAAGATAACAGTTTCCAGGACGCGAAGCAGTAGCCTTCCAAGTTAATTAAGTTAATCTGAACGCAGACAGCCATTGATGTCCAAGTGCATAAGAATAGTATACCAAAAGATAGATGAAGGGTATCCCAAGTGGCCCTCAAGGAATACAACATGCATGTTAGAGTTAGCTAAAAACTCAGTAAATAGGATGAAATTAATTCTCGAACATGGTCCCCTAACACGTGATCAAGATCTGAAAAACACTAGTTATTTGTTATGAGCCAAATGCAGATAAGGCACCTGCTGAACTCCCTTGGACACACACTGACAAGAGATGATACACAAGGCCAAAATACTAAGGAGCAGAGAGGGCACATGGCCTGGGAATGATGGGGAGTACTTTTCATTGGAATTATTGCCGACCATAGACTTCTCTCCCCTCACCATATGACTCGCTCATATCTTGACGTCTTGTCAAAGGATCCAAGGTTGGTGAATAAATGTCCAACCAATAAAAAACTCTTGCCACAGTGCCTATAATGAACAAAGGTAGCGAATCACATATAATTGTAATGCTGTAATGAACATATTATCTGAAGTAGGTTGGGCCCAAGTGCCATCAAATATTTCTAAGCCAATCATAAAACTAACACCTAGGTACTGTGAGAAACCTGAAGGTATCTCACCCGCTAGTCCCCGGGGATCTTTCATCCAGGTGGCCAGGATATGGCCATTGCTATTAGATCCAGTTCATGGGTGTGGACCAGTGCGGGAGGGTCACCTGGATGGGGGGTCTTCGGGAGTGGGAGTGGGACACCCGATGGTGAGACGCAGTATCCCCTTCCCTATATCACCTTTTCCCCATCTTTTACCCTACCAGGTAGGATACCTAGGAATTCAACCCCCACCCCCTTTGCCGACACAAAGACGTTCTCACGGAGAGTTCATTGTGGGCGAAAACAGACTAACATCAGAGCTGTATACCTGACATGTGCCAATACAATGGTCAGGCAAGGTCAGGCAATTACTGATCATTACACACACCTGACTTCCATCGCACTTCCCCACGCGGATAAAAGGCGGAGCATGAAAGCACACTTGAATGAGGCAAAGCACACAAGGAAACAGCATTTCCAAGATGGCAGTTTAATACGAGGAGAAAGACGGCAAGACCAGAGTGGGTTGCAAGGAGGGAAGTGCCCTTGAGCCTTTCAGACTATTACTTCTGTGATCCTTGGAAAGTACGAAACCTCAGACCGGGGACTAAAGTTGAACAGACCTGCTGTGGTACTGTCCTTCGCTCCTACAAGAAAGAAGCGTGAATAAAGACAACACTGCGGTGAGTTGGAGAGACTGATAGCAAACCAGCCTGTGTTAGAACCAAGGTTGCAAGTGGCAACATTGTATGAAGAAATCTAAAGAGAACACTATGTATGTAGGTATGTGAAGAGCGACAGGAATGTAACTGTAAGCCAGAAGAGTGATTGAGCTTTGGGAGGCCAAGAAAGATACCGTAGACAAAGTGGTCCGGCGCCACGCAGGTGCTCATTCATAGGTCTCCATTAGGTATCCAACTGAATGGCAACTGTACTGAAAAAGGAAGTTTGTACTGAAGTGGTCCTGCAATGGGTCAAGCTAAACACTGTGCACGTTTGAAAGTCTTCGATAAATGAAGGCGAACTACAATTCGGCTGAGGCCAGCTGAGAGAGACTAATTGGAAAAGGGGAAGAATCGGAGCCCGTTTGAGAGGGATCCGGGGTGAAATGTGAGTCACTCAAGGAAAAGAATATTCATTGAACATTGTCAAAAGAGGGATCTGAGCCCGGACGAGGGGGATCTGCAGTAACCATCATAAAATAACAGGGATCTGAGCCCGGCTGAAGGGGATCCAGGGTGTAGCACACAAATCGAATACTTATAAGAAGAGAATAACTGTGTATCTTGCTTTTGTGCATCAGGACCTCTGAATCAAGAGACTTTGATGAGAAAAGAGACTTGGGCACAGAAGGCCCTGACGCTGGTAATATAACTGTATCCTTGTGTCGAAGAAGCCACAAGAGTGTGTGCTTTGCTTGAGTGAACTGCCTTACCCGTGCTGAAAATGTGGGGAAGGTAGGCCAACAGCCTGAACATTCTGACATATCATTTTGTTAACTCTTCTTTGGTTTTCATGAACACTACCACACATTTTGTATATTTAGCGGTAAGGATTGTCATTAGGTTTTTTTAGTATAGGCCCTTTAATTTTGACGAGACTCCACTAGGACTGCATTATTATTATTTGAAGGTCGTAACTTGCTCTCATCTGTAGATTTATGTTCAATAAACACTCTGGAACTGTGGTCCCTTGTGTCTGTCTTAATGTTGATGCCATGACTTTTTTACAGTAATCTTTATGTAGCTTGGGATATTAACCAATACGAGATGCTCATATGTTTTTGTAATCGATATTTTAATGTGACGTCATTGATGATGTATTTTTGATTTAAAAGCCATTCACACTCACTATAATAACGGAGAGCTATTTGTATACTATATCTGCCGTGATTCTGTGTTTTGAATAAAGCTACGTTTTTCCGTACACTTTCAGTACTCCCTTATTGAGTACTGTTTTTAATGCTATTGCAGCAAACTGGTGCCTCATTAACAGTTGGTAGGATGGTTCCCTAGGAGTTTTGTGGACTATCAAGGATTCCTAGCCATCCCCTTTTGACAGCGAGGGCAATTTATGGAGAGCGGAATAACGTGCACTTGAGTAGGGGTGCTTGGCCGGAGCCCCCATTGATGCAAGTCTAGTCCGGACTCGCAGGTCACCCCGCTGGGTGCAGAGGGTGGAGCAGGCAGATAGAGGAGACGACGCGGAAGACCGTCAGGGGATCCTTGGATGTGAGTATAAACGGTCCACAGCTAACTTGGGAATTTGGTGTTTTGTGTATTATTAACTTGCTAGATATTTTGAGATATTGGGAAAGTGAAAGCTTCCGACGAGGGTCGGGAAAGACCACACTGTAAGCCTCTTTAAGGGCAGCGTTATAAAAGAGTAGGATCCCTCACATATAATCAGAAGACAGCTATATTGTTGATGTATATTAATCATTGTTGGCACCATTTATTTTGTTGTGGTATAACAGGGAAATAGAGTTGTTTTGTTGTGTTAGTTGAAGGTTGAATTTGTGTTGTTAATAAGGAAAATGTGGGTCAGAGTGTGAGCGGCCTTTTTGTTGGTGCTGCTAAGGAGAGGTATTTGTGAGCACGTGGTCTTGGAAACAGACTTTGGCATTTTAATGTTGTAGAAAAACATTTAGGGAAGGGATGTGAAAAGAGAACCGGTGGGCGAGTGTTGAATCTGTGTTTATCGACTATTGGTAAATTGTGTTTTACATTGTTATCTTGTCTGACACTCCCATTGTTCATTTGTGTAAGACACATCTCATATACAAAGATAAGATACTCAAATACCACAATCAGCGGATAAAAGATACGGCAGGCAAAATGTTTATGCTGTGGCCTTAAGAGGGTACTCGTTTGAAAGATGTGCTGCAAAACATGTGCATATATTTACATGCCACACATAAGGGAAAACAATTACAGGATAGACCAAGTATTCTTGAACTGTGGAACATTTTCAAAGACGGAGTGGCCGAACCGAGCAAAAAAGAATGGATGCTGAACCAGCATGACGAAGGGCACACGCCTCCCACGGATCCACCTCCCCCGCCTTCTCTTCTAACAAGTGTACTGTCCTCGACTGTACAGGGACTACATCCAATAAAGTCAGCTGCAGGATATAACATCCCCAAATGATTGGCCCAGCGTATAGTGATGATGAAAGCATCAGGGGAGAAAAGGTGAATGCACCAAAACCATTGTTGCAACAGTATGGCACACAGCAGAGTTTTCAAGCGAAACTAATAGAAGCACAGGAAGAAGGTCAAGGAGTAAGGGGCATGCAGCGATAAGGAGATGTGAAGACAATTGTGTCAGATAAAGGGATAAGATTGCAAATAATACTCAAACTCAATGGAAAGGCATAGACTATTCTAAGGAGAAGGCATTAGAGAATGGAAACCCACAGAAGGCATGGAAGAAGAGGTTGGAGGAAGAAAGAGAAAGGGAAAGAAAACATGAGGAAGAGAGGGAAAGGGAACGAAAATGAGATGAAGAGAGAGAGAGAGGGAGAGGCGCCGAAAGGAAGTAGATAACATAATGAGCAGATATACATTGGCTGACAGAGAAAGGGAAGACATTACAAGAGGGAACAATGACAGCTCCAGTGGCTGCAGACGAGACAGCCTAAGCAGAAGAGAAAGTTAGGGGATGTCTCTGCAAGGTATGGGTAGAAATGTATTGGAGGAGATAATGAATGGGACGTATGTGAGACAGCCCCTTAGAAGGCTAGAGCTGGATGAGGTAGCTGAGGATGGAGACGTGGAAGAAGAGGAAAGGGAGTTAGAATGGAAAGATGACAATGAGAGCCGAGAGGAGGAAGCCACTCAAGCGCTCCGGCAGGAAGAGAGATGGATTTGATAGATTTGAGGTGAAGAGTGATAGAGCCCATTAGGTATCCATTGCTCCCAGAGAGACGTCCAATGACTCTAGAAAGGAGCACACCATAACTAAACTGATTAAGATATCTACCGAGCCATAAAAAGGTTTGTATGGCAGCCTGTGCCAATAAGGACAAAGAGTGCAGCTGCATTCATGCGCAGAAGCGGGCTGACACAATACCCGTTATTACAGAAAGGCAGAGGACTCACACAATATTTTCCCCTGGCCAGAGACAGGTAGAAATAACGATATATAAATTGCTGTCACTTACAGCGAAAGCAGAGAAGTGGATTTGTGAGTTAGAAAGAGAAACAGCTGGAATGACTCTGGCGGTAAGGGACATGAAAAGCTTGTTTGCTGCGATATTGAGAGAGCAATCAGAAAACATTTGTAAAAAGGCAGGGTACCCCGGGGGTGACAGCCCAAAATACAAGAGAAGTTACAGGGCACCTTTCAGTAATTGTTGAGCAGACGTTTGGAAGGCAACCAGAATACAATTTTCAGACAATCAGACATGAATGCGATAATGTCACACAAAATGGGGCCAGATGAGGGCCCAGCTGCTTACATAAAAGACATACAAAAGAAATGGCAGTTAGAAACAAGAGAAGCCCAAACACATAACAATTTTCTATCACATTTTATGTCAGGGACCAGGGACTCCCGAAGAAGTACAAAGGCAATTAAAGAAAATTGTGGAGATTGAGGCAAAACTATGTCCCGAGATACAATTGAACATTGTTCATCATTGTCGGCTAAAACAAGAGAAAGACGGAAAGAAAGTTGCGGAAAGAAAGGTGGAAAAAGTGAATTTAGTAGAGAAAAAATGTCAAAATTGACAGTGGAAGGAGCAGTGCTAGCGAGTACCGTTGAGAAAAATAGTGCTGAGGAGCCACAGCAAACATTGCAAGGGTGGAATGGGGGAACATAATTATTATCCCCAAGGGAGGGGGTTTGCACCCAGAGGAAGAGGGTTTGTGTTCCAAGCACCACAGCCAGGAGGGTTTACTGGAGACAACCACAATTTGCAGGAGTAGGACCACAGTGTTGGATTGTGAAAACCTGGACACATTGCAAGGGTTTACACAAGTATCGGAGAAATGCAAAAAAATTGGCAGCAATTTGAGGGAGGTCAGCATATACACCTAGATATAACACTATACAGCAAGATTACAATGCCTAAGATTACACACAATATCAACCAATGCAGACACAGCAAATGCAGCAACCACAGCAGGCAGTAAAACCGCAAATGCAGCAACCACAGCAGTCGGTTCAACCTCAGATACAGCAGGCACAAATATAACCCCAAGCACCACAGAATACAATAACACAATGGGATGCAAACACCACTGTAACCCAGAGTAGGGGGTTTGACATTGTAGATAGGCAGCCAAGTGCCCCTGCAGGAGGTCCTGCCCCTTTCACACCTATATGCTGAAGCCGAAAATCGTGCCATGCTTCACACCGGTGGCTATGACCATTCCGCGTCGAATCATTGATAAAAGGTATCCACTAAGAAGACACTATCCAATGTATCCCTGAAGAGATGACAATCTCATGGACAAAATGCCCAAAGGAATATGAAGAATGAAAGAAAGCGAAGTTGGTGACGTCACGAGAGACGAGTGTGGCGCACTAAGAAACTGGATGAAGAACAGAGTGTATGAACCCTATAGAATCTGATGGCGGAGTAAAGAATCGAGTAACCTTTCATATGCAAAATGAAGATTGTACATGTGAAAAGCACTGCAGAAAATGCAAGACGTTCAATAACTGTACAGACACAGTAACGCAAGTAGCTTAAGTGACCATTAAAGCTGGCTTTACATAGTAATTAGACTGCAGTCGGAGCCGCCATTATATAGAAGCTGGACATCGCTGTCACATATTTAGTAAGTTTAAACCCATGAAGAAGAGCTAGAGCTGTGTTGCAGCAAAGAATTAGCCAAGACCGTGGAAGAGTATGGAAAGGCTGTCTGGACTGATGTCAAGGCTGAAGCAGGCAAGAACTGGTTATCTATTCTTGAAGGCAGTAATCGTGAGAAGCCGAATCATCTTTATCAAGGTGCAAAGAAAGAACACCATGAGTGCCAGGTTGTATTCAGTTAAGACAATTAAATGCTGCAAAATTGACTAAATTGCGGTCTCCTGTAACATGAACTGTGGATGGAAATAGAAGTTCGGCATGCAGTTCCAGAAGTGTGCTCACACTCCCTTATATTCTCAGAGGCAGGGATACTTTGCAAGGCCAAGTTCAAACATAACCTTCATGGCAGAAGGCATGGGCGATGAGAGATGGTGGGCTAATTGGGTGGGGAGGTAACATCATGTCCACCTCCTGGCACCTGTGGTTTCGCTTACGTGCTGCTAGTGAGCCGAATGTGAAGATGACTTGAACTCGGGGTGGGCATGTGTTGTCCACCTGACTGTAGAAACCCAATCACAACCCGACACCTTAGATGTTCCCCTTTATTTGAATTTATAAAGCACACAAAGCGGCTCTGGGGTATCGTGGCGCTGTTACAGCAGTGCTTACTTATTTACATAGAAAAAAGACAGGAGCACCTGTCTGTGGTTCTTGGTTGCATTGAACCTTTTGCCAGACAGGTGAGCAATCCATGATGAAAAACAGTGGCAAGGGAGAGAAATTCCACCTGAGAGGCAAACAAGGCGGCCGGAGATGTGCTCAATCGTGTGAGGTGAGTGTGGCAGAGAGTACTGGGTGAGCTAGTTAAAGAGCTCAGTTTTGAACGATTTGCAGAATTCTTGATAAGATGTTTTGTTGCGAAGGGATGTGGGGGGGCGTTCCAGCGCTTAGGGAGCAAGGAACATGAAGCAAGTCCCTCCTACCTTGGCTCTTTCGATGAGAGGGACATTAAGCTGGTTGGAGTGGTGAGTCCTAATAGGTCTGTAGGATGTTAATCTGGTAAATCTACCTGCCAGATATGGAGGGGCTGTGAGTGAGAGGCATTTGTGGGTTATCACAAGCCCCTGTACGTTTTTCTTATTTGCTGCATAATATGACATCACGTATGACACATTTTTACTATATAAGTATGCGTTGCATGAAACAAGTTGAGTTGAGCAGAATATGCATTGAGGGAAATTACTGTACCACATCTACTGTTGTCCATTGTATCTCCCTGTTGAACTCTTCCTGAGTTAGTTCCCTTATTTGGTGTAAGAGTTACTCTGTTTCCCATCCACTGCATGATGTATTACCACAATAAAAAGGGCTTTAACGCTTAACATTATTGGGAGGAAATCCCTTTACGGAACAGGAATTAACATGTACCCACGGTAGGACAGCCCACAGACCGACCTGATGTTCTCAAATTTATCGATTACCCCAGACCCACAAAAGGAACCGAGTGTGGTGGTGACCATAGGCGGCAGGACATTTTCCTTCTTGGTTTAAACTGGGGCGATCCTGTGTTAAAGAGGGGAAATTCCGAATGTCAGGAAAGACACCTCCGGGAAGCTGCCCACTTCTCCCAGGAAGCTACTTCTTGGATCACCTCCTTCCTCACAGGAAGACATATGAGAGTGTTTTCCGACCAAGTATTTGCCACCCCTACTACCATCCACTGTGGAGTCCCCCATGGTTTTTGTACTTCGCCTACTCTGTACAACATCTTTACCTTACCACTTTTCAATAACCTGGACGATCACGGCATAGCATATACCAACTATGCCGATGGTACCCAAGTTTTCCTCACCCTCTCTGGCTCCTATGAACGGAACACTGCCACACTCAACAAAAGATATGCCCTTATCCAGGCTTGTGTCTCAATGGGGACAAAACAAAAAATACTTCTGGTAGGCCCCAAGAAATTCATAACAAACTTGACAGCCAATACTACTCCTTCAGCATTAAGAACACCATAATCACTGTTTCCACAGCAGTCAAAACACTGGGAGTGTACATAGCCTCCACCCTCTCTATTACACAGCAGGTAAATGCCATCTCATCATCAGCGGCACTTACAACCAAGATAATAAATGATGTGAAACATCACCTCTACACCAGAAATTGCCTCTTGTAAGAGATATTCAATTCAACACTACAGCTAAGTCAATGCCTAGTCTGGGATACTGAATGGAAACCCTTATTAATATACCTTTATGTCCAGTTCATGCGTTCTGGGTGACTACCCCTATATAACACCCCTCTCTTGGAATCCTCCTGACCCCACTGAGCCAAGAAGTAGTTCTGTTTTGCAAGTTAAAAGGTTTAATTGATAATTTAAACAATATATATATATATATATCTCGCTTTATAATAAATTAAGAATTGAATATCACACTTAATCTGATATGATAAAGATTAACAACGGAGAATCTGGCACTAGCACACTTCTTTATAATCACTAAGGAGTTGACATGAAATGGATAAGATAGCAACAATACTTTTATGGTTTCAAATGGATGCAATGTGGAATGAAATGCAGTAAAGAAAATAACTTGATAGGATTTCAGCAAAGACAATGTAATCACTTTCTTGGACAATTCACCCCCCCCCCCCCTTTTATGCAATGCAAGGAAATGGAAGGAAGGCACACAGTTCTCAGAAATGCAATTAAATGTGATTCAGTTCACCCAGCAACTTAGACTACAGACGTTTAAAACACCGGCCCAAAATGCTTTGATATATGCTGGCAATGGAGTGAAAATATGCTAAAATGCTTTTAATTCCCTCTAGAGGTTCAGGGTGAGTGGTATCTAGTTAATATTAGTCCAGGCTCACACTAGCAAGGATCTAGGAGTAATTGGTAGGTTAAACGAATTTTTGGCAAATGAGAGGCAAGCAGCAGCAGATTTTTACATGTGAAGAAATTTGAAAATCGCGGTAAATTCGCGGGTGCGCCGGGCGCGATTACAGAGGAACTACAAGGACTTTCACTATCGTTTTGGGGTCCTAGGAAAGCCTAGGATCTCAGCTTCCAGATGAAAGTTACTGCAAGTCTCTAGGACAAACGGTCACGGAGATATGAGCGATTAAATAAAGGTCGTTTTTCAGATTTGAAATTTTAAAGTTCACAAAGACAAGTGCAGCTTGCAACTAGCAAATCACAGGTGACAGCTTTACAAATGACAGGTGACAGTTAGGAGGCAGTTCTACTTAGATTAAAATAGCTTGAACTATATTATTTTAACTAAGAGATTGGTTCTGCACAGTTTTACTATGTACTCACACTATATTTAGAAATATGCCTCGCCACGGATCTGGTCAGGTTTTGGACTGGACTCCGGTTCAGCTCTCTCTGGTTCTGTTAACAGGTCAGCTCTACTCTGCTGGTCTGGTCTGGGTCTCTGAAGGTTGATGGAGGTAAAGTATGGATTTTCCCGGCAGAGCTTCCAGCTGCAAATGGATTTGAAGGTCCCTATCTGTCCTGTCTCTCTGCTTTTATGTGTTTTTAAAATGGGTGTGTGTGAGCAGCATCACTAGCCAGCCCCTCTCCACTTATCATTGGCCAAGCTTTCATTTCTCCCCTGATTGGGGGAGCTAAGTTGTGTCAGAGTGATGTCATTTTACAGCCTGCAGAAAGTCCACTCCTCCTGTCAACTTGCACACAAATCTAGATTTGAACCAAATACATATTTCATAACTACACAGTGGTTTGAAATTACATGCACCCATCACATATCACAGGAGGTATACCCTGTTAAAACTCTGCTCTTCCTGGGAGCTTGCATTCAGAAATGGCAATATTTTGCACTTTTTAACTGGTTTGCAATACCGGACATTACCCCAAATTTACACACATGTGCGCAAGGAGTATGGACATTAGTTGATGAAGTGTCAGATTTTTCACATGCACACATTTTGAGTAATATCCTCTTTTCCGCTAAAACCCCCCTGAACATGCCACCGGTTCTAAAAACCTCTTAAAATGTGGGCAGAAAAATCACAAGAATTATGGTGTCATTTAAATAATTTTCACAAGTCCGCTCTATGAGTTATTCATCTTTTTCTAAAACCATATTCTGGCTATAGAGGTGTGTCTTTTCATGTCACATGGTACAGAAACTAGTCTTTCCAGTTTCTGCCAAGCTCAGAGACCCTGCCCCTCCCAGCTTCTGCCAAGAGGAAGCTCCATTTACGACTCCCGCCAATAAAACATTTGCCTGAGTCAGGACAGGGCTTTGTTCAGAGCTCCTGTATTCTGTGGGGGCTCCCCTTAATTCAATTATCAGAGAGATGGCATATCCTTAGTGTGGCCAGCAAAAGGCAGATAGGCCTGGGAACACAGCTGTGACTCAAGTTTCACTCCTGATGGGGGTAGTTGCCAGGCAGAATTCAGTTCCTTAAACCAGGTTTCAGATAAAATGTCACTTCTGTTCCCCAGTTTTCTGCATTCAAATAAAACTAAACATGTTTACATATGCAGCTAGAATGCTGATTCTAAGTTCAAAACTATGACATTTAAACAATTGAAACCTATGTGACACACAAAAGTAGGTCACTCAGTCAATTTAAACATTTAGATTTTTTAGTGTCTTTCAGTCCAAATGTACTTAAACTGCTGAAATCCACAGCTCAGCCAGTCTTGTTATAAACCTTCAAGTCACTTCAGAATATAACTTTACATTGGATCCACCTCTCAGTAAGTCTTTCTTTGGCTTGCTTTGGGTTCATTTATTCAGTTTTCTACAAAATCTGGTGGTTTTAAAACGCCGGCTTTTGGATAGTGGTGAGTACTGGTACTGCACCCCTTTTTGGGATTTAAGAAAATGAATTCCCAACAGTTATGGGTTTGCTTTTGGCAATCAGCATTGCCACTCCCAATGGTTTCAGACTACTGTGTGGGTAGTCCAATGTTGGTTTTAGGCAGCGTCCTTCTGTGCCCATAACATCGGCAAAAATGAGTGGCAGCCTATTCTTCATGCATTTCCCTGTGCATTTTCTGGGAAGCTCTGGCCATCATGATGTTTTCCATGTCAGTACTGCACAGTTTTGAGGTAGGGCTCGGATGCATGGGTAAATACATCCCACAAGCCCCCCTCTTGCGATGGCCATTCGGTTTCACTGATGGGACTCGCAAGACCTGGGATGTATCCTCATCTTCTTCCAATAGATGGCACAGTTCAGCATCTTTTCCTCCATCCGGTACTGATCGATCGGTTCTCCTCGCCGGTCCTGATGGGAATATTGGGCGGTACCCCGGGCCCGTTGCGTCTCTGCTCCCGGTCTCCGGATCGTCCTCCTTGTCCCGTCTCCAGGTTTTCTTTCTCCTAGGACGACAAATGAAGAGCGGCAATACCTATTCATAGACGTTTTTCCACCACTGTTGAGATAGTGGGGCAGCATATGCATTTCATCATAACGAAACATTACATTCTTATTTTGAAAAAAAAAACAGTATAACTAAGATACAGTTTCATGCAAATCACAATATTTTAGAGACTAGATGTGGTATGTTTTATGGTTGGAACTGAATTAATCTGAGACAGTACCCGCTAGGATTCCAGAGGATTCCTCCAGTTGTTGCAGAGTGTGCCTGGGATGGCAACATTTCAACTGGTTTATGTGGACCCACTTGTCTTCCCCCGCTGCCAAAGGACCTTTGGGGATGTGGATTTTGTAGGCCACAGGGGAGATCTTGTCGATGATCTCAAAGGGTCCCTTCCACGTAGGCAAACATTTCCGCTGTTTTGCCTGGTTTCTTTGGAAGTTGTATAGATAGACCCGGTCCCCCACCTGATATTCCTTTCTGGAAGTCTTCAGGTCATAGTGGGTCTTCATGCTATCAGCCGATCTTTCTAGATTCCGCTGAGCGTAGAGCAAAAGCATGTTGGAGGTGTTTCCTTAAATTCTCCACATACTCATGAGTAGTGGAGGCATTTATCAGTGTCTGCTCTTGGGTCCTGTAGAGCAAATGCTGAGGAAGCACCATCTTGCGTCCAGTCATCAACTCAAATGGTGACATTTTGGTTGCAGATGAAGGGGTAGATCTGATGGCCATTAGGACCAGAGGTAATCGGATATCCCAACTTGGCCCAGAATCTGCCACAAACTTCTTTAATATGCTCACAATGGTTCGGTTATATCTCTCTACTGCCCCAGAAGAAGCTGGTCTATAAGCAATATGCAACTTCCTTTTGACCCCCAGTATTTCCCACATCTTTGTCATTACTTCACTGGTGAAGTGGCTACCCCTGTCTGACTCAATCCTTTGAGGTAGACCAAAACGGGAAAAGATGTGGTTAATCATCAGGGCAGCTGCGGTTTCTGCCTTGCAATTTGGGGCTGGGAGACATTCCACCCACTTGGTAAACAAGCATGTCACAGTCAACATGTACTTATTCCCCCTAGCAGAGCGAATCACAGGGCCTACAAAGTCGATTTGTAAATCTGACCATGGCAGTGTCATCCCCCTCTTTTGGAGAGACGCGCGGTGCGTGAGGGATGATGGCTGAAATTGTGCACACACAAGACACCCCTTCAAATATTGGTCGAGGTCCTGCCCCATGTGTGGCCAGTATGCAACCTCTCTTAAGATTTCCAATGTTGTGTGAAACCCCCTATGACCGGCGGTGGCCGCATCATGGGCGTGACTTAACATCAGGCTTCGGAATGAGGTAGGAACCACCCACTGATCGTGGCCAGCTTTGGATTTCCATACCAGCAAACCGTCTTGGATTCGGAACATTTTTGGACATTTCATCAACACTCTTAGGTCCTCTTTCCCAATGTAATCGGTATCCGTCAGGGGAAAGTTCTCAGGGTCCTCAAGGTGTTGGTAAAATTTACCAATTATTAGATCCCCCTTCTGAGCGGTAATCAAATCAGCATCAGGGGTCTCCTTACTCCATTGTGCAATTGAAAGGTCGTTGTGAGCATTTGTCTGGGACCTAGTGATAGCAGTGACCTGGATTTCCCCCAACAGGGACTCAATCTCAATTAGATCCCCTTGGATGGCCCCGGTTTTGGCCAGCTGATCAGCTAAGTCATTTCCAATTTTGTCTGGTCCCTCTACTTTGGAATGACCCTTGATCTTTTTCCAATAGATGGTCATCTCATTCGAGGTGACCAGATCATCAATGTTTTGGATCAACTTCCCATGTTTCAAGGGTTTGTTGTTAGCACATAACATGCCTCTGGTTTTCCAATTAACCAGGTGCTCCACGAACCCGTTCCGTACATAATCCGAATCTGTGATTATGACCAGTTCGTGGAGTTGATGCTGGACAGCAGTGAGGATGGCCTGATGCACCGCCATCAATTCTGCCACCTGACTACTTCGGGGACCAATTTTGTATCCAGCGGAGGGTTCTGGGGACTCATTCACCCATGCATTCCCTACGCCGGCCACCAGTTCTTTCTCCCCGTTGTTGTCAACATGGTAAGAGCATCCATCCACATAGACAGTGGGCATTCCCTCACACTTGTCTTCTTCAAAGACTTTGTGTGGGGAATTAAGGTATGCCTCCATGTTGTCCTTGATTTTTAGACTTTCGTCCTCGAGACAGTTTTCTCTGGCACAATCATGCAAGTCAGCCAGACCTTGCGCGAGGGGACTCTTCTTGTTTTGGCCATATCTGACCTCCACAGGAAAGCCTTGCATTGACAGAATCCAGGAAGTAATTCGGGAATTACTCACATTTCCGGCCCGGATTCTGTCACTTTGGAGATATTGCAGAGGCTGGTGTGGAGTCTCCACTATGATGTGTTCCCCCTGGATAAACGGGCGGTAATTCTTCAATGCCCACACCGTTGCCAGGAGTGCCTTCTCACAATCGTTGAATTTTTCCTCCACAGAGGATAAAGTTTTGCTCGCATAGGAGATTACTTTATTGACCTTGTCATGCTTTTGGTATAATACTGCCGTCAAGCACGTATTAGAGAACCCTGTCTCCAGGAAGAACTCCTTGTTTCTGACAGGGTAAGCTAGGCAAGGCGCTTGTGAGAGGCTTCTCGTGAGTTGTCTTACTGCCTCGGCTTGTTCTGGACCCCATTCCCACTTGACCCCCCCTTCAGGAGATGAATCAGGGGTCTGGTGATCTCTGCGTAGCCCTCAATGAACTTTCTGCTGTAATTAGTCAGTCCAAGGAGGCTCCTTAGTTCTCGTAGAGTTGTGGGGTCTTTCAGTTTCTGAAGTGCTTCCACTTTCTTTTCCTGGGGACAGAGACCCTGAGGAGTAATCTCATGCCCCAAGAAATTAACACGGGTTCTACACCACTGTGCTTTCTGAAAGGAAAGTTTTGCTCCGGCGGCCCTCAACTGCGTCAGAACATAACGGATCTCCGCTATGTGTTCCTCCACAGATGAACTTTTGATGAGGACATCATCTACATAAGCCAGGTTACCCCTTGCACCCAAGTCGGGCATGGCCTTGTGTAGAAAAATGTTGAATTCATTGCCGGAGTTGAGGTATCCGAAGGGAGTCCGGGTCCAGGTGTACTGCTGGCCCCCAAAGGTAAAAGCCAGTTTGTATTGGTCCTCCCTACTGACAGGCACGGTCCAGTACCCATTGGTCAGGTCTATTGCAGTGAATACCTGTGACCCCTGGATCTGGGCCAGCCCTTGGTCAATGTAGGGCAGAGGCCATCGAGAAGTATGGACCCGTTTGTTGAGCTCCCTGAGGTCGGCGCAGAGTCTCCACTGGCCGTTTGGCTTCAATATTCCCAGCACCGGATTATTGAAGGTGCTGTGGACTGGACGGATTATTCCCCGGGACTCAAGGTTCTTAATTATTTCAGTAAGTGACTCCATTGATGCGAGAGGCAAGCGATATTGCTTCACAAACACAGGAGTCATGCCAGGGTCCGTGGGGATTGTTGTTGTGTGGATGTCGGTGCGGCCACAGTCATATGAGTCTACCGCAAAGAGATCTTGGAAATCCAAGAAAACTTGTTTCAACTTTTGCTTTTGTTCCAGAGTCACACAGGCGTCAGCTAGGTTGACTCTCTCTTCCACCATCTGCCTGAAGCCTGGAAAGACTTCTGGTTTGGCTATCTCCGCGGCCTCCTCCAGCTGGGTGGAGAAGTCCCTGGTCAGAGTGCTGATTTGGACCGGAGGCTTCAGGTGGGAAAGGCAGCCCTCATGGACCTGGAAAATCACCTCATCCCTCCTGAAGTCACAAGTCACATCTTCCTTACCATAAGGGCAAGAAGTGTACGCCAGGAAGTTCCCCCCATGCCGGGTAAAAATCCTGTCTGGTGTTGTATTGTCATCCCTGTCACTGTCAAAACAGTCCTTGGGGATTGGTCCTAACAGTTCATTTCCAAGATCAATGGAGAAATGTCGGTCATCAACCGCCATTCCAATAATGGTGCCTGCGGCTAGAGTAATACTCTTTAAGTCGCTGTTATCCACCTCTATTGGAATGGTGTCATGTTCTATGTTGACTAATGGAGTTGGGTTTACCCCCAACCCTTGCTGTTGGAGAGAAGCATTTAGATGTATATAAGCATCAGGGTTTTTCAAATGTTGTCCTCTTTTGACTTTCACTTCCAGGGAGAATTGTCGGGTCCTTTCTGGGATGGTGACTTCCTCTTTAATCTGAATTTCAACTGCATAAGGTAGCAATTGAGCTGACCTAAATGCTTTTTCTGGATCATCAAAGCCCATGGGATTATCCGCTAATCGGGACCAAGCTTTGAAGTTTATTAGGTCCAAACTAATGGCAAAGCGATTGAGAATGTCACTGCCTAAGTAAAAGGCGGCAGGGACGTCTCGCACGACCCAACAATTGTGGACTATGCTCTTGTTGCCAATGGAGATTTTGAGCATACACCTGCTTGGCAGGAGATGTTTGGAATTAGGTGCTTCCAGGTCCATTTCCCATTTGTCTATCTGTTTGAATGTGGGAATGGCTGGATCTTTTGGGAGTTGGCGGAACATGGCTTCGCTGATGAAGCTCTTACCATTGTTCACGCACACTCGAGCGAGAACAGAGTCCTTCCCCTCATTTAACTGAACAGGGATGAACAACTGCTCTCCAATTTGCTGAATATCAGCCAGGCTTTGAGCTGATTTCACATCTTTCTGGACTATAGGAGTGGGGGTTTCTGATTGTGGATGAGTATAGAATTTCAGAGTGTTTCCTTCCAGTGTGGAATACCACCTTAGACCGGAAGGAAGGTTGATTTTCAGAAATAGAGAGGACCCCCTATCACCAGTCTGTTGTCCTACTGCTATTACTGTCACGTCTGGAATTTGGCTATTCTGGAAGTGAAATTCTACTTGGTCAGATTTTTGTTCAACCATGTGGCAGGTGCCGTTTAAACTAACATGGTTGACACTCTGTTTTAATTTTATGGGTCGGCTAGTCTGGGTCCAGAGGACCTTGTTTACACAATCTATTAGGGGTGACAACCTTCTCAGGAGGTCATTCCCTAGTAAACAAGGGGTGCCCTCTGGGGTCACAACTATGACCGGGTGTTTCAACTTGTGCCGCCCAATTTTAATGTCCAAATCTGCAGTCCCCTCAACGGGAATTTCCTTCCCGTCAAAGTTCTGGAGTTGTCCAGGAAGTGAGGTGAGAGGAATTTGGTAATTCTCTCCCCTTCCTGCATTCAGTTCGTCAAAGGCCCTTCTGGACAGAAGGGTAGCTTGAGATCCAGTGTCCACCAGTGCCAAAATTGTACCCTGCCCCTGTACTTGTAACGGGGCATAGTATCTTCCCTCCTTCTCCTCAAGGGGGCACAGATAATGTACATTTTTGGACAACTGGTGGGCTAATTTTCTGGTTTTGGACATCGCTAGCGAAGAGATTTGGGCGGAATTCTGTGGAGAGCCCTGGGAATCTGAAAGAAAAAGTTGGCAACTGGAGATCAGAGCCATTGTGGGTTCCCCTGGCTCCGATTCCGGGCCGCCCCCCCCTTTTTGGAGGCAGTCACCAGGATGGGTTTGAACCAGGGGATTTTCTTGCTGTTGGTTCTGGGATGAGATGGTGGGCGGCGGTAGCTCAGTCTCCACATCTCCCCAGTCTGGATTTGCATCCCTAGGGACCCATTTTTCTTTGGGAGGAGTTCCCCCCTCTCTGAAGGAGAAGATCCTTTTCCCAGGATCCTCTGAGGATCCCTCTCCCTCAAATTGGAAGATCTGTACCTCCTCCTCAAACTGAGTCTGTTTGGGTCTTTTGTTTCTCCTACCCCCCCTCTGCTCCTTAGGAGGCAGACTTTCAGGGGCAAGAGATTTTGTTTCCGGTTCCTGGGTTTCCAGGGGCTGTTTACAAGTGAGGAAGGAAGCTTCCTCCAAGGCTTTACACCCCCCTTCCCCTTGTGCCTCCTCCCTGGGAACCGGTGGGTTATCGGGGTGCTGCCCCCGTCATTGTTCTGGAGCACCAGGTCCAGAGTTGGGTGCGTTCTGCGCCGGCATGCCCATCTGAGGGTTCTGCTGAGCCCTCAGTATGTGACCCAGATCCCGCGCCATGTTTTGAACCTGGCGCTCTAACTGGGAAACCCGCTCAGGCTGATACGGGGCCCTGTTTTCTCCCCTGGGCAGATCCCGGGAAGGGTAGCTGTCCCTTCTCTGGTAATACCCCGGATTGGGAAGATTTGGGTACCCCTCCACCCTTGGCCTCCCCTCTCCCGGATTAGGTTGTCTGGGCTCAGGGAATTGGGGAACGAAGGATGGATGATTTTGGGGTTGGAAATTGGGTGGATACCTGGGGAAAAAGTTCTGCCCAGGATTTGGAGAATTTCTGCCCTCCTGTGGGAAGTTCGGAGGGAAGTTCCCTGGGTTAGGTGCTTGGCTGGATCCCCCCCCTTGGGCTGGAGGAGTCCACACATAACCCAGGATGGGTCGATTTCCCTTGTAACGGGGACTTACATAATCAGGAGAGCGAGGGACCCCATTTGTGGGGCTGCCTCCCTGGCTCCCTGTCTGTGACTGGCCCGAGGACCTTCTGGGCCTAGCATTATTAGGTGCAGGTAGGTTTTTAGGCCCCCCCATCTCCAAATCCAAAACGGGGGTGACCTTTACCTCTGCCACCTTGGCAGCAGCAGGGGTGCTGTTGGCTTTGGGGTTTTTCTGGGCATTACTTTTGCTATCTACCGGTTTCTGCACCTCATAGATCCGGGTAGCCTGTTCAATGACCCAGTCTAAAGATCTTTTCTCATGAAAATCCCTCACGAGCTGGGTCATTATGTATTTGGGCAAGGCATGAAAAAATGTATTAATGAATTCTCTACTGTCTGTGCGCACCCTTCTGGTGGTCTGCGCAAAAGCACGTTTCAGTTCTTGCACAAATTCTTGTGGGGCCTGATCCTCCCCACATTGCAAATTGTAGGCTGCCTTGCGAGCCTCTTGAGGATTTCTGTGAACAGAAAAATGTTTCAAGATGGCCGCCTTATAGGTGGACCATCTTAAATGATTTTGGTCCTCCAGCCCCGCAAAGAAACTGGAGTATTCCGGGGAGAAGGTCCACTTTACATATTGAATACAGCTTTGGCTGTCCTTCAAATGGAAAGTCTCCAACATTTGCTCAAACAACTCTAAGTGCTCCCAAACAGAATACTTAGCGTTCTTATGGTAAGGCATGATGACGCTCCTGATCGCCTTAATCTGCTTTAAGGTGTCCTTAAGCAAGGCCCTTTTTGCCTTATTGGCCTTTTTGGTTCGGGTAACCCTTGTCCATTCATCCTCTGACTCAGAGGCACTGCTCCCAGAGGTTCCTGTCTGCTCTTCCAGGTTTTCCCGGATTCTGCGAGCCTGGGAATGGCTGGCAGAATGTGGGGACCTGGTCTCCTGTGTCCTGCGCAGTTCAGAGGAGTCTTTAGATTCCTCCTTGCTGCCAGGATTTGATGGGTTCCCCCCCACTGACCTAACTGGGCAGAGGTTTTCAGGATGCCCTTAATGGGCCTACTCTCCTGGGGTTCCCCACTAAATTGCACTGTGCTTGGGTGCCCATACCCGGATGCCCGCCCCTCCATTCCTGGGTGGTACTGGCCTATGAGCCCCATGCTTCTGGCTGGATAGTAATCTGCCATCCCTGTGGCCCTGTGCTCATGTGCGCCAGGGGACATGGGGGTGGCAGAGTCCAGGGACCGAGAGAGATAAACGCCTCTGGTACTAGGGCTCCTGGGGTTATGCTCAGGAGTTTCTCTTTCCCAGCGAACCTCATCTCTATCCGCCCCTGCTCCCTGTTGCAATGCAAGAGCCTGCGCCTTCAGTTCCTCAGTTAAGGCCTTACTAGACTCTATCAGTCTCTCCTGCATCGCTACCTGTTGTTGGAGCCTATCATTGTGCTGGCAGAGAGCCTCATTCTCTCTCTGCGTTTCCTGATTGGTCCTGGAGCACTGGGCCAGTCTTTGCTGCAGGAGGGTTACCTCCTGAGCTGTGTCCCTATTGGCCTGCTCCTGTCTTGCCAGAGCATCCTCCACCCTCCTGGTGTGCTCTAGCAAGTCCTGGTGTTCTTTTTGGAGGTCACCCAGTCCCTGGTGGGCCAGGTGATTTTCTTCCATTTTCCTTTTTAAGTGGCAGACTTCCTGGCCTAAGGTATCCCTTTCCTGACTAAGAGCCTGCATCTGTGCCGCCAGGTCGTCCCTTTGCCTTTGGAAGGCACCAGCTTTCTGGCGCTCCTGATCAAACTCTGCCTGGGTATCCAGGTCTTTCAGAATCAGCTTGTTGCTCTCTACCTTCACTCTATCTAGATGACTTTGCAGGGTGGCTACCTGCTCCGTGCATGCCCTGTTAAAGTCTAATTGTTGCTCCAGCTTTTTCTGGCTCTGCAGTAAGGAGTCCAAACTGTCTCGGTGCTCCTTCTGCAGGGCCAGAAATCTAGTATCCTGGTCAGCCTTTTCCTGTTGCAGTATATCCATGTCCTCTTTTATTTTAATGATATACTGCCTACTGTCATTTTCTGACTCCTGGCTCCTGAGCAGCCTCTGCTCAGAAGAGTCCAGCTCAGATTGGGCCTTCTGTAATGCCAGCAGTTGCCTACTCGCCAGATCTTGGCCTTCAGCACATTTGTCCTGCATGGCTCCCATATGTAAATATAAATATGCCGCTACCCTGGCAATCTTGTTGTGCTCATCCTTGGCCTTAGAGGACATATATAGTTCACTCAGGGCCACATGTAAGGGACCCTGGTCTCTCCATATATCTGACCCTGTTTCCGTGATTTGGGGTGTGATGGCCTGCAACCAGACTGTTTGGTCCTGGTGAGTCCACTCACCTCTCACAAATAACTTATGTAAGAAGTGCTCTCTGGCTATATTCATGTCTACTAAGGTCGTCATTCTAGAGATTGGTCTCTGTCCTGACTTACAGAAGTTTGTATTTTATTTTTGCAAAACAGACCTTTTTCTTAGAGCGTTCCTTTGAGAAGTGCTTTACAGCGTAACACAGCGTGTGTTCCGACCGGATATGTGTATCTGGTCAGCTGGCACGCTGTATTAATCTGCACAAGTGATAGATCTAATCCAAACGTCCGGCACGAGCCCCCAATTTGTAAGAGGATTCAATTCAACACTACAGCTAAGTCAATGCCTAGTCTGGGATACTGAATGGAAACCCTTATTAATATACCTTTATGTCCAGTTCATGCGTTCTGGATGACTACCCCTATATAACACCCCTCTCTTGGAATCCTCCTGACCCCACTGAGCCAAGAAGTAGTTCTGTTTTGCAAGTTAAAAGGTTTAATTGATAATTTAAACAATATATATATATATATATCTCGCTTTATAATAAATTAAGAATTGAATACCACACTTAATCTGATATGATAAAGATTAACAACGGAGAATCTGGCACTAGCACACTTCTTGATAATCACTAAGGAGTTGACATGAAATGGATAAGATAGCAACAATACTTTTATGGTTTGAAATGGATGCAATGTGGAATGAAATGCAGTAAAGAAAATAACTTGATAGGATTTCAGCAAAGACAATGTAATCACTTTCTTGGACAATTCACCCCCCCCCCCTTTTATGCAATGCAAGGAAATGGAAGGAAGGCACACAGTTCTCAGAAATGCAATTAAATGTGATTCAGTTCACCCAGCAACTTAGACTACAGACGTTTAAAACACCGGCCCAAAATGCTTTGATATATGCTGGCAATGGAGTGAAAATATGCTAAAATGCTTTTAATTCCCTCTAGAGGTTCAGGGTGAGTGGTATCTAGTTAATATTAGTCCAGGCTCACACTAGCAAGGATCTAGGAGTAATTGGTAGGTTAAACGAATTTTTGGCAAATGAGAGGCAAGCAGCAGCAGATTTTTACACGTGAAGAAATTTGCAAATCGCGGTAAATTCGCGGGTGCGCCGGGCGCGATTACAGAGGAACTATAAGGACTATCACTATCGTTTTGGGGTCCTAGGAAAGCCTAGGATCTCAGCTTCCAGATGAAAGTTACTGCAAGTCTCTAGGACAAACAGTCACGGAGATATGAGCGATTAAATAAAGGTCGTTTTTCAGATTTGAAATTTTAAAGTTCACAAAGACAAGTGCAGCTTGCAACTAGCAAATCACAGGTGACAGCTTTACAAATGACAGGTGACAGTAAGGAGGCAGTTCTACTTAGATTAAAATAGCTTGAACTATAATATTTTAACTAAGAGATTGGTTCTGCACAGTTTTACTATGTACTCACACTATATTTAGAAATATGCCTCGCCACGGATCTGGTCAGGTTTTGGACTGGACTCCGGTTCAGCTCTCTCTGGTTCTGTTAACAGGTCAGCTCTACTCTGCTGGTCTGGTCTGGGTCTCTGAAGGTTGATGGAGGTAAAGTATGGATTTTCCCGGCAGAGCTTCCAGCTGCAAATGGATTTGAAGGTCCCTATCTGTCCTGTCTCTCTGCTTTTATGTGTTTTTAAAATGGGTGTGTGTGAGCAGCATCACTAGCCAGCCCCTCTCCACTTATCATTGGCCAAGCTTTCATTTCTCCCCTGATTGGGGGAGCTAAATTGTGTCAGAGTGATGTCATTTTACAGCCTGCAGAAAGTCCACTCCTCCTGTCAACTTGCACACAAATCTAGATTTGAACCAAATACATATTTCATAACTACACAGTGGTTTGAAATTACATGCACCCATCACATATCACAGGAGGTATACCCTGTTCAAACTCTGCTCTTCCTGGGAGCTTGCATTCAGAAATGGCAATATTTTGCACTTTTTAACTGGTTTGCAATACCGGACATTACCCCAAATTTACACACATGTGCGCAAGGAGTATGGACATTAGTTGATGAAGTGTCAGATTTTTCACATGCACACATTTTGAGTAATATCCTCTTTTCCGCTAAAACCCCCCTGAACATGCCACCGGTTCTAAAAACCTCTTAAAATGTGGGCAGAAAAATCACAAGAATTATGGTGTCATTTAAATAATTTTCACAAGTCCCCTCTATGAGTTATTCATCTTTTTCTAAAACCATATTCTGGCTATAGAGGTGTGTCTTTTCATGTCACATGGTACAGAAACCAGTCTTTCCAGTTTCTGCCAAGCTCAGAGACCCTGCCCCTCCCAGCTTCTGCCAAGAGGAAGCTCCATTTACGACTCCCGCCAATAAAACATTTGCCTGAGTCAGGACAGGGCTTTGTTCAGAGCTCCTTTATTCTGTGGGGGCTCCCCTTAATTCAATTATCAGAGAGATGGCATATCCTTAGTGTGGCCAGCAAAAGGCAGATAGGCCTGGGAACACAGCTGTGACTCAAGTTTCACTCCTGATGGGGGTAGTTGCCAGGCAGAATTCAGTTCCTTAAACCAGGTTTCAGATAAAATGTCACTTCTGTTCCCCAGTTTTCTGCATTCAAATAAAACTAAACATTTTTACATATGCAGCTAGAATGCTGATTCTAAGTTCAAAACTATGACATTTAAACAATTGAAACCTATGTGACACACAAAAGTAGGTCACTCAGTCAATTTAAACATTTAGATTTTTTAGTGTCTTTCAGTCCAAATGTACTTAAACTGCTGAAATCCACAGCTCAGCCAGTCTTGTTATAAACCTTCAAGTCACTTCAGAATATAACTTTACATTGGATCCACCTCTCAGTAAGTCTTTCTTTGGCTTGCTTTGGGTTCATTTATTCAGTTTTCTACAAAATCTAGTGGTTTTAAAACGCCGGCTTTTGGATAGTGGTGAGTACTGGTACTGCACCCCTTTTTGGGATTTAAGAAAATGAATTCCCAACAGTTATGGGTTTGCTTTTGGCAATCAGCATTGCCACTCCCAATGGTTTCAGACTACTGTGTGGGTAGTCCAATGGTGGTTTTAGGCAGCGTCCTTCTGTGCCCATAACATCGGCAAAAATGAGTGGCAGCCTATTCTTCATGCATTTCCCTGTGCATTTTCTGGGAAGCTCTGGCCATCATGATGTTTTCCATGTCAGTACTGCACAGTTTTGAGGTAGGGCTCGGATGCATGGGTAAATACATCCCACAAGCTCCATAGCTAGAGCCACCATAGGTGCCAAGCTGGACTATTGCAACGTACTGTTCCTAGGCACATCATCAAAAACCTCAACAAACTGCAAACCACTCAAAATAATGCCCTCAGAGCGACACTTAGCATTCCAAAGAGGTAGCACATCTCCCAGGCCAGACGTGACACTCACTGACTCCCTATCAAAGAGTGTATTCTATTCAAAACACTATCCATCACTACCATGTGCCTTCCTCACACTGCTCCTCCCTACCTATCAGAAATAGTTCACTGTTCTACCTCCAACAGACCCAAGCAAACCCAGCATTCCAATCAGCTCTCTGTCCTAATCTTTAAAATAGCCAAAGCAGGCCGCGCAAGCTTCCCCTTCCTAGTATGTAAGAACTGGAACGCTTTCCTCTACCGTTTTCTGTTCGACAGGAATCCTCCATCACAATGTCCTGCATCCTTCCAACTCAGGAATTGACAGATCCCCATATAACCCATGAACCTGTCTGCTCCTTAAGACTTTGGGCCTCATCACAAATCCGGCGGTAGCGCTATTACCGCCGGATTTAAGGGTATGCCAAATCAGGGCTTCGGCGGATTTCTCCACAGCTCTGAGCTGGGGGGAAATCCACCGAAAATGTGCGCTATTACCGCCGGTGGGAAATCTGCCGGCGGTAATAGCGTCAAAATTCCCCATTGAGCCCAATGGGGAATTCCCGAATGGGCTCAGTGGGGAATGGGCAATACCTGTTCCGCCAAACCCGTGATCCCACGCTATTAGCGCCGGATGGTTTGGCGGTAGGGCCATTAACACCGGCGCTAATAGCACCGGCATTACCGCCCAACTCGTGATGAGGCCCTTTGTCCCTTAAATGGTTGCACTCCTGCCTGTCTGTATTAATGCCTGTATGTATCCATAACTGTATCATGCTTCACCCTGCTTGTAATTAATGTATCTGTTCATTGTACCGTGTTCTCTAAGCAAGACATTCTGTAACAGTGCCACAATGCCCCACTTTATAAATCAAAATAAATAAAATAAATAAATATGATATGGCATTTATAACGTGCCTTTAGACAAGTGTTTCAAGGCGTGACGAGGCAAGGGAGATGGACAGAGGGAAGACAAAGACAACCTTCTTACTAGGCCAAGTGAAACTGAGATCACGCAAGTGCAGGGGAATGGGGAAGGATAAAAGTGCGGGGGAGAAAGGTGAGCATGAGTTGGCCAAATCCCATACACCCTGTTATTCTGTAGAAGTTAGGGCAAGCATAGCGTATGACACAGACAGTATTTTGTTTTTGACTGACAGACTTTCCTTGGTTTGCATTCCGTTATGGAACATTCCCACCTTAGAGTTAGGGCAAGTGAAGCGTTACACCATCCAGACTATTCAAAATAAAGGTTTTCAAATCCACTTTATCTGTCTCTGTAATCTCTTGATATCATGCCTGTCTCACACCTAACATGTGATCAAGACATGAAGAACAATAGTTATTCATTATGAGCCAAGTACAGATAAGACACCTGCAGAGCTACCTAGCACACACAGTCACGGGATGATACACAAGGCCAAACTACAAAGGTAGCAGGTAGGGCACATGGCCTGGGAATGATGGAGAGCACTTTTAATTGGAATTATTGCAGACCATGGACTACTCTCTCCCCACCATATGTCTCACTCATATCTTGATGTCTTGTCAAAGTGTCCAAGGTTGGTGAGTAAATGGCCAACCACTAAAAATCCCTCTTGCCACACATCCTATAATGAACAGAGCCAGTGGCTCACAGATAGTTGTAATGATGTAATGACAATATTATCTGAAGTAGGTTGCGCCCAGGTAGCGTTATCAGATATGGCTAACCCATTCATAGATCTAGCACCTATGTACTCTTTATGTAGCTTGGGATATGAACCAATCTGAGATGCCCAGAAGATTTGTAATCAATATTGTGATGTAATGTCATTTATGACATATTTATCCTTTACAAGCCGCTCACACTCACTGTAATACTCAGAGCTATTTGTATGCTATCCCGCCCGTTACTCTGTGTTTTGAATAAAGATGGCTTTTACCGTGCTCTGTGAGTACTCCATTATTGAGTATTATTTTTCATGCTATTGCAGCAAACTGTGGGCTCCTTAACAGTGGCACTCATGTTGCTGGGGCAGTGGGACACTGAAGGTGTGGGGCAGGGTGGCACTGGTGGTGATGAATAGGGAGGCCCCGATGGTGCTGGGGCAGGGTGGCACTGATGGTGTGGGGCAGGGTGGCACTGGTGATGATGAAGTAGGGAGGCACTGATGGTGATGAAGTAGGGAGGCCCCGATGGTGCTGGGGCAGGGTGGCACTGATGGTGCTGGGGCAGGGTGGCACTGATGGTGCTGGGGCAGGGTGGCACTGATGGTGATGAAGTAAGGAGGCCCCGATGGTGCTGGGGCAGGGTGGCACTGGTGGTGATGAATAGGGAGTCCCTGATGGTGCTGGGGCAAGGTGGCACTGATGGTGATGAAGTAGGGAGGCCCTGATGGTGATGAAGTAGGGAGGCACTGATGGTGATGAAGTAGGGAGTGACAGAGGCATACCTTGAGGTGGGAACAGGCCTGGTATTTCACAACATACAATGCCATCACTTGTGTCTTGCATGAATCTCACTGTCAAACTGAGGGCACAGTGCCCGTGTTTGGGATGAGCAGGGGCCATGGCTAGGCTCTGAGTTGGTTTAGCAGTGCTACCAACCAACCAATCAGTAGACAGCATGTAAGATTAAACATTTCCTTGGTGCTCACAGAAGCACATCATTGGTTCCCATTAGTGCAACTGTTTGAAAGAAGGAAGGACATTTTGAGCAACAGAATGAAGTGCATTCTTAAAAAAAGGAGCTAATGAATATAAATTCTATATTTTATTATACCAACATTGTAAACTCACACTTTTTAATATTTTTCAGTGCACTTTTCTAATTATCATTGTGTACAGTGTCTATTGTAGTACTAATAAGAATGTTATTGTCTTACTGAGCAAAGCATATTATGAAAACTTAGAATATCCATCAAAATGATTTTCTGATAGAAAGTTATCATTCTACGATGGGCAGTCGGTTATACTCCTATTGTACTCTTTTGGAGTATCCATATGAGAAAGGGGAAGGGGACAAATAGTATCAATGAGTTTTCCTCCCTGCTTTGCATATCCTTCAAGAGCATTTTGGCAACAAAAGAGGGACTTAGATATTTGTATACGACAAAACGGTCTTTGATAATATGGTTGCATTCTTGATACACTGACAAATAATGCCCACTGGGGTTAATGCTCATTTCATTTTTCAAAACACTCACCCTAACATTAAAGTGCCTGTAACCATGTACCATTTGTAGCCAATGAGAGAGGATTAGAATTAATCGGTGAGTATAACATTTCTGCAGAGTCTGTTAGTCCATTGGGGTCCAATGCAGTGCCATGGATTCTGGGACGGAGAGCCCAACAGTGCCAGGCTGTTAGGAAAAGGGGGCACACAGATCTTAGGGTAAACAAGTCCCTGTCTATAGATCTGTGCATGCCCATTGCCCAATGGAAAAACACCATCAGGGAATCGTGTTTTTGGGAGTGATATTGCAAGGCTCAATTACAGGTGTATTCTAATGATTCTGTGTGATTTCATCGAGCCGAATTTGGTCAAATTCGAATCCATCTAATTTGTATTTCATTTAAGCCATTTGGCTGCACAGGGGGAGAACACCCACACCACATGCCCCCAACTTAATTATTACCCTTACCCACCCCCCATATATAGTTGTAGGCAAATTCTGCCTAAAATATTCAATAGATTTAGCTTCGAACAAATCTCCAGTGAGGAAACCTCCCTATACCATTCTAAATGTGTATATGATTACAAATAGATATATGTTCTACTCTTTGCTGTCAATGACTCCCAGAAAAGTGTTTCTCCGGACATCCCGGTGCCACACTTCTAATTTAAATCTTTGGACTGTCTCCTGTGTTCAGTACTGATTGTAAATCCTTTTTGTGTGACATTTCTTCATTTTGAGATAGGTAATTTGTTAGAGGAAAAAGGCAAGGCAATCCGGTACTAATCAGTGTTCACCTGGGCTTCCAGTCTGATGCATGCATTACTCGCTGCCACTTTTCTTCGGATGTGAGGTTTCTATTCAAACTTAAAACAGGAATTGGTGCATGTCCTACCGCACATGGGCCACAGAGGCCACATAGCACTGGACATGCATGTCCAGGTTACACAAAAGGGTCCTCATCTCCTGTGAAGGTGGCCAGCGTGGTATGGCTGTGCCATTCTGGGTGCAGGTTCTACATTTGAAAATGAAGGAAAACAAAAGAGGTGATGGCTGGAAGGTTTGAATTCATCTTAACCTCTGGCATCTCTCTGGGCAGACCTCCAGACCACTGCTCTATAGCCTGCAAAGCAATTAAAGAAAGGGGAAAGACCATATGCAAATCAGGCTTGGTCCCATCCCAAAAGGGGCAGTGCATTCACAGTCAGAGGCAGATCCGTGGAGCACTGTCGCATCACTAATCAGAAAGGGACAGTGTGCCTATCCTTATCGCACGAAGGTGGCTATGAGGGGAGACAACAGTTCATCAAAGGACAAAGTGAGGGAGAATGTTGTTTAAGGGGGACTTGACTTCGATTGGCAATAAAGTGAGGCAGGGCTCCTTCTAGAGTGGTGGGTTCAGTAGCCCATGGTGCCTTGTCCAGCTATTAAGTGAAAGCCCCTCCAAGAAGATACAAAGTTAACACCTCTATGTTACAAAAGTGAAGTAAGTGCACCCCACCGGAAAATCCCACCAGGTGCATGAATGATGTGAAACTCCACGCATCCACCACGCAGGCCCATACTAGTGCAAAACCACAAGGATCCCGCATCGATAACGATCTCTCATTCACCGTCAACACAAACATCTCCAAACATGAATAAACAAACTGGCACCAGAGCTCTCACCTGGGCAAGGTCAACCATTCCTTCAAAACTCAGGCTTCAGAATCATCATGAAGGCCTGGTTCCTCTGCCACATGGATAGCGGCATACTCCTGCTCACAGGTTTTCCAGCCTCCTCGTTAGATCCTCTGGAAACCCATGTCGCAGCCTATCATATCACAGGTGAAAACATATTTCACCCATCCTCATAAGCAGCACTGCTTCAGACTCCAAGGCACATCTCCTTGAAGTCAGCAAGATTCTCCTTTAAGTCAGGGACCACCATAAACATTTGGCAAAAGAATTCCATCTACGGAGGCCAGAAGAGACGAAGAAGCCACGATTTCCCCAGACTGAAAACCAATAAGTGAAATAAAAGATTATGGAGCTGTCCAGTGCTGACTTTTTGGCACTGGCCAGCTCCTTGTAACATTTTAGTGTTTATTGTATATTGGGGGGGCTCCCCCCAGACCCCGCAACCCTAACACACACCCCCCTAACCCTAACCGTAAACCGTAAACCGAACCTTAATCCCTGCCTCTAACCGTAACCCGAAACCATCCCGAACCCTAAATCTAACCCTTAATCTAACCCTTAATCTAACCCTTAATGTTTATCGTATATTGGTGGGTGTTCCCCCTATCTCCCAAAACCCCACGCACACACCCCTTAACCCTAACCCTTAATCTAACCCTTAATCTAGCCCTTAATCTAACCCTAAATCTAACCCTAGCCCCAACCCTAACCCTAACCCAACCCTAACCCTAAATCTAACCCTTCCTCTAACCCTAATTATCCATCGAAATTAACCATCGAAATGTATTCAATGAATATGTTTTTCAATGGAAAAGCAATTCAATGAATACATTTCGATGGAAATGTATTCAATTCATATATTTTCGATGGAAAGTCCAGATACCAAAACAATTCTACTGCCAAGAACCTGGCATATAGTGGCAAGACTGAGGTTGAACACATTTTTTAAAAGTCTGAATTGTGGTAGAATAGAACCTCGAAATCTATACAGAGCATGATATGATGTGATATGACATGATATAATATGATATGATACGATATGATATGATATGATATGATATATGATATGGAATTTGTAAGGGGCCTATTCACAAGTGTTTCAAGGCGCGACGAGGCAAGGAAGGGGGAACAGAGGGAGGACAGAGACAACGATCTTACTAGGCCAGGTGACATTGAGATCGCGGAAGTGCAAGGATGGGGGAGTGGAAAGGTGGCAGGGGAAAGGGGAGAAGGCAGTGCTGTACATTGGATCAAAACAATAAAAATAAATATGGCCAGAAAGTGGCAGGTGCAAGGGTAAGTGCAGACAGCCAGTGTCCAAAAGTGCAGGTAGGAGTGCTGTAGGGTTACAAATACAGACCCAAGAGCATGGGTTGCCGGGAGGGAGTGCTGGTGTGCGACTGGACGGGCAGGGACCTGGGCCCAAAATCAGAGGGTAGCCAGGTAATCAGTGCTGTATCAGACAGGAAATCAGCAGGGGAGAGGAAGACAGAAGGCAGAAGCAAAGAGGAAGGTCTTGAGGTGCTTCTGGAACCAGAGATGGTTCTCCTCAAGTTTAAGAGAGACATGGAGGCTGTTCAAGAGGTAGACCCCACCTGAAGAAAGAGATCTACCATGAACTTGTTGCTCGGAGAAGCAACTGACCCTGAGGGAGTTGGAGGTGGAGGAGCATAGAGCTCAAGTAGGAGGGTATTTACGAAGAGAAAGTTGGAGGTATTGAGGTCCCAGGCCCCAGAAGGCCTTGTAGTCAATGCAGAGGGTCTTGAACTTAATCCTTATAGCCACTGGGAGCCAATGCAGAGGTTTCAGTGCCGAAGAGCTACGATCCCTAGGCTTGAGGCCAAAGACAAGTCTTACAGTTCTGTTCTGGATGAGTTAAAGAGGGCGGAGAGTAGTAGCAGGCAGATTTAGAAAGAGGCTGTTGCGGTAGTCCAGCCTAGAGAGAACCAGAGCTCTAGAGACAGTGAGCTTCCGGGGGAAGGAGAGGAAAGACAGTCAGAGATGAGAGAAGGAGAAGAGGTGGCAGAGGGGAGCCTGAAAACGAGCTGAGTGTCATCCGCATAGCACTGAAAGTTGGAGCAGAAAGCGGCAATGCAGTGGGCGAGAGGTGCCAGGTATTGGTTGAACCGCCAGGGAGAGATGTTAGACCCCTGGAGAAAACCACAGGTAGAGAGTTAGATAGAGGAAAGGAAGTACACAAGTTGGACCTGAGAGGGTCCATCAGAGAGGGGCGAGGTCAGCCAGGCCAGGGCCTGATCGGTGATACCCAGGTTATCAGGATGGCATGGTTGACCATGTCAAAGGCAGAAGAAAGTGGGAGTGCCAAGGAAGTGCCTGATAGGCATGAGAGGCTGGTGAGGCGCGGATAATTATTTTTGAGTTGCCTTTTTGCAGTAAGTGGAATGTCCTCTCCGTGCCTGACCCGATAACTTGCTCATCTCCCTCGTCATTGTTATATGAACATGAGGAGCGATATCGGGTTGGTTGCTCTTGTGGTGTACACGCCTGTAGCTTTGGCGTCTGCTGCTTTTCTCTGAAGCATATACTATATCTTTTGAGAAATGCCGTGGGGTGACGTTAATATTATTATTTTTTCCTTCTTCTCACTTTTGATTTCCACCCTCTTGCTTATTTTTTACAATGGGCATTAGCCTCAGGAGCGGTAAGTGTTTAGGGGATCACCATGTTAACGCTGCGCCTGCGTCTTGTATCGCAGGCATCTCAACTTACCTACCAATGGCCTTACGAGGAAAGCGATCATTCCTTTCACTGTCATTTGAGAATTCGGACATCCATGCTGCCTTTTAATCTGGCGATAATCCATCAGCTCCAGTTTCTGGAGCTCCACCTGTGATGGGACAGAACCTCCGAATGAGAGGAGTAATATACCTTCCTCTTATAGCGTGTTCTCGCTCACAGAGGTAAACGAACCCAATTTGAGTTTCACTCTTCCATCAACAGACCTGGCGAAACTCGAAACAGCAATCACAGGGATCTGAGAAGAAGGACACTTCTCTTCTTCCCCTGATTGTGATGGCCGAACTGGACAAACGGGTGCGCCTGTCCATGGGTCCTTCAACGCCAGTTTCCAAATCTAACAAACATCGTGAACAGATACACTTTCATAAATCAGACACACCATCACTTCCTGTCGACCCTCCAGCTCTTTCATTGCCATTTTTTCCTAATACTTCTCCATCAGCTCCTATGATGGCAAGTTCTCCATCTGCTCCAGTTCCCTTACCTCCCTCTTCCTCCTATGATCCCTTTCCTTTGGATTTGCCGAAAGAGGCTTTGTGTGATCCTGATTCCTCACATCCAGCCACATTTTCTTCCTTGCATGACAATAATATGGACAATCTCTCGGAACAGGCAATTCAAAACTTTCCTGTTTTGACATGGAACCTGAATCTTCTTGATAAAGGCCATGACTTTACTCATACTGCCCTAAAAGACACACTTCTAGTCACTAATCATAAACTGTGTAAAATTGAAGGCTTCATACTTGCCTTAGACACGTGCCATCAATTTCATGCCAATTGTGCAGAAAGGTCCCTTTTGGCATTTCAGACTGCCCTGTTCCAGCACGATAAACCAAAATCATCATCTATTGCATCTACACAAACTTGCAATGACTTACTCTTATTTCATGGGCAGCCTAAATCTTTTGCCCATGTAGTACAAGGGGCCAATCCCGCTTCAAAAACGCAGATGAAATACTCTGATTTTGACCTAGAGGAAGTTACAAAACTGCAGCATGATCGTCTGCTTCACAACAAACAAATCCTCTTTAAGGCCAATTTAGTCCCCCAAGTTGAGTCGAATTTAACGGAGGTCCATCGTACCTCCGCTACAGACTCTCCAGATAGCCCTTCGGCTCTCACGGATATACTTGACAAACAAGTTAACATCTTTGAAACTAAAGAGCCATCTCTAGAGAATTCCATTTCCCAGGAAGAAACCCAGACTACTCAAGTCTTTACTTCACGTAAAGCCAAAAAATCTTATCCGAGGGCCCTAACAAGAAGTCTGCATGCTAAAACTATTACCAACAATAATGTGGGAATTAGTTCTAAAATAAAATCTAAAAACCAGCCACTCCAGAAAACTAAAGGGCACAATTCCAACATCAAAAAGCTCTGTAACATCTCTCTTGAGGATCAAGTGTTAGACCTTAATCAGTTAAATGACGGGAGTAAAAGAGTCCTTCAAATAAAACCAAAGGAAGGACTTTTGTCATCCCCCTTGTACTCCAAGGGTTTCTCTGCAGAGGTTAACTCGTCTCCAACACAGATTCTTAGTTCACAGTCTAGCTTTGCTTCTAAAGCTCTGCAACCTGTCCGCGACAGTGACCCTCAAACACTCTTGCTTCAATCGCCAATGTCAATTTTTTTACCAACAACCGGCAATAAAAAAGCCAGAACTACTTTGCAAGTTGTTGACTTAGACGGTACTAAAATTACCCCATCTCTTGGAAACTGTGTTTCTGCTGAACACTGTATACACTCTCTTGCTCCAGCCAACATCGAATTGCCAACCCCTTTGCAGGCCTCAAATAGTGCAGAGAAAGTCCTTATTACATCGATTAAACTGCAACCTCCTGAAAATTGCACACAGTCCACTATGTCAGGGGGCTCTTCTACAGCACCTGCACATCTCCCTTCTGACGACCTCCTCTTCGCTGGCATACCTGTTGGGCCTCTCTCCTCGGGGAAGAGAGCATTGCTTTCAATTATGGAAATTCCGACTGAAATGAAAACTATTTTAGGTTGGTCAAGCGAACCCTGTGCTGAATGGGAACTCACTAATAAATCGTTCATTTTTAATGAACACACTCTACAAAATTCCATCTCTACGTAATTTAATTTCCAATGATGTGGAATGGATCAAACTTCTCGAACCCCAATAACTTTGTATGCTCTGTCAAACTCAATCCCGCATAATCACACAGCTCCTATGGTGTCATAATTCGGATTTGAAATTACTGGGTCTGGAGATGGAGGACTTTTTTTCTATGGACGACGCGTGGTCCTTTTTGGACTTTATGCCCCCCTCGAAATATGAACTTGCTGCAGCTTCCAAAAATGGAATTGCTTCCAAGAACACACAGAGTGAAATGCTTGAACAACTAACTTTATTTGCCAGTGCTCTAAAAGGAATTGCCTGGCTCGAACCTTTTATCAAAGCTGCTGTGCAGGACAGGGAACCGGTAGTCAGTTCATAACTCCCATCTTTAGCCATAGTTTCTTGGAACTGTTGTGGTCTACAAAATCTTGTCTCATGGCACAAATCGCTTTCACCGACTCACATTCACTCGATTATCCTCATACAGGAAACCATGTGCCCTTCCGACTTTCAATGGGTTGGACTTTCGTCTTTTATACATCCTGCGAAACGAGCAATAGTGGGAAGACCTTCTGGAGGACTAGCGATCCTAATCAATAATACTATGCGATTCACTGTTAAATATTCGCATTCATCTGATCGTTGTTTGATCATTATACTTTATCTGGAGGATTTCCCCTGCAGGTATTTCTTACTTATGTCATTATGCTGGAATCCCCAGATAGTATCTGTAGACATGGCGATCTTCGCCCTTAACCATGGCGATCTTCGCCCTTAACCATTGCGATCTTCGCCCTTAACGGCGCCCTTTCTGATGCAATAGCACATTATCATGAATGTGAGATTATCATAGGAGGAGATTTTAATGCCATTCTTTTGGCTGACGAGCTCACCTGTAGGAGGTCCAGTTCATCTTTCTACCATAATCAATCCATTACCAGGGGGCTTATATGGGCCCAGTTCCTTGAAGAAAGGGACATTCATCTTCTTTTGCCAGCTTCATTCTCTTCCTATTTTAGTTGGAAAAGAGGGGCAGCTTGCTCTTCGATTGATTACATCGTTGTTTCTAGGTTGCTATCAGGCTTTATCGGTCCTGTGAATATTATCAATCCCCTTCTGGGTGATCACAGGATATTGTCCTCTGTCGCTCATCATAGGCTACCTAGTTTTCAACCTATGGCTGTCCTTTCTTTGTTGCAAATGGAAAGACATGTTCTTTCCATCCATTGGAATCCGAGACTTTGTAGGCATCTGGCCTATTTAGGGAATCATGATTGTTGGGTGGTTCCAATTCTTCTCATTCCTTTCAACTTATTGGAGAAGATAGTTGAATGGAATATGAAAATGATTAATGCTCACCTGTGCAGTCTGTCGCACTTTGATGACTCTCCGTCTAGATCTCCGCACACACACTCTCATCTTTCCTTGATTGCCTTTCTTAAGAGTTTTAAAATTTGAAATTAGAAGAGCTAAAGCTATAGCCTGCAATACAGACGCGTATATCCAGGCTAAGAAAAAAATCACTACCCGCCATAAACCGGAGCGTAAAAAAATTGCCTTCAAAAACACCTACCCGACAATCAGCAGATGGGGCAGAGCTCTTGCCTAAACTAAAAACTAAAGACATCTGGGCAATTTTGAGGTAGCCCATAGGGGCATCTCGCTCCTTATTGGATACAGAGATTGATGGCCTGTCTTGGCAAAACTTTTTTTAAATCTAAATACACATTACCTTTGCAGTACACGCCTTTTGAAGTGGATACTTCACGTCATCACATTCCGCCGATATGTCCATGGTCCATAAAAGACATCACTTGGGCCATACATAAATTAAAAATCTCTAAGGCTGCGGGCCCTAATGGACTCCCTCCATGTGTGATAAAAGATGACCCGCTTTTTTGGGTGACGTTCTTCTTGCAAATTCTTCGGAACATGTTCCATTTTAAGAAAATTCCCTGTTCATGGCTTAGTTCTATTATCATTCCTCTTCACAAAAAAGGACCAATTGATGATCCCAGTAACTTTAGGCCTATTGCGCTAATCGACGTAGCAGCCAAGATCTTTGCCTTACTTATACTTAGTGAATTGGAAACCTTTATGGTGCGGAATTCTATTCTCTCTAAAGCGCAGGTCGGCTTCAGAAAGGCCACGGGGACGCAATTGAACGCCACCATACTTGCTCTTCTTATCTCCACAGCCCATCATACCACCTCTGGGCCTATCTACATGGCAGCCCTCCACCTATCGTCAGCCTTTGACAGCGTCAGTAGAGGGCCCCTGTGGGAAAAGATGCTGGTTTATGGGTTTCCGCCTTATATTGTCACTCTCATCTTCCCTGCTGCATCATAATACAAACTTCAAAGTGTGGATTAACGCCACAGGGCTGTTTCCTACTGAGATCATTGTCAAGCAAGGCTGCAATCTTGCAGCCACTTTATTTAATCTTTACCTTGCTGACACCGATCGCATATGGAATGTTTCTGATCTTTTTCCAGTCAGACTGGGTGGCTTGCGATGGCAATGGCTCGCGTTCACAGATTATGTGATTCTTTTTGACCGGACTCAATTCGGTCTTCAAAACAAGCTCAATCTTTTCTTTTCTTATTGTTCACTCAACAACTCGGCCATAAACTATTCTAAGTCTAATATCCTTATTTTTGCATCCGATAAAAACCTTCGATCCTTCAAATGGACCATCAACTCTAATGTAATTAATGTCTGCCCCATATGACTTATTTAGGGTATAATATATCGAATTTCGCAACCCTGACCAAATGGCAGACATCCATTTCGTCCAAAGTCATACATCTAACAGCACAAATGCAAATCATATTTCGAAAACATTGTAAAATCTCACTAGTTCCTCTCATAGACTTCTATCAGATGAAGGTTGAGGCAGTGATTCTTTATGGTCTAGATCTATGTCTTGCTGAGATTGGCCCTTTTTGAATAAAATCTTCTAAGTTAAAATTTGGAAGTCAGTGCTGGGTCTTCCCAAGTATTTACCCAATGCCATCCTGAGACATGAATTAGGTCTTTCTTCACTGGCTTCTAAATTTGCTTGGCGTATGTTATCAAACTTCGCCAAAATGTCTTCCTTTACGAAGATCTTGCTATTATGCTAACCACGTTGTCTACTGCTTCGATAGTGCAATTTCATGCGCGCATACAGAGCCTACTTGCATCTTTGAACTTAACAAGTGAAGACCTCAAATGGCGCACTGTTTCAGCCAAAAAAAGAAATGTTCGTAATGACTGGGCTGTAACCTCAGATCTTATTGCTACTTACTCCTCATTTAAGGAATATGCACAATTTAGACGCAATCAGGTTCTGCGCCTTCCATATCTTACCATGTTTCCATGAAACAAAACCTTATATATGAGATTTCGTTTGGATTTACTCCATACGAATTTGCGTACTAGGAATTGGTCCCTTGGTTCTGAGGCATGGCCGGAGATTGATTGTCGTTTTTGCCGCACCAATCGGGTTGCTGAATCCTTAAAACACCTTTTCCTTTTCTGTCCCCAGTTTGGAAGTCTTAGAACCCACTTCATGAGTGAACTTTTGTCGGCATCATCGCCATTGTCCCGGAACCTCATTTGGATGAGATGCAAGTGGGGCAGATCCAATTCGATCATTTTCGCAGCATCTCGTATGATAAACCATAATAATGTAAAACTTGTAGAGGAAATGGTCTAGCTTTATTCAATGGTTTGCTGTTGTAACTTGAATTCAATTATTGTTTGACATCTAATAATGTTCGACACAGGTTATAGCGATGTGTTATTAATGTCTGTTTGACAGCCACCCATGTACTGACATTTTCTTTACATTTGCACGAGAAATGTTTGGTGTTCATTGTTTATGTAACAAAGTTCCCATTCAGAGATGATCACTTGAATCTAATGCTCTCTGGTCCTTTGTGTAATATGAAATATTGAATTTTCATGTGATCTATTCTTTTGTTTTTTGTTTTTGGTATTGGTATTGTTGTATTATTTTCTCTAATTCAGATTTAGGGTCTATGTTTTAATGGATTACAATGGATTATTGTATTTACGTGGGTTTTCACCCATGACATTTGTTGCACTAGGGATAATACATGCCTTGCCCCTTCTGCATCATATTATCTTTCTTGATCTGTGTTTCTGTACTTGTTCCGATTTGCAATTATCGTTTAAAATGTATGATTAATTTTAGAAATGTATGTCTTTTATGTCTATTGTAATACATTGTTTTATATAGTTATGTAATGAAACATTTGTAAAGGTGCTTGTGCACTAACAATAAATAAAAAAAGGCAGAAGAGAGATCGAGTAAGATGAGGACAGAGGGGAGATTAGAATCAGGGTTAGAGAGCAGGTGTTCACAGATATTCAGGAGAGCAGTTTCCATGCTTCTGGCAGCTTTGAAGCCAGACTGATGGTCATGGACACAACAAACAGTTGCAGTGTGAAGATTAAGCTGGGAGACGGCCAGCTTTTCCAGGAATTTGCCCAGGAAAGGAGCAATGAAGATCGGCAATAGTTACCCGGGCAGGAGGGGTCGGCTGAGGGTTTCTTGCAAAGAGGGTGCACAAGAGAGTGCTTTGAGGGGAAAGGAAGGCTCCAGTAGCAAAGGAGTGGTTTCAGAAGTCAGCCAGGACAGGACCAAGGGTGACAATGTGGTCCCTGATAGTTTTGGAAGAACAGGGAAGAACCTGTTTTGATGAGACTTTCATAGATCAGACTTGTCTAGAAACCTCGTCAGGGGAGAACAGAGGAAAGAGAGAGAAAGAGGGAGGAGAGGTGGCCACAGGTGGGCTGAAGATAGAGGATAGAGTAGAAGGAGGAGGAGGAGAGGACAAGCGGGTGGACAAGATGTGCTGGGTTTTAGAGATGAAATGAGAAGCCGGGCCGTGCAGAGGGCCTGGGAAAGGACAGGAGAGGTAGAGACTGCATCAGGATTGGCCAGCTCCTTGCAGATTTTAAAGAGTTCGGCCGAGTTATTAATTGCAGCAGAGATGCGGGCTTGGATGTGGGCTCTCTTCTTAGTGCGGGCAGAGAGCCAGTGTTGCCTTTGGAGCAGGCAGCAGGCCAGTTTGTCAGAGGATGCGCAAGAAGCTAGCGTTTTCCTCTTGCGTCAGAGTCATACCAGGAGTTGCACTTGGCTTTGGGCTTCAAGCAGATCCTCATGACAGGGGCAAGAACATCAGGAGTATCAGAGATAGAAGAGGGAGCATGGAAAGGGCTGTGTTAGGATGTGAAAATATTTCCATACTTCCTCTGTGGCAAGATCTCTGGAGAGACCAAGAAATTCAGAATTGAGGACCAATCAGTGAGATCCCATGACATGAATCTTGCAAACTTGTACATCTCGCTTCGTCCCATGGAGTCATTTTTTTTTCACTGGATCTGTTCAATCTTTTAATTCTCAAATAAGGGCCTTCACTTCTCCAATTTGATGCCAAGGCCATGTAACCCATGAAACCCACTAGAAACACTACCTTCCATCCATGCATTTATTTTATTTTACATTTATAGCAGCGTTCAAAGGCATCTAGGCACTAGGTAGGATCAGAATGCATCAGATAACAGTCAGAGGACAAAGAAATTGTTTGAAGGATATAAAAACAAAGTGTGCCCCGCAAGAGGTGACTTGAACAGGTAAGTCTGGAGTTTTTTTCCTGAACACTGGATAGGATGGTTCAGCGCGGAGAGGCAGAGGGAGATTGGTCCAGAGTCTAGCTACAGCCAAAGGGAAGATGGGGAAAAGTGAAGGCAAGACCTATTTGAAGTATTCAAGAAAGCTTTGTCTCGCCACATGTTTTTACTACAAGACCCATCGCACTAGCTAGCATAATCATTGGTGAGTGATCATGGGAGTTGTAGTCAAACATCTGGAGAGCCACAGTTTTCAAACCTCTTAATTAAAGGAACATTTGCCCCAGAATCACTCTTTTGGCTGCAATGAGTTCCTTTGCTGTCTGGCCCTGCCTTTGACCCCAGTCACTTGAGATACATGCGTGAGGCATGTTCGAATATGCTATTGCTTTTCATATCCTTCCTCCGAAGCCTTCACGATCCCCCAGAGGACACAGTTGGCTGTTGGGCAGGTGGCCAGTGGCTTATTGTGTTCATTGTAAACTCCTCCAGACAATGTCCCTGTATCCATGACTCGAGGCACCCTCAAGCTCACAATAACATGTTGACATGCTTAGGCTCAGATCTAAGGTGATTACAGCGGCAGAGATAGGAGTGACACCACCACTCAAAGAAACATAACAGCATTCAGCTAATGATTGTTATTCTGTATTTATTAATCACTAAAATGATATACAATGAAGATGTTCTATCCCTTTTGGGGATAGTGGGATCATGTGCAAACCTCTGGGTAAGGGTAAGGTTAATTCAGATTGTCAGTTAAGGGAGGGTCCAGTAATCCCTACATGGGTTTTTTAGGTTTTTAAGTTTGTGATGGCATGGATACTGTTGCCATCTTTTTGAGGGTCAGAGATGCTTGGAAAGTTTCCTCCTCTGAAGATTCCCATGGCCACAGCATGTGTACAGCTTGATCTACCATGGCTACATGGAATAACCAAACATGATAAGATTCAACAATATCATCATGGCAATCATCAAAGCCAACCAGGATGTTATGGAGCCAAAAGGTGCCCTATCTATACTATCCATTCCCCCACTTCTCAATGGCCTTCCATAAAGACAAGGAGCCAAATAGGGCACTATCGACTATCATCCCGCAAAATGGTCTTCCATGATCATATGGAGCAAAATGATGCCCTGTTTAATCCCTCCTCTTGATGACCTTCCATAATTACATGGACCCCCATAGCACACTATCTATTAACACCACTCCCACTTGACAGCTGTCAATGGTTATATGGATCCAAAAAGCACCCCGTCTACTACCATTCCTCATCTCGATCAGATTCCCCGATAATATGGAGCCAACTAAAGCCATATCTATTACCACCTCCCCCTTGATGGCATTCCATGATGATATGGAGCCAAATAGTACCCTATCGACTACCGTCCCTCCCTTTCATCAGCCTCAATGATGATATGGACCAGCTAGAGCCATATCTACTACCATCCCCCTTGACAGCCTTCCATGATGATATGGAGACAAATAGTACTCTATCTACTACCGTCTCTCCCCTTGATCAGCATCAATGATGATATGGACCAGCTAGAGCCATATCTACTACCATCCCCCTTGACAGCCTTCCATGATGATATGGAGACAAATAGTTCCCTATCTACTACCGTCTCTCCCCTTGATCAGCATCAATGATGATATGGACCAGCTAGAGCCATATCTACTACCATCCCCCTTGACAGCCTTCCATGATGATATGGAGACAAATAGTTCCCTATCTACTACCGTCTCTCCCCTCGATCAGCATCAATGATGATATGGACCAGCTAGAGCCATATCTACTACCATCCCCCTTGACAGCCTTCCATGATGATATGGAGACAAATAGTTCCCTATCTACTACCGTCTCTCCCCTCAATCAGCTTATATGACGATATGGAGCTAACTAGATCCCCATGTACTACAAGCCTCCTTGACGGCTGCCAATGGTCATATGGATCCAAAAGCACTCTACTAGCAACCCTCCCCTCGGTCAGCCTCCATGATGATATGGAGCCAAATACAACCCTATCTACTTACAACCCCTTGACAGCCTTCCATGATGACATGGAGCCACATAGTTTCCTATCTACTACTGTCCCTCCCCTTGATCAGCTTCCATGATGATATGGAGCCAACTACCATCTCACCCATTGAAGACCTTCTTTAGGGATGTAGATGCAATGTTCTAAGCGTGGAAGGAGGTTTAGACTGTTTAAAAAATTATATTAGCATAAGGAACTGGTCATTCATTGTGAGCATTGTTGCCAGTTTGTGAGGCATTTCTGCACATGTGCTATTTATAGTTAGTTTTAACACACTTTAAAGAGCAGCACATGGTGAAAGGAGGAGCAGCAACAATATTGCTCATTATATTTAGAGTTTAGGCCTAGGATATTTTAAGGGATTTGTGGCCAGCATTAGTGAATACAGTTTTGCTTTGGTTGTTTTAACGTGGAATATGTTTTTTGCATTTAAAGGAAGGTTTTTGTTGGCTGGTGAAAAGGTGGCTCGAGTCCCCCACAGTGCAAGCATTATGTAGGATCGATGCTGAGTTGTTAGTTACATAACAGCTGTCGGCCACGTTAGCAAGAGTTTTGCTATTATAAAGTAGGCCCAGTTACAAGTTGCAGTTTCCGTCAGTAAGAGTATTAGGCCGCATCTTGGAGATTCTGCTCAGTTCATGTAATTAGAGTTTATTTGTGCTTCCCCCAGCCAGTGGTTAGCAGCCAAGTTCCCTGGAGAGAAGGGAAGAACTGTGCTGATTGATAGTAATTAATGGTACCAGGCCGAACAGCCACATGAGCGTTGAATGGAGTATAGATCAGTTCTGTTCCTGACGATTAGATTGGTGCGGCAACTGTGAAGGACAAATATTACTGAGAACAGGGCTGAGGCTTCAGGCATAGCCAAAGCAGAGAAATAGGTTGGAGGTATACTGCCCCCATTGGGAAGAGGCAACACCATTGTAGCTGCAGCAGACACACTGAATAGAGCAAATAAATCAGAGAAGATAATCCCCAAGAGCAGTGCCTCGGCTGCATTTTTTATAACACACCTGCTTCACAAGACAGATATGGAAGATGCGTACTAGGGACGCAACATGTTTCAAGATGGGAGTCGCAAGAGGTGTTGCCAAAGAGTACAGATTCAAGGCCAAAGAAGCCGTTCTGGGTTGTCAAGTTGTCTGGTCTTAATGGAAAGTCCACTTAATTTCCACAGGGTATTGACTTCTTTGTTCACACTCACTCATAATTGGGTCTCTTCGAGGGACATGTACATCACAAATTATCTTAAGTTGTTTTGACCAATAAGGACATTCCTTTGTTGCAACAAATTACCTGAATGTAAATAGCCCATCAGAACAAAATATTTTCCGATGAATACACAGTTAGGTAATTCACAGGGGGTTGTACTGAGGTGGTCACAGATACTTCACTGACCAATAGGGTGAAGAAATATAGGCGACGTTTAGATTTTTGTATAGGGGCTAGCAAATAGGATATGTGGGTTTGACTTGTAGTTGATAAATGTTGCATATGTAGATTTTGTGGTTCTCAGCTATAAAACTTGTAACTGAAATGGGCATATCGAGAGCCTTTTCAGTTTTCCTGTTCTACGGAGCTGACTGACCCTCCTAGACTTATTTCCATGTACCAAAACTTGTATTGCCCCAGTGGATTCCAGGACCCCTGAGAAAATGTGGGCTCCCCTACCGCACATCTGTTTGAAGATACAATAATGAAGCAACTTCCTTTTATAACATACCAGTTCTGGAGTGGTTCCTCCTTCGTGATGACTTATTAAGACCAGAGGGAATACTTCATAAACCTCATCTGGCGCCGATCTGCAGTGACCAGTCAATGTGCAGACCCAGACCTTGTATCTTAGTTACAGCTAAAGATGGAGGTAGGAGAGTGGTAGTACCATCCTTCTAGTTACTGCATCTCTCTAAGAGTGTCCACTGTCACCTGAGAACTCTCATCATACCACCATTCTTCATACATCATCAAATTCTATTAAGCCCACAGCCCACATACACAAACCTAATATCACAGGATACAACACATCTTCCTACCTTTAAACAACCAAAATATAGACCACAATTGTTGTGTCCAAATGATTAGAACAGATCAACATCACGAAAATAATAAGTCATATGACTTCCACCAAGGACCCCAGGCAAGCCACGTCCTGGCACAACCGCTCACATGAGAGCATAAACGTACCCAACTAGCCAGAACCTTCCAATAATCATATCACCTTATATCAGGACATGCCATATCCTGACGCAACTACCCAATGAAGCACAATGCTCACTCTTTGCAACACAAAGCAAAGAAAACATCCTAACATTCTGTATTCTGTCCAAAATCATAACTCCACTGAACTACGAGAAAGCATACATTTTCAGAAACACCACAACATCATCTCCCCAAAGGAACATAGAAAAGTAGGAAAGTGATAGAAAAGGTGCTTACAAGACAAAGATCACACAAAAAAAGACTGCAACACAAGGTAGTGTCATATAAGAAAAAACCACAGATAACCGCAAGGACAAAAGGTTAGCTACGCCTCAAGTCTGAAGGTTATCTGTGAGAATCCTGTTGAAATCGGATAGAAATGTTATCAAGAGTAGCACTTACACTCTTCTATAACATCACTAGCACTACTGGCAGGTGCTCTACAAGCACCCTAAATGCCTTGACAAGGTAAAGAACAGAATTTCAGTGGAATGTGTACTGCTACATCAAATCTGCTGGTATAGGTGCACCAACCGCAAAACAAATGTAATGTTAGCAAACTTCCCCACAATTGCTGGCCAGGTACAAACACTGTACAGCCTGGATCCAAAACCAAACTTCCAGATGGCTTCAATAGGATAGGTGCACCAACCATATAACCAACTTCAAACACCCAGACCTCTTTGAAACTGCTGGCCAGGTACACACCCATTGCTACCTGTATTCAAACCAGACTTTCCCAATAAGCAGAATACCCAGACTTCCTTGAAACTGCTGGCCAGGTGCACACAAGGGCAACCTAGTTAACCATAACCAGGCTCCTAATGAACACAAATGCTGGGATAGACGCTAATAGCCATCATCAACTTCTTTGCAACTTTTAAATCACAACAACGCTAGAACTCCCAGAATTCCTTAACCTCAACACTGGGACTATTCAGGTATCAAAATCAATAAACTCTAGGATTGCCCATTCCCCAGTAAATCAGAGTTTTATAATGTAAACATGCATGCACCTCCAATAACATGCATCTAGTACACAAGCCACACATGCCACAGCCATGCACATGCACTGAACTCGCATCCATTCAGGCATTCACTAAGGATGCATAAAGCACTACTTATTATATAAAAGTAATTAGAAATAATATGGGGTGCAAAGTAACAACTGCCAGAAAGGTGGTGATCAGGCACCGCCCAGGAGGTGTTAAACACATAATCCTATATATAGATTATTATCCCAAATCTAATTGTAACAAATTACACCCTGAATCCCTATACCAAACACACTTAATCTCTAAATAACGTGTCTGTCTAAAAGTCGGAGCAAAATACAACATATCTAGGCTAAGGTACTGCGCATCAACAACTACAAAAATCTGCATTGCTAATTCTACTGTGCATGCATCTGCATAAACATTTAAAATAATGAGCAACATTATTAGATACTAGCCCAATTACATAACACCAGAATGAAATCTTCATAAAATCAGATAGAAGAATTAATTATTCCAAATACTTTTTTTGTATTGAATGATTTGTGATTTAATTTAAACCTTTATCATATATCAAGCATTTCCATTTAAAATCAAAAAAAGAAAAGACTTGAGGATCAAGTCATTGAATCCAAAAACTAAATGGAGCCTAAAGAGGAAAGGTTATTTTTTCTTTTGAATTAAGTCTTTATCCAAGAGGATCCATGGATCAGTTCAAATACCTCCTTTAAGAAGAACAACAAAGTAATCGACACCGCAAGGATCTCCCCTCTTAAAAGGAAGGCCCACATTTCCTTTACTTCCAATTTGTTGTGGAACCTTACAGAGGTCTCTAGCTGCCCTTAATCAGTACTGATTTCTAGTTGATCATCAAAGAACCGTCAATGAAGAGGACACCCCCCTCCTATGGCATTTTCTTTGACATGGGGTCTATCATAATAGTATTCCGTGTATTTGCTGCAGTCCTGCACGTAATCTCCTTCCTCCACTGGCTCTGCTATGAACGTTGCTGGGTTCACTACTCTGCATCTGACAATTTTATTTTCTGTGTTTGAACTGATCACCTCGTACCCCAATGCTCCCTGCATGGTCAATATGCTTTCAGGTTTCTCAAGAATGGTGAATAGGGCATGTTCCACATGTAATGTTACTATATAGCCCATTGTGATACTGGCAGATTTCTCAATTGCAAAGACTGCTACTGCCAATGATTGTTCACAGGGATAGTGGCCTCTAATCAATGGATCTAGAATCCCACTGTAACATCCTGGTGGTGTGTGTCCTAGGATAGTCTTTTGTGTGAGGACTACTGTCATTACCACTCCATTTGCACCATAATCACAGATCCCTAGAATGGGTGTTGTGCACATTGCCCTTTTTAATTCATAAAATGCTACTGTCATATCACCTGTCAAGGCTATGTCACTGACATCTTTCTGAGCTTCCTTGTGTGTCCTTGAGGGTCTGGCATATGTACTGTAATGAAAGACCCATACCCTGCAGTAATTGCTATGGCCCAGACATTGTTGCATCTCCTTAACTGTCTTTGGTTTAGGTGTTTTCATGATTGCTTCTGCTCTATCAGGGGTCACTTGTCTTCCTTCTTGAGATATCAACTGTCCTATGTGCAAGACCTCTTCTTGGCAATATTTTAATTTCTCCTTGTCTACTTTGTACCCCTTCTCTGCTAAGACGGTCAACAACTGTATTGAGTCTTTTCTTCACTGCTCTTCTGTCTCGCTGCACACCAGAATGTCATCCATATACCGGATCAATACACTGTCCCAGTGTACTTTGCACAGGTCCATCTAGAGGACTCGATTGAATAGTGAAGGTGAGTCATAGTACCCTTGGGGTAAATGAGTATGTTTCACTTGTGATTTCTATACAAAAACGAAATGAAGTCAAGCCTTGTGACTCCTCATGAAGGGGAATTGAAAAGAAATCATTTTTTTAATTGATCACTGTAAACTATTTGGCATTGGACGGATTGTTACAAAATATTGTGTCTGGATTCGGGACCAATGGAAATTCTGCTTCAATAATATTGTTTAGGGGGGGTCTAAGTCCTGAATAAAGCTTCTCTTTACATTGGGTACTGTCTCACTTATGACAACATTGCTCCTGGCTTGAATTTGATTTGAACTGCACCTTCTCCTTCCAATATGCCAGTATCATATAGACTGCTGCTCCATAGTATGCTCGGCAGTTATGACAAATCTTCTTGGAAAATGATGGTGTCTTTTGTTTCAATGCCATTCTCCGTGGCGCTTCTCTACTCTCAATGTTCACCCAATAAGTGAGGCTTATGAAGGACTCTACCTCATCATCTGAATCATCATCCCTAAAATGTTCCTCATCTGTCAAATCAGTCATTCTGTGTCCTTCCTCAAGAGCTATCACTACTCTCCATGTGTTTCCCTCGTCATCAGTCCTGTGAATTATCACTCTCTCCTCTCCCACCATAACTGCTTCTAATTCTATGGGAATCACCTACCCTTCCTCCTTATCCATAGGTGCTTCTGGTCTAAAGAAGAATTCTGCAGGTATTTGCAATGTTTTACCCCTTATCCCAGAAAGCCATGCTAACAGGATGTGTTCCCGATAAATGAATAGTACTGGGTCTAGTGGTATGCTCACTGTACTTTCTGGCAAATGAATGCTGATATAATTTTGTTGTGTGTATACATAATGTCTCCTTGGAGTGGTGCATATTATCCCCTTGTCAGTGAAAGATATGCTCATTTTTTATTTGCTCATGAAGTCCCTCCCCAATATGTTAACTGGTGTCTTGAAGGAGTTCATTAGTGGCATAGAAATGCCATGTTCTCCTATATTAATAGGTAAGTTGTCAATGAAAGGAACCAAACTTGTAGCCCCAGAAAAACCCTATGCATGTATGGCAATGCGTGACATTGGGTACTTCCCCTAGCTAACAAAAGACCTAGCCCCCCTGTATCTACAAGAAAGGAAAATGTCTTGTCACATATAGTCACCCCAACCCATGGTTCCTCTTGTGGGTCCAGTGTAATGGATAGGATTGAATACATCAAGTCACTTTGTGGCTTGTTCTATTGCCGCTACAGGTATAGGTTCCTTCCTCTACCAGTAAAAGTGATTCTTCCCACGACGGCCACATTTCCTATTCTGAGTGTAGGTTTCTGAGCTTGTGGAGCTCGAAATCCAAACCCTCTTCGCTGGGTGCACCCCCATTGTATTCTCCCTTCTCCCTTCCTGCAAAATTCCACCCGTCCATTGGCTATGCCTGTTTTCCATCTTGTGTAGCCACTCACTCTCCACTCGTCAACACGGCTCCTTCCACTGAAAACATTGATAGCTTTTTCTGAACTAACTTCATTTCCTCCAGCTTCTTTTCCACATATTTATTTCTGAAATTCTTCTGCATTAATCGACAATGGTGAACTATAGATAATTGAACCTCTGGCCACGGTGTTGCTTCCATTCCCACTAATTGTGGCAAATTTTCTCTCTACTGGCTCAAGTAATCCCTGACACAATATGTGATGAATATATATATATATACAGATATATCCAATTGTTCCTTCGTCTCAAGACACCATCTCTCTTGAATGTATTGATTATAAGCAAATGGGTCTTCGTCATCACGCATTTTGCGTGTCATGATTGCACTCATGTCTGATGGAGCAGAAAAATTGTACTTTGAGTGCTCTCAATACATCTGCCATACAATTGTTAATTGGTGCTCCATCATGAGTCGTATTCTGTGCTCTCACCACAGGATACCCCGCTCACTTCCAAATGTCATCAACTCTCTCCCCAATGATGGCAACAAGCAGGCTTTTTATATCGCCCACTGGTAATGTCATCCCTGATGTCATTCTCTCTCATTCATAGATCCATTTACTCGCTCTCGAAGTCAGGGATGGTAATTTACACCTCAAATTATCTGATTTGGCCGCGTCGGAACTTTCGTATGAGAAAGGTGAGAACCAACAAACGTTTGTTCCTTTCTCATGCGAACATACTTACTACGTGGGCTGCTTGGGGTGTCCCCCACAACCCCTGCTCACTATACTGTTAGGTATAGTGAGCAGGGTGTTGTGGGGGACCCCCCCGCAGCCCTGTTTTTTTTCATTAAAAAAAAGATATATATATATTTTTTTTTACAGGTGTGCTGCAGGGGTGTCCCTCGCAACACCCCGCTCATTATACCACACAGTATAGTGAGTGGGGTGCTGTGGGGGACACTCCTGCAGCCCCTGCAGTCTTTTTTTTTATTATACTTACCTGCAAAGCTACCACCAAAGGTACAAACTTTTGGTGTTCGAACCTTTGGTGGTAGCATTTTTAGAACTTTTGGTCATTACAACCATTTGTTCATGGTAAAATCGACCTAAACCAAAATATCCATTTGTGGCCATGGTATATATTACAGCCATCCTCCACACTTTTCTAACAATGGGAATTGCATGAAATCCATGGTTCGCCGAATCGCAGACAGGTCCAGTTTCTTGGATATTGCCCCTGTAACATCAGTTTTCTTCCATCCGGTACATTTCTCAACCTAGTCACATGAGGTGTTCCGTCATCTAAACCTTTTGATTGCATATTCTGAGTCCCAGAGCTTTTAACAAGCACAGACATTGCATGTGGTCCTTACAAGCCCAACCACATTCTCTGATCCCCTGTTGGTAGCCCCATCGAAGGGGATTTTGTGCCCACTTCCTTATTTTCACCTTCATTTCTTTCCTCATCTGACCAACTTTCATCACTTCCTTCGTCTTCTCTGTCTTCAAAATCTAATCTTTTCAGGGGGCTTATCCCAAGCAATACCTTCATTGTTTTTGCCTATAGACTCTCTTCTCCTCTCTGTGGGGATCCTACTACAGTCCTCTTCACTTTGCGGACATGAACAATTCTCCTGCAAATTGCCAATCCTTCTTCGTATTGCTACCCCCTCCTCTTCATCTAGGAGAGTACAGTTTCTGAGTATCTCCTCCACTTCTCTATTACGTCTTTCCAAGCTTCTCTCCCTTTCCTGCTCTCGTTCCTTATTTTGTTCCTTTTCCCAGAGCATGCATTGCCTGACAATCTCATCAGCTTCTTTTCACCGTAAATCCATCTCTCATTCTATCTCCCTCTGTTTCTCTTCCTTCACCTTTCTGTTTCTTCTCTTTGTTTTCTAACTCTTTCCCTTTCTTTTTGCTCGCCCCTTACCCCTCTAATCCCCTTATCTTCTCTTTCTTTTATTTCCTCTCATTCTCTCCATCTGCATCATTATCTTTCCCTTTCCTTCTCTTCCTCAATTATTCTGTCCCATTCTATTTCTTCTTTCTCCTGCTCTCTTCTCTGTCATGCCTTTTCTTCTTGTTTTGTTTCCTCTTCCTCTTCTTTCTCCTGTCTTTCTCTGCTTTCCCTTTCTCTCTCTTTACAATCGTTCATGTTTCTTCAATCTAATTTAAGCAATATTTGTCCTCCCACCCACTCATTCGGAGTGACTGCAATCTTTTCCTTATTGCTCTGCTTGCCGTCTGTCTCTGGATCTCTTCCTCAGCCTCTATCAGTTTCACCTCCAGCTTGCATTGCTCGTTATACTCATGGCACATATACACTGGCTTTTGTTTATTTAATTTAGCTCCATTCAAAGCATCTTCACTACTGTAAGCAGGGAGCAGATATACGTGGTTAGTATATCCTGCTGCTGCTATCAATTCTTTCAATTGCTAGAATCCCTGCCCTTCGTCTGACGGATTGATGGTCTGGGGAGGAGGAGGAGGAGTCAACGGCACTATGCCCTCCCCTTCATGCTGATTAAGCATCCACTCCCTCACAGGTGGATCCTGCGTCTTGTCTCCATACATCTTCCATAACTCTAGAATGGCTAATCGTTTTTGCTATTTTTTCCCTTTATATGTGGCGTGAAAATATGCTGTCATGTGTTGCAGCACTGATTTTGACTGAGTTCCTTCTTGGGGCCAAGGCATAAAAATGTTGCCAGCTGTGCCTTTAACCCATTCTGAATGGTACTTGTGGATTTTATCTTTATATCAAGGCAGCGATTTGCATAAAGGCATGCGGAGAGAGTCTCCCATGATTGCACATCACACTCTTGACTGACGATACTTACTGGACCTTAACAAACCTGACAAACAAACTACATAATTATTTCTCCTTCACAATCTCCTGTCAACAATACTTCCCTCTATTTCCAACACTTCTACACCTACTCCCAACCCTCTTGGCTACAACAACTATTATGGCAAGCCTCACCAATGCCGCCCACACTCAGCACACCGCCCTTTGGGTCCAAACCACAGTTCCACATGTTCTACAATAGAACAATGTCCACAAAGCATCGCTTTTCACAATTCATACCACTTCTCACCCTCCCGCTGACGCCAGTAATCACTACACGTATAGGTGCACCTTCAACATAACAAAACACAACAAAACCAGGACTGTCTTCCTGCCCTCTTGACAAGGTAATGAAGTAATAGTTGGGGTTTATGACGTCACTTCTGAGCCTACCATTCAAATGTGTTATGGTAATTGGGCTGTCGCATCACGGCGTGAGCTAAGGTATGCCTGTACCTTATGATTCAAAGCATTCCTGAGTGTGTCATCCCTTACGAGAGCTTGCCCCCTATCCTTTTCTGGATTGTTAATAAATTAACTTTGATAGATATTGAGGGGCCGATTCATGGAACAAACGTGCGCCGAAAATCTTCGCGCAAGCAGGCGCAAGCAGGCGCAAGCGGAAAAAAACTCATGGAAGTCCCTGCGTGTGTTCACCTCGGGATGTGCGCCAAACCCGTGCATGGCGCACAAGTCACTGCAACATCCCGAAAGGCGTGCGCGACGCGCACAGTGAAAGCGCACAACCTCGGCGCATACACCAGAAAGTGGGCGGGACACAGGGCGTAACGCGCGGAATGGGGAACAACGCGCGAAAATAAGGGCGTAACTGGGGATGTACTGCAGGGAAGCAGACGGAACGCCCACACGCACTCGAACCACACGTATTCAAAGCCACCCACAGCCAAAGACACGCACAAGCTGAAACACGTCTGCCACACAAAGGCAGGCGGTAGAGTCCCAGCGCATCACAAAAGTGGCAACATACAGCAATTGGGCCTGTGCGAGCGGGGCACGTGTATTGCAGGGGTGCGCGGGAAGCAACACACGCGATCGAGCGGGGTACGTGTATTTCGGGGGCGCGCGGGAAGTTACAGGCGCGATTGAGCGGGGTACGTGTATTTCGGGGGTGCGCGGGAAGTTACGCGATTGAGCGGGGTACGTGTATTTCGGGGTGCGCGGGAAGTTACACACACGATTGAGCGAGGTACGTGTATTTCGGGGGTGAGCGGGAAGTTAAATACGCGATTGAGCGGGGTACGTGTATTTCGGGGGTGCGTGGGATGTTACACACACGATTGAGCGAGGTACGTGTATTTCGGGGGTGCGCGGGAAGTTACACACGCGATTGAGCGTGGTACGTGTATTTCGGGGGTGCGCAGGAAGTTACACACGCGATTGAGTGGGGTACATGTATTTCGGGGGTGCGCGGGAAGTTAGATACGCGATTGAGGGGGGTACGTGTATTTCGGGGGTGCGCGGGAAGTTACACACGCGATTGAGCAAGGTACGTGTATTTCGGTGTGCGGGGGAAGTATCCCACGCAACATCAGCAGGGTACGTGTATTCCAGGGGTGCGCGGGAAGTTCCACACGGAATTCTATCAGGGTACGTGTATTACAGGGGTGCGCGGGAAGTTCCACACGCGATCTCATCAGGGTACATGTATTACAGGGGTGCGCGGGGAACAGCACACGTGAATTGCACGTGTGGGTCCTCCCAGGTGTTCCCTCTACACCCTTCACGGCCCCTGCAGGTGGCTCACACCACAGGGGTCTACCCAGCACATGTCCTGCAGGCACCCCATCCACAATGGCCATGCCCACCAGCCAACCCACATGTCAACTTGCACTACTGCCCACCAACGCATGTCCCCCTGCACCCCCAGCCACCAGGGGCAGCCTCCACCAGGCCCCCACCCATGTCTCCCACCACCCCCACCCCCCAGCCACCAGGGGCAGCCTCCACCAGGCCCCCACCCATGTCTCCCACCACCCCCACCCCCCAGCCACCAGGGGCAGCCTCCACCAGACCCCCACCCATGTCTCCCACCACCCCCACCCCCCAGCACTGTGGGGCACCTGCCAGCAGGCCCCCACCCATGTCCAACTCATGTTCCCCACCACCCCCCAGCCACCAGGGGCAGCCTCCACCAGGCCCCCACCCATGTCTCCCACCACCCCCACCCCCCAGCCACCACGGGCAGCCTCCACCAGGCCCCCACCCATGTCTCCCACCACCCCACCCCCCAGCACTGTGGGGCACCTGCCAGCAGGCCCCCACCCATGTCCAACTCATGTTTCCCACCACCCCCACCCCCCAGCCACCAGGGGCAGCCTCCACCAGGCCCCCACCTATGTCTCCCACCACCCCACCCCCCAGCACTGTGGGCCACCTGCCAGCAGGCCCCCACCCATGTCCAACTCATGTTCCCCACCACCCCCACCCCCCAGCCACCAGGGGCAGCCTCCACCAGGCCCCCACCCATGTCTCCCACCACGCCCACCCCCCAGCAGTGCAGGGGCACCCACCACCAGGCCCCCACCCATGTCTCCCACCAACCCTACCCCCCAGCAGTGCAGGGGCAGCCTCCACCAGGCCCCCACCCATGTCTCCCAGCGCCCCCACCCCCCAGCCACCAGGGGCAGCCTCCACCCGGCCCCCACCCATGTCCCCCAGCACCCCCACCCACCAGCAGTGCAGGGGCAGCCTCCACCAGGCCCCCACCCATGTCTCCCACCACCCCCACCCCCCCAGTCACCTGGGGCAGCCTCCACCAGGCCCCCACACATGTCTCCCAGCACCCCCACCCCCCCAGCCACCAGGGGCAGCCTCCACCAGGCCCCCACCCATGTCTCCCACCACCCCCACCCCCCAGTCACCAGGGGCAGCCTCCACCAGGCCCCCACACATGTCTCCCACCACCCCCACCCCCCAGCCACCAGGGGCAGCCTCCACCAGGACCCCACCCATGTCTCCCACCACCCCCACCCCCCCAGCAGTGCAGGGGCAGCCTCCACCAGGCCTCAACCCATGTCTCCCACCACCCCGACCCCCCAGCACTGTGGGGCACCTGCCAGCAGGCCCCCACCCATGTCCAACTCATGTTCCCCACCACCCCCACCCCCCAGCACTGTGGGGCACCTGCCAGCAGGCCCCCACCCATGTCCAACTCATGTTCCCCACAACCCCCACCCCCCAGCAGTGCAGGGGCACCCACCACCAGGCCCCCACCCATGTCTTCCACCACCCCCACCCCCCAGCCACCTGGGGCACCCACCACCAGGCCCCCACCCATGTCTCCCAGCACCCCCACCCCCCCCAGTCACCAGGGGCAGCCTCCACCAGGCCCCCACCCATGTCTCCCACCACCCCCACCCCCCCAGCAGTGCAGGGGCAGTCTCCACCAGGCCCCCACCCATGTCTCCCACAACCCCCACCCCCCAGCACTGTGGGGCACTGCCAGCAGGCCCGCACCCATGTCCAACTCATGTTCCCCACCACCCCCACCCCCCAGCCACCAGGGGCAGCCTCCACCAGGCCCCCACCCATGTCTCCCACCACCCCCACCCCCCAGCATTGTGGGCCACCTGCCAGCAGGCCCCCACCCATGTCCAACTTATGTTCCCCAACACCCCCACCCCCCAGCCACCAGGGGCAGCCTCCACCAGGCCCCCACCCATGTCTCCCACCACCCCCACCCCCCAGCACTGTGGGCCACCTGCCAGCAGGCCCCCACCCATGTCCAACTCATGTTCCCCACCACCCCCACCCCCCAGCCACCAGGGGCAGCCTCCACCAGGCCCAAACCCATGTCTCCCACCACCCCCACCCCACAGCACTGTGGGGCACCCGCCAGCAGACCCCCACCCATGTCCAACTCATGTTCCCCAGCACCCCCACCCCCCAGCACTGTGGGGCACCTGCCAGCAGGCCCCCACCCATGTCCAACTCATGTTCCCCACCACCCCCACCCCCCAGCACTGTGGGGCACCTGCCAGGAGGCCCCCACCCATGTCCAACTCATGTTCCCCAGCACCCCCACCCCCCAGCAGTGCAGGGGCACCCACCACCAGGCCCCCACCCATGTCTCCCAGCACCCCCACCCCCCAGTCATCAGGGGCAGCCTCCACCAGGCCCCCACCCATGTCTCCCAGCACCCCCACCCCCCAGCCACCAGGGGCAGCCTCCACCAGGCCCCCACCCATGTCTCCCAGCACCGCAACCCCCCACCCCCCAGGGGCAGCCTCCACCAGGCCCCCACCCATGTCTCCCACCACCCCCACCCCCCAGCACTGTGGGGCACCTGCCAGCAGGCCCCAACCCATGTCCAACTCATGTTCCCCAACACCCCCACCCCCCAGCACTGTGGGGCACCTGCCAGCAGGCCCTCACCCATGTCCAACTCATGTTCCCCAGCACCCCCACCCCGCAGTAGTGCAGGGGCACCCACCACCGGGCCCCCACCCATGTCTCCCACCACCCCCACCCCTCAGCCACCAGGGGCACCCACCACCAGGCCCCCACCCATGTCTCCCAGCACCCCCACCCCCTCAGTCAACAGGGTCAGCCTCCACCAGGCCCTCACCCATGTCCAACTCATGTTCCCCAGCACCCCCACCCCGCAGTAGTGCAGGGGCACCCACCACCGGGCCCCCACCCATGTCTCCCACCACCCCCACCCCCCAGTAGTGCAGGGGCACCCACCACCAGGCCCCCACCCATATCTCCCACCACCCCCACCCCCCAGCCACCAGGGGCACCCACCACCAGGCCCCCACCCATGTCTCCCAGCACCCCCACCCCCCCAGTCACCAGGGGCAGCCTCCACCAGGCCCCCACCCATGTCTCCCACCACCCCCACCCCCCCAGCAGTGCAGGGGCAGTCTCCACCAGGCCCCCACCCATGTCTCCCACAACCCCACCCCCCAGCACTGTGGGGCACCTGCCAGCAGGCCCCCACCCATGTCCAACTCATGTTCCCCACCACCCCCACCCCCCAGCCACCAGGGGCAGCCTCCACCAGGCCCCCACCCATGTCTCCCACCACCCCCACCCCCCAGCATTGTGGGCCACCTGCCAGCAGGCCCCCACCCATGTCCAACTTATGTTCCCAAACACCCCCACCCCCCAGCCACCAGGGGCAGCGTCCACCAGGCCCCCACTCATGTTCCCCACCACCCCCACCCCCCAGCCACCAGGGGCAGCCTCCACCAGGCCCAAACCCATGTCTCCCACCACCCCCACCCCACAGCACTGTGGGGCACCCGCCAGCAGACCCCCACCCATGTCCAACTCATGTTCCCCAGCACCCCCACCCCCCAGCACTGTGGGGCACCTGCCAGCAGGCCCCCACCCATGTTCAACTCATGTTCCCCACCACCCCCACCCCCCAGCACTGTGGGGCACCTGCCAGGAGGCCCCCACCCATGTCCAACTCATGTTCCCCAGCACCCCCACCCCCCAGCAGTGCAGGGGCACCCACCACCAGGCCCCCACCCATGTCCCCCACCACCCCCACCCCCCAGCCACCAGGGGCACCCACCACCAGGCCCCCACCCATGTCTCCCAGCACCCCCACCCCCCAGTCACCAGGGGCAGCCTCCACCAGGCCCCCACCCATGTCTCCCAGCACCCCCACCCCCCAGCCACCAGGGGCAGCCTCCACCAGGCCCCCACCCATGTCTCCCAGCACCGCAACCCCCCACCCCCCAGGGGCAGCCTCCACCAGGCCCCCACCCATGTCTCCCACCACCCCCACCCCCCAGCACTGTGGGGCACCTGCCACCAGGCCCCCACCCATGTCTCCCAGCACCCCCACCCCCTCAGTCAACAGGGTCAGCCTCCACCAGGCCCCCACCCATGTCTCCCAGCAACCCACCCCCCACCCCCAGGGGCAGCCTCCACCAGGCCCCCACCCATGTCTCCCACCACCCCCACCCCCCAGCAGTGCAGGGGCAGCCTCCACCAGGCCCCCACCCATGTCTCCCACCACCCCCACCCCCCAGCACTGTGGGGCACCTGCCAGCAGGCCCCCACCCATGTCCAACTTATGTTCCCCACCACCCCCACCCCCCAGCACTGTGGGGCACCTGCCAGCAGGCCCCCACCCATGTCCAACTCATGTTCCCCAGCACCCCCACCCCCCAGCAGTGCAGGGGCACCCACCACCAGGCCCCCACCCATGTCTCCCACCACCCCCACCCCCCAGCCACCAGGGGCACCCACCACCAGGCCCCCACCCATGTCTCCCAGCACCCCCAGCCCCCAGTCACCAGAGGCAGCCTCCACCAGGCCCCCACCCATGTCTCCCAGCACTCCCACCCCCCAGCCACCAGGGGCAGCCTCCACCAGGCCCCCACCCATGTCTCCCACCACCCTCAACCCCCACCCCCCAGGGGCAGCCTCCACCAGGCCCCCACCCATGTCTCCCACCACCCCCAGCCCCCCAGCAGTGCAGGGGCAGCCTCCACCAGGCCCCCACCCATGTCTCCCACCACCCCCACCCCCCAGAACTGTGGGGCACCTGCCAGCAGGCCCCCACCCATGTCCAACTCATGTTCCCCACCACCCCCACCCCCCAGCACTGTGGGGCACCTGCCAGCAGGCCCCCACCCATGTCCAACTCATGTTCCCCACCACCCCCACCCCCCAGCACTGTGGGGCACCTGCCAGCAGGCCCCCACCCATGTCCAACTCATGTTCCCCAGCACCCCCACCCCCCAGCAGTGCAGGGGCACCCACCACCAGGCCCCCACCCATGTCTCCCACCACCCCCACCCCCCAGCCACCAGGGGCACCCACCACCAAGCCCCAACCCATGTCTCCCCGCACCCCCACCCCCCCCAGTCACCAGGGTCAGCCTCCACCAGGCCCCCACCCATGTCTCCCACCACCCCCACCCCCCCAGCAGTGCAGGGGCAGTCTCCACCAGGCCCCCACCCATGTCTCCCACAACCCCCACCCCCCAGCACTGTGGGGCACCTGCCAGCAGGCCCCCACCCATGTCCAACTCATGTTCCCCACCACCCCCACCCCCCAGCCACCAGGGGCAGCCTCCACCAGGCCCCCACCCATGTCTCCCACCACCCCCACCCCCCAGCATTGTGGGCCACCTGCCAGCAGGCCCCCACCCATGTCCAACTCATGTTCCCCAACACCCCCACCCCCCAGCCACCAGGGGCAGACGTGCATGGGCATTTCACCGCGCGTGGAAAACTGCACGTCCGCGTGTAATACGAGGAAAGGGCCCATGCGCGTAAGCGCGCATGTAAAACTGCACGTCCGCGTGTAATACGAGGAAAGGCCCTTAGCGCGTATGCACGGCAGCACGCATATGCGATTTCATTGGACCAAAGGCCCTTAGCGCGTGAGCACGTCTGTGACGTGACGCGCGCAGGTGTTTCCCTCATTGCACGTGATGACAGAACACACGTGGATTTCCACCAATCGCGTGTGAAAGTTCCCGGCACCCCGGAACACACGTACCCAGGCTAATCACGTGTGGAACTTCCCGCGCAACCTGAAACACACGTACCCAGGCCAATCGCGTGTACGCTCACTCCCCTCAGATCACACACGATGACACTCGGACCTACAGTCTTACCACGTATCCGAATACGGGAAACCCGCGCACGGCAAAAGATGTGCACAGGCGTCAACGCGTCCGCCCACACGAAGGCAGGCGGAGACGTCCCCGCGCACAGCATAAAAGTGCGCGCAAACAACAAACGCGTATATACAGCTACGATGAATGCCCCATTTGTCGTTTCACTGATCGTGGGACACCGCAGGAGGAGGAGAATAGCCAGGGCACGCATTTTCGCACCACGAACAAGCCTTTTTGGGATGCCTGATGACCAGGTCTACGGCAGGTATAGGTTTCCACCCCATATCATCCTAGACCTGGTCAGGGAGTGGGAAGATGACCTCACATCCCCCACCCTTTGCTCCCAAGCATTGAGCCCCTTGGAGAAGCTGCTCAATGTCCTGCATTTTTTGGCCACTGGGTCATTTCAGCGGACCACTGCCATAGTGGGGGGGGTCTCACAGGCCACGCAGTCACGCTGCCTACACCAGGTACTGGCAATCATGACAGCGCGCCCCTCAGTCCGCAGGCACATATACATGCCCAGAACACCCGCAGAAAGGCAGGCCGTTGTCCTGGATTTTTTCAGGGTGGCACACTTCCCCAAAGTGCTCGCTGCCATAGATTGCACCCATGTGGCCCTACGTCCACCTAGGGCCATTGAGCACATCTACCGAAACCACAAGCACTGGCATTCCATCAATGTACAGGTGGTATGTGATGCAAAGGGAATCATCACCTCTGTCTATGCAAACTACCCTGGCTCCACCCATGACAGTTTCATATACAGAATGTCCGCCCTGAGCCGGGCCCTGGAAGCTGGGCAGCATGGCGACACATGGCTCCTAGGTCAGTACAAATGCCCTTGCACATGCATGCAAGTCACACATAGACAAATATCCAAACCCTAATAATCTCAACTATTATCACCTCCCCAGGGGACAGTGCCTACCCTCTGAGCAACCACATGATGACGCCAATCCGGAACCCCACCACACCACCCCAGGTAAGATACAACGCCGCCCATATTGCAACCAGGGGCATAGTGGAGCGCACATTCGGAGTGCTCAAGTCACGTTTCCGCTCCCTTGACCGCTCTGGTGGGCAACTACTCTATGCACCACCAGTAGTGTGCACGATCATTGTGGCAGCATGTGTCCTGCACAATGTTGCAACACGGCAGGGCGTCCCGGTGGACATGGTGGTGCCCCCACATCCCCAACCACAGGCACAGGCGCTGCCCATGGGAGGGGACAGGGCACGTGGCGAGGAAGCCCGGACCCAGCTTGTGGCCACATTTTTCACCTAAACTCCCACCCCTGCGGAGTGCACACAGGCCTGGCACATACCAGGTGACAATTGATGATGACAAAGAGACAGTCAACTGTCACAACCCTACCACCCTGAGATAGTTGCCATGGAAGTGCCACATCGTCTGCATCCCTAGCTACTTAAACACAAGCTATCCTATGTGACCAAAAGGCACACATATGACATATGACATGATATGGGCCATACACAAGTATTGCAAGGCGCAATGAGGCAGGGAGGGGAGAACAAGGGAACACAGAGAACGGTACTACTAGGCCAGGTGTCATTGAGAGTGTGCAAGTGCAGGGGTAGGGGGAATGGGAAAAGTGCAAGGGGAAGGGTGGGGGGGAGTCCAGTACAGGGGAAGTAGCCCAAAAAAATAATACATAGGTCGCCTGGTGGCAACTACAAAGGTAAGTGCAGACAAGTGCTGGGAAGGGAGGGCTGTAGGGATAGAGAGACAGTACTGCAGTGCAGGAGTTGCCAGGGAGGCAGTGCAAGTGGAGAGTGGCTGGGCCAGGGACCGAGGTCGGTGAGAGTGGCCCAGTTGCAGCTCCTGTGCAGTTCCAGTGAAGAATTCTGCAAGGGAGAGGCAGAGAGTAAGCAGAAGCAAAGAGGAAGGTCTTGAGGTGCTTCCAGAACTGGAGATGGTTCCCCTCAAGTTCAAGTCAGGCCGGAAGTCTGTTCCAGGGGGAGGGCCCTGCTGTGGAGAGAAATCTACCCCCAGCTAATTGCTCTGAGAAGCGGATTACCCGGACATGCAAGGTGTGCATCACACACACCTGCAAAACAGGCCATGTCACTCAAACCCTCCCAAACATCAACATGACATGGCAAGCAATACCCATACACCAACACAGTAACGATTAGGTACACATTGCCATGTCCTAAATGTACAGTGGCATTGGACAATGATGCCTGACCCGGAATCAGATGAAATGACAGACCAACAAAATCTCCCACCCAAAATAAGTCATTTCCAAATGCATTACAACAGTCATAGACGTAACATCACAATGAATGCCTGTCTACATGCACATTATGCATTGCAAAATCAACACTGCAGCTCATGTGTGCAGTGTCCTACTCCTGTATCACACTGCTCAGCGCACAGCACAGTGAACAGCCATTGTGTGTGATGCACACCCTGAGCATCACATCTAAGTGACAGACCACATCAAACATGAAATTAGGCATGTACTGGATCCATAATCGGTCACAGAACATGTGCTGCCGGGACACAGTGAGCACCAGAAGGCAAACAGTGTACACGTGGATATGCAAGGGTGGGAGTACATGTAGTGCCTCCGAGTGCAAGTGTGTGGTTCTGCAAGGACATGCACTCCACATATGCATGTGCACTCAAGTGACCATCAGTGTTCCCTACATATCACATGTGAACATCCACCATGTGTACACCCCAGCATGTCAAACCACAACTATCCCCTCGCACCTGAAAGGAAAACACAACACATGAACAGGCATTGATCAGCAGAACACAACATGTACATAGGATACCACCATTACTATGTCAGAGTTCCCATCACACTGCAGGGCAAGGCAACTATCAACAACAACCCCCCCCTCCCTCACAAATGACCATGACCCACTGAACAACTGCACCTGGGTCATGGAGCCTCCAAACCTCAATTCCACCTGGCCACAGGATGACCTTTACCCTTCGTCACCATCTCCCACCTTGTGTGTAAAAAGATGCCTGAACCCTCAGAATCCACACTCATTTCCAAAATCACAAAATCCAAGGCATAACAACGAACCAGAACACCCTCCAGTACATGACTTGACGTAGCAGTACCTCACAAAGACCAAGTACTACCACAATGATGCAACAACCAAGGTAGCACAGCAAAACAATGTCACGACAGGATGTGAGACATGTGTGGTACATGACATAGGATGATGCACCATGAATGGATGTGTACTGTCACAGGTCCCCTGTACAGGTGCGGGAGTGTCACGAAACAACCACCCCCACCATGTCCCGGTGCCTGCAAGGTCAAACTCACACAGGCCCCTGAGACCCTGGTGGGGAATGAGGTTCAGGGATATGCAGTCGGGACAGGTGTTGACACACTGGATGACTGGAATGAGTGGCAGGAGAGGGGAGGAGGAATGACACATGAAACTAGGGAATGCACGAAAATGTACAACCTTCATGAACACTTACACAATCTAAACAAACTTGGACATCATTGTCATGGCCTTCTGTAGTCCAGGCTCAGGAGTGGTACGAACCAACCACCCCCTCTAGGGTTTTGGCGCCTGCAAGTTCGGGGCTTACACAGGCATCCGCAACCTCAGTGGGGAAAGAGGGTCAGGGAACGTTGCTAGGATAGGCACGGGAAGCAGGAACACCGGGTAGAGGGTACAGGTTTCAAAATTGCATAGGATCACGGGTGATTAGGGAGAAAAAACATACCAAATTGAACCACACATACATCCATGCATCAGTACACTCCCCAGCAAGCCTATGCAGAGCAGTTCGAAAGAAAAACAACAAGACACTTAGCTCTGGTTTTGAGTGCTGGCCTCCTGCCTGCGCACTCTCAGGTCCGGTTACAGGAGCACTGCAATGCTGCGAAGAGAGCCACAGTCAACAACCTGTACGTGCCAATTACACAAAATCACAACACCAAACATGCCCCATAGCAACAAACTACTCTACAAACAGACAATCTGTGCTCGATGCTTCGTACCCATATATAACATCACCCCTGTGACGGGTCATACACAGTCAATGCAGTAAGTCAGCCGCTGGTGGGTGCGTGGCAAATGGAACACCAATGTGTCACAATTCACACAACATGCAATGTTCCCTGGGTAAGCAGACAGACCCATATAGCAAGCCATGACTACAGAGCAAGTTGCGTACCACCATGACCGAAACAAAGTTGGCAGTGCATTTATCAGGAAGTACGTGGAAAAGACATGCACTGCACCCGAGTATGTCCCTTACTGTATGTCCCTCTGAGCTGCCCCTTTCCATGTCTCGGAAGGCTACATGGTTGATACAAGTGCCTCAATGGACCTTGGTGTACCGGAGGGTATGTGCCACTGCCCCTGCATGTGTCCCAGACAACCCTACTATCAACAGCCATCAGTCCACAAACACATCTGAGCTGCATTGTGTGCTTCAACACCAATATTCGTCTAAGCTCACCCTCAGTGCTGTGACTAAGCCTGCATGTGCAACTCGCCTGGCGCAAGCTTTGCTGTGTCGTGGCCCCCCTGTGATGCTCACCTTGCCTGGAGTTCCTTGGAACATGTCAGCAGTTCTAGGATGTGGGTCTGCAATCACTGTGCCTCTGCTTGTGCACACATGTGCATGTGGGCACCAACAAACGGGTCCAGAATTCCGTCGTCCAATGGGCCATGCCTGCTGGCAAAGGTGCTCTGGAGGCTCATCCCCCTGCAGAAAGGGCATGAAACACATGATCAATGCTTCAAAGTCATCTGTGTGTGTCTCATCAGGCATCTCATCACTTGACCATGTCAGAGAGTCACATCACAAATAACACCATCAATCCGTCTTTCAACTCCAAAGTGTGGAACACTATCTACAGTATGAATTGAAACAAGCACGTGTACAGGAAAGATATGAAACATACTACACAATGCATAGCAATCAATGTCCACATTAATCATGACACACCCCATCTAGCAAAAGCTGAACAGTGGACAATGACACCTAAATCATCCCCACTAGGGGTGTCAACACAAGTCACACAGCACCAGACATGCCACAGATATGACAGTCCAAAGCCCTTGTGTAATATTCTGTAACACCGAACCATCCTTGCGAGCCCATGGATAAGGGAGGCAGGAGTGGCATATGTGAGTCAAGGACCCCAAGCAGCAAACACATACACAAGACAACCATGAAGGGCCCAGCTGGAACAGACAGTGGATGCCTTCAAAAGCCACAAATCACCGCACCGTCACATGAAAGCACAATAGACTAGCAATTTTAAACTAACTCAACTATTAACTAATTACACTAACTATGGAAAACCTACATTACCTATTTAAACTAACTATCAAACAGAAACTTAACTAACTAAACTAAAAGAAAAATCAAAAATGGCCACTTACGACCCGGGGGGAGGGGAGGCACCCAGGAGGGGGGAGGTACAGGGTGCTGCTCAACATCCACATGCGATGATGCTGTGCCAAAAAAAAAATCCTCCATGGGCTCAACGCCTGCACAGCACGACCTATGTGGGAGATAGATGGTCGTCCGAGTCTGGCTCATCCTGTAAAGGAGGACGTGGCACAGTAGCCTGGCCACGCCTAGCCGCATCTTGCCCCTCGTCAGCAGCAAGTCTGCCGGACGGGTGAGCCTGGTTCTGTGTGGCGATGTTACATAGGTCTGCATGCAGAACCTCACGTGATACACGTGCTTCCTCTTGCAAGGTAGCACGTGTAACACGGAGTTCCTCCTGCAAGGCCTGGCTGGACAACCGCTGCACCTCCCGGCAAGCCTGTAGCTCAGCCGAGATGGTACGCTCAAGCTGTGCAAACCTCTCCTCTGCCTGCTGCCTCTGGGACATCATAAGGACACCCAGAGTGGATCTGAGGGAAGCATACTCCTCCCTCAGGGCATCCATGTGCGCCTCTGCGTGAGCAGCAATTGCTTGACTCAGAGACGACATTTCAGCCTGGCGTGCCCTGTCTGAGGCCGCCATGCCCAGCCTGAGCGAGCGGGCCGTGGACCGTGCCGCCTGCTGCTGGAGAAGCACCTGCCTAGCAGGGGGGAGCACAGATCGGGCCACACGCTCCATGCTTTCAGCGATGTTCTCCATTGCTGCCCTCTGCCGTTCGGAATTGGCAATCATATCTTGCTCCCACTCAGTATACAGCGGTTGCGCGCGGCGACCACGTTGCCGGGCTTGACCCCTGCGTTACCCAAGGACCGGGGGTCCTCGCTGTGTTGGCACCGCCTGCGGCTGCACGACTACATGCCCCCGTCGACGTGATGTCCCAGGCACATCAGTGACTGGTGTGGAGGGTGACCCTGCGTCCCGATCCACCACGGGCGGAGGAACCAAGACTGTCTGATCCCTCAGTGCAGGTGTCGCAGACAGAGGAGTGTCCACATCAGAATCACTCACCCCTGACACATGGACTTGATGCTCATCCAACTCAACATGGACGTCAGAGTCGTCATCAAGGCTGGACTCATAGGCAGCCAGAGACAAGATGGACTGCAGCACTTGGGGGTTTTCATGGCCTACCACCCCACGACCCCCACTAGTGCCGGATTGATGTGGTGTTACCAACCCTGTGTCTGGCATGACAACACCATCCTCCGCCTCCATTGTGTCATCACCTGAAAAATAGAGAGAAAAAGGTCACTACACATGTCAGAAGCACACTACACACACACACATCGACAGCAAAGGCATCCGGCAGACATGTGACATACAACATATGACCTGGCATGCATGCTGGGTCTACTTTGAATAGCTTCTGTGATCAGACCTGGTGAAAGGTGGCAGTTTCCATGGAAGTGGGTCTATGCAGTGCAGAAAATGTGTACGCCACTCACTACCTACATGTACAAGCACTCCATGGTGTGTGCCAGGAAATGTGAAGGCAGTGCAATGTCAAATTCAGACATCACGTGCATTGTGCATTCAATGTGTACCATGTCTAGAAGCCAAGCACCCCTCCACCCCAGTACCAAAGCAGGGATGCCTACCATGGTATCAAAAGGCTGACCATACACCTGTGTATTGACAGGCAGTGTTGACTGGCATCAACAGCTTAATGTGATACAAATTACAACACTGCAAATGATGCTGGGACAGTGGGCAGGACACATGATGAAAACTCCGGAGGACGCCCACGTGTGAAGAAGACACAAGAGTTGGACAGAGTCATTGGCCATTGAACAGGCTGAGGCCTGTGAGCCACACAGATTGTCAGGGCCTAAACATGTGTGCAACGCAGGACTGAGCCACAGTTGACATGGGGAGCCACACAGATTGTCAGGGCCTAAACATGTGTGCAACGCAGGACTGAGCCACAGTTGACATGGGGAGGCCGATGAGATGGCAGGCAATGTATGTGACCAAGGACTCATATTACAGTGATCATCCAGTCAAGGACACATAGGGGCATGCGTGCAATGCACATGGAGCATGAATGGGCACTCATGTCCCTGCGGGACATCTGACCCATGCACAGTACAAGTGAGATACCCTGCATCGAGTACTAAGGCTGTACCACACGGCATATGTCTGGCAGTTTCTACGCTGGAAGTTAGCATCTACACAGGACACATGAACAAGAAACTACACATTGGCAAGATTGAAGCAGACCAGTGCAAAGTTGGAACTGGAGTGCAGAGTGGCGGAGGAGGGGCAAGGGAGCATGCCCACATGGAGTCCCGCATGCAGGCAGAGGAGACATGCATGACGGTAGCATTGCATTACTTACACATCAGAACCATGTACACGTCACATGTAGCAACAATCATGCACAACACATCCCACAAGTGAAACACACACATCCTCAACAAACACGCATCAACATTCACTGGACTGGGCATCAAATGCCAGCATCTCTCCCACTCCTTCGACCAATTCAGGTGGTATGAACTCCGCAACAAGAGCCTCATGCGGAGTGAGTTCTTCATCCTCTGGTGCAGGCCCACCGCCAGTCACCAGAGTCAAGTTGTAATTTGAGGCACGCTTGGCCTTAGTTCTGCGCTTGATGTCATTCCAACGCTTTTTGCACTCCTGCGCCGTGCGCACCTCATGGCCGAATGAACTGACATGTTCCGCAACCTGCTTCCAGTGGGTGTCACGTTGGGCAGCCGTAGTCTGACTATTGGCACCCACTAGCATGTCACGGCTGTGGCCCTGCACGTAGTCCACGAGGAAGTCCAGTTCCTGCTTACAGAAGGCTTCTTCCTCGACGTGCAGGAGGTCGTGGCTGTGTGTGGGGTCCCAGCCTGTGCTGCAGGTGCAACCTTCCTCCTCTTGGACTGTGGCGCAGACCCTGGCTGGCTAATGCCGCCCTGACCAGAATGGCCAGTGGGTTCGGTGGATTGAGCCAAGGGAGTGGCAGGTGGAGGGATGACCGAAGTCCTGACTTGTGTCAGTGGCAGCTGGGTGTCCACTAATGGACACTGCGCAGCAACATCAGCTATGCCAGGGTCATTGACCGCAACAGTCCTGGTTGGCAGACTCACAACCGGGGTGCTGTTGGGTGCATCTGCCCCTGCACTTGCCAACACCTGGCTGTTCGGGGCAGCAGATGACATGACTGCCCCAGGGACACGTGTCTTGGTCTGAGCAGCCCGGCGTGCCCCTATGGTTTCCCCCCTGGCCTGTTGGAGATCTACCAAGGGCTCTTCAAGTGCTAACGCAGCCTGCGCTGGCAGACCCTGAGCCTGGGTGGTGGTGTCCACAGCTGCACCTGCAGCTACCACTACCCTTGGGCCCGTGGCAGTCGATGGAACGGACTGCCGGGTCATACGGGCGCCAGTGCCAGATGCAGGAGCTGCATCCCCCGGAACCACAGGGGGTGGTGGCATGGCTGCACTGACACATGGCACAACATTGTGCTCAAGTGGCCCACCCCTGCCTCTTCCCCCTCTGTGGCTGCTCTGGACACCCTGGAGTCCCCCTACTCCCTGGTCACCACGGCCACGTCCCCGACCACGCCCGCCACGAGGAGTACGCCCAGCTGAGGCGCCCCTCACCTTTGGTGGCCTCCCAACCATGGCACAGATGTAGTAGTGCTGGCACAGATGGAGTGGTGACAATGGGAGGTGTACACCACAATTGACCTGGGCAATTGGGGTGAAGGATGTGGGAAGCAAGATGTTAACAGCCCCCCTGCACCTAAAAAGGCTGTATGTGACCCCGGTGATGTGGTGACGGATCACGCAATGCTCAGGCACCCCAAAACTGCAGTAAAACCGTGCACGCAACCCTGCAGCCTACGTGCGTCGATTCAACCTCCCGCAGTACGCGGTGGCACCCAGTAACACGAATAACGCGTACGCGTGGGACACGCAGGCTACTATGACATCGAAAATGGGTGCGATACACAGGGGCACCCGCAGTGGGAAAAAGAGCGTGTGCGACTCACCGTCTGACTAGCGCGATGCAGTAAAACACGCGTAGCCAATACCCCCGCCAAAAGAAGAGATACGTCCTTGATAGCTGTGAAGTTGTGATGGCTCGCGAAACAACAGGAAGCAGCAACACACGTCGGTCTCCACGAAAGGCACGTACAGCGAACTGCTGGGCCCGCTCACCTTTAACCCGTGCTGAGGGAAACACACGCGCGTGTCACATCACTTACGCGCATGGGCCCTTTCCTCGTATTACACGCGGACGTGCAGTTTTTCACGTGCGCTTACGCGCATGGGCCCTTTCCTCGTATTGCACGCGGACGTGCAGTTTTTCACAGGCGCTTACGCGTATGGGCCCTTTCCTCGTATTGCACGCGGACGTGCAGTTTTTCACGCGCGCTTACGCACATGGGCCCTTTCCTCGCATTGCGTGCGGACGTGCAGTTTTCCACGTGCGGTGAAATGCCCATGCACGTCTGTACGCGTCACGTCACAGGGGCGCTTGAGGGGCCTTCTGTCCAATGAAAATGCGTGTGCGTGCAGACGCGCTTACGCGCTAAGGGCCTTTCCTCGAATTACACGCTGACGTGCAGATTTATCACGTGCCAAATCACTCCGTATCAAGCTGGCCACGCGTAAGCACACGGAAGACCACGCTCCTGCCCAGAAGGCCGAACTACTGCCCCCCAGAGCCCCGAGCATGCTCCCACCTGCCATCTGCTGCTGCCTGACTGCCTGCTGCCCACGTGCCCTGCCATTTGCTGCCTGCACATCAGCCAGGGGTGCTGTTGCTGTGACCACCCCTGCTGGAACCAAAGACTCCCGACTGGGATTCCATCGCTCCACAGCCCAGCCCCAGGACCCAGTTGCCCACCCACTCCTGCCTCTGGGGTTGTCATGTCAGGGCAAACACCATCTGAGACCACTGACAACCCCCGGCCAGAGAGGCAGAGGGGCACCAGCTTCAGTGCCACCGAAGTTGGTATCCTGGTGGAGCAAGTCCTGGGGCAGTATGATGCCCTCTTCGGAAGTTCCCGCGCCGACAAGGAAGGACGGACTCGGATCTGGACTGACATCGTGACTGCCATCAACGCGGAGGGGGTGGCAGTCCGCGACTTACAACATGTCAAGAAGCGCTGGGAGGACTTCAGGTCCAGGACCCTGAACAAGGCCCGGCGCCTCTTGAAGGCAGCGGATTCCAAGGGGCGCCGGGGCCACTTGTCGGAAGAACAGATGAGGGTCCTGGAACGCATATCCCCAGCGCTCCACGTCCAGGTCCTTGAGAGGCAGACCCGTCTTGAGTCGAGCGGTGAGTGTACATGCATCCTGATTGTGAGCAGTGCATGTGGTGATTATTCAGTAGTGTGCAGGTTGCACATCTGTTTGTATGGGGTCGAGTATGGGTGGGGCTGACACATGCGAGGGCTGGAATGTGTGAGGCATGGATGGTGCTTGTGTGTGTAGGCTTGCATGCCAAATGCAGTTGTGTGGGCACACATGTTTGGATGAATGTGTATGTAAGTAGACATGTCCGTGATGTCACGCATGTATGTTGTTTTAGGCTGCATGTATCAGCACTGTCTACATGTGCATGTGTGTGTATTTGACAAGGGTGCAATAGTGATGCAACATGGATGCATGTGACAGCGGTATGTGGAAGCCTGATTGGCAGATGTGACAGGGATGCCCGTCTGAACACTGCGACACTTGGCAGAGGTGTACACATGCATGCAAGTGTGGTGGTGTGTGTACATGTGTGGTGCACTTCCTGTGTTGCATGTGATGTCTGGCTCACCTTTGTCTGCTCATGCTGTTGTATGTGTATGGATGGTGGTGGCAGTTGCGATATGGCTGTGGTATGGCTCATGTGTGTGAGTTGTAATGACATGTGTGTTGGGGATTGTGATGACATGTCTGAGGTTTGCCAATGCCACTCATGTACAACTGTCATGTGTGTATGTGTCCATTGTACAGTGCCCTGATGCCTGTGTTTTGTTTCTCCCTGTCTGCAGCATCAACTGATGAAGAGGGCGGAGAAGGTGCTGTAGAGCACAGCGGCGGGGATCCCACCGCCAGCCGGAGACGCAAGGCCCGGCTCCCCTCCCATGTTGTGATCTCGTCGGGGAGTGAGGAGTCCGGTGCCGCGTCCCAGGCCGCAGCTGCCGGGGGGAGGTCCAAGAGGCAGAGGGTGGAGTTGGACTCCTCGGCAGCAGAAGGGGCAGCTGAGACCCACAGGGCCCGATGGAGGAAGATGGCACGGAGTCATCCAGGTTTGTGGTGGGTTTGGTGGAGGAGGAGGCCGTGCAAGCACCAGAGACGGGGTCTGGAGGTGGTGATCCCACTGGTGCTAGTGGTTCAGTGCAGGACCAGGGACAGGAGGCAGCACAGGCCGCTGCAGAGGTGCCTGTGTGCAATCCTGTCCCTGATCCTGTCCCTGCATCATCTTGCACCAGCAGGGATGCCTACGTCCAGACCCGTTTACAGGCAGGGGATGAGCTCACGTCAACTGGCCTTCCTCTGCCTGCGGACGTGGCTATCCAGGTCCGGGTTGAGCCTGTCCTGGCTAGTGTGGCGTTGCGTCAACGGGCCATGCGAGGTGACCTGCAGTCTTTTCATGAAGAGACTGCATGTCATCTCGAATGGCTCGTTGACCACGTCAGCCTGCTGGGACAGGTCACCCAGGCCGGATTCCTCCGTCTGATGGGGCTTGCTACGACCCCCTCCTCAACTGCACCCCTACGCACCAGTCGTCCTCCGTGCCATCTTCCCACCCATCAGTCACCTGGGTGCCCTGTGGAGCTGCCTCTGACGGTGCGGCCAGGCTGGTGGAGGAGGCATCCCTGTCACAGTCGGGAGTCGGACGTCCAGCAGGGGTGGCCACATCTACGACTGCACCCCAGCCGGCGGAGGATGTGCAGGCAGCAGGAGGCAGTGCACGGGCAGAGGCACAGCAGCAGCAGCAACGTGGTGGGAGCCATGAAGGCTCGGGCCTTCAACTTCGGAGGGGCAGGCATCGGCCGGAGGGCAGGAGGACCCAGGACAGAGAGTGTCTTCCGTGTGGCAGCAGTTGGGCCACGCCATAGATGCGGAGTGGCAGCGGGCGGAAGAGGCACGGCTCACAAGGGTCAGGGCGGAGAACTCCATGCGGAGGGCCCTGAGGCGGGCCGAGTGCCTCGAGGCAATCCGCAGGGGTTTGGAGGTGGAGACGTCGACGGCCCTGCGGACCCTCGGGGACATGGAGGAGGACCGCCTCCGGGACATTGAGGAGGAGTTCGATGATGCCCTGGCCCGGGACATCCACAAGTGAGCCGTGAAACTAGCCCGCTGCCCTTGTACATAGTTATGTAGGTAGTGTTAGGTTTCATTTTTGTTTTGATTTTATTTGGACCTTTCGGACATTGGCCACATTTTTGTATATAGTTTATTTTATTAGTTAGTGTAGTTAGATAGGTTTCCTTTCTTTTGTTGGGATAATGGACGCTGACTTGTTCCCATGTACATAGTTCACTGTTGGATTGTATTTTTTTTTCACTTTTTAACCATGGAGCAATGGCTTTATTTTTTATTTCCCATTGGATTTTGTTTTGTGGACATTGACTTTGGAGAACATTACTTTGGAATTTTATTTTTGGTTTTGCTTTTTTTCACGGACATGCTTCTTTTAATTTTTGTACATTCACATTTCTGTTTATTCATTTTTTATTCTATTTATGTTTCCTTTAATACATATTTTTTTTGGTGAACTTCAATGTGTGGTATCTCATTGGTTTCATGCATTTCATGATATGTGTTTTGAGATTCACTGACACCCATTGGGTGTATGTGAGGGAGATGTGTTTGTTTCGGAACTTGCAATTGGTGTTCTGTGATGTAATTGCAAATTATGAGTGGGTGGATGCAATACTCGTGTGGGTGTTTTGCATTTGGAGGCTGACCATAGGGACCAGGGATCTAGATTGTGATGACATGTTGGCTGGGGAACATGAGTTGCACATGGGTGGGGGCCTGCTGGCAGGTGCCCCACAGTGCTGGGGGGTGGGGGTGGTGGGGTACATGAGTTGGACATGGGTGGGGGCCTGCTGGCAGGTGCCCCACAGTGCTGGGGGGTGGGGTGGTGGTAGACATGGGTGGGGGCCTGGTGGAGGCTGCCCCTGCACTGCTGGGGGGTGGGGGTGGTGGGAGACATGGGTGGGGGCCTGGTGGTGGGTGCCCCTGCACTGCTGGGGGGTGGGGGTGGTGGGAGACATGGGTGGGGGCCTGGTGGAGGGTGCCCCACAGTGCTGGGGGGTGGGGGTGGTGGGGAACATGAGTTGGACATGGGTGGGGGCCTGCTGGCAGGTTCCCGACAGTGCTGGGGGGGGGGTGCTGGGAGACATGGGTGGGGGCCTGGTGGAGACTGCCCCTGGTGACTGGGGGGGTGGGGGTGGTGGGAGACATGGGTGGGGGCCTGGTGGAGGCTGCCCCTGGTGGCTGAGGGGTGGGGTGCTGGGAGTCATGGGTGGGGGCCTGGTGGAGACTGCCACTGGTGACTGGGGGGGTGGGGGTGGTGGGAGACATGGGTGGGGGCCTGGTGGAGGCTGCCACTGGTGGCTGGGGGGTGGGGGTGGTGGGAGACATGGGTGGGGGCCTGGTGGAGGCTGCCCCTGGTGACTGGGGGGGTGGGGGTGGTGGGAGACATGGGTGGGGGCCTGGTGGAGGCTGCCCCTGGTGGCTGGGGGTTGGGGGTGGGAGACATGGGTGGGGGCCTGGTGGAGGCTGCCCCTGGTGGCTGGGGGGTAGGGGTGGTGGGAGACATGGGTGGGGGCCTGATGGAGGCTGCCCCTGCACTGCTGGGGGGTGGGGGTGGTGGGAGACATGGGTGGGGGCCTGGTGGTGGGTGCCCCTGCACTGCTGGGGCGTGGGGTGGTGGGAGACATGGGTGGGGGCCTGGTGGAGGGTGCCCCACAGTGCTGGGGGGTGGGGGTGCTGGGAGACATGGGTGGGGGCCTGGTGGAGGCTGCCCCTGGTGGCTGGGGGGTGTGGGTGCTGGGAGACATGGGTGGGGGCCTGGTGGAGGCTGCCCCTGGTGGCTGGGGGGTGGGGGTGCTGGGAGACATGGGTGGGGGCCTGGTGGAGGCTGCCCCTGGTGACTGGGGGGTGGGGGTGGTGGGAGACATGGGTGTGGGCCTGGTGGTGGGTGCCCCTGGTGGCTGGGGGGTGGGGGTGCTGGGAGACATGGGTGGGGGCCTGGTGGAGGCTGCCCCTGGTGACTGGGGGGGTGGGGGAGGTGGGAGACATGGGTGGGGGCCTGGTGGAGGCTGCCCCTGGTGGTCGGGGGGTGGTGGTGGTGGGAGACAGGGGTGGGGGCCTGGTGGAGGCTTCCCCTGGTGGCTGGGGGGTGTGGGTGCTGGGAGACATGGGTGTGGGCCTGGTGGAGGGTGCCCCTGGTGGCTGGGGGGTGGGGGTGCTGGGAGAGATGGGTGGGGGCCTGGTGGAGGCTGCCCCTGGTGACTGGGGGGGTGGGGGTGGTGGGAGACATGGGTGGGGGCCTGGTGGAGGCTGCCCCTTGTGGCTGGGGGGTGGGGCTGGTGGGAGACATGGGTGGGGGCCTGGTGGAGGCTGTCCCTGCACTGCTGGGGGGTGGGGGTGGTGGGAGACATGGGTGGGGGCCTGGTGGTGGGTGCCCCTGCACTGCTGGGGGGTGGGGGTGGTGGGAGACATGGGTGGGGGCCTGGTGGAGGGTGCCCCACAGTGCTGGGGGGTGGGGGTGCTGGGAGACATGGGTGGGGGCCTGGTGGAGGCTGCCCCTGGTGGCTGGGGGGTGTGGGTGCTTGGAGACATGGGTGGGGGCCTGGTGGAGACTGCCCCTGGTGGCTGGGGGGTGGGGGTGCTGGGAGACATGGGTGGGGGCCTGGTGGAGGCTGCCCCTGGTGACTGGGCGGGTGGGGGTGGTGGGAGACATGGGTGGGGGCCTGGTGGTGGGTGCCCCTGGTGGCGGGTGGGTGGGGGTGCAGTGAGACATGGGTGGGGGCCTGGTGGTGGGTGCCCCTGCACTGCTGGAGGGTGGGGGTGGTGGGGAACATGAGTTGGACATGGGTGGGGGCCTGCTGGCAGGTGCCCGACAGTGCTGGGGGGTGGGGGTGCTGGGAGACATGGGTGGGGGCCTGGTGGAGGATGCCCCTGGTGACTGGGGGGTGGGGGTGGTGGGAGACATGGGTGGGGGCCTGGTGGAGGCTGCCCCTGGTGACTGGGGAGGTGGGGGTGCTGGGAGACATGGGTGGGGGCCTGGTGGAGGATGCCCCTGGTGACTGGGGGGTGGGGGTGGTGGGAGACATGGGTGGGGGCCTGGTGGAGGCTGCCCCTGGTGGCTGGGGGGTGGGGGTGGTGGGAGACATGGTTGGGGTCTGGTGGAGGCTGCCCCTGCTGACTGGGGGGGTGGGGGTGGTGGGAGACATGGGTGCGGGCCTGGTGGAGGCTGACCCTGGTGGCTGGGGGGTGGGGGTGGTGGGAGACATGGGTGGGGGCCTGGTGGAGGCTGCCCCTGCACTGCTGGGGGGTGGGGGTGGTGGGAGACATGGGTGGGGGCCTGGTGGTGGGTGCCCCTGCACTGCTGGGGGGTGGGGGTGGTGGGAGACATGGGTGGGGGCCTGGTGGAGGGTGCCCCACAGTGCTGGGGGTGGGGGTGCTGGAAAACATGGGTGGGTACCTGGTGGAGGCTGCCCCTGGTGGCTGGGGGGTGTGGGTGCTGGGAGACATAGGTGGGGGCCTGGTTGTGACTGCCCCTGATGGCTGGGGGGTGGGGGTGCTGGGAGACATGGGTGGGGGCCTGGTGGAGGCTGCCCCTGGTGACTGGGGGGGTGGGGGTGGTGGGAGACATGGGTGGGGGCCTGGTGGTGGGTGCCCCTGGTGGCTGGGGGGTGGGGGTGCTGGGAGACATGGGTGGGGGCCTGGTGGAGGCTGTCCCTGGTGACTGGGGTGGGGGTGGTGGGAGACATAGGTGGGGGCCTGGTGGAGGCTGCCCCTGGTGACTGGGGGGTGGGGGTGCTGGGAGACATGGGTGGGGGCCTGGTGGAGGCTGCCCCTGGTGGCTGGGGGGTGGGGGTGGTGGGAGACATGGGTGGGGGCCTGGTGGTGGGTGCCCCTGCACTGCTGGGGGGTGGGGGGGGTGGGAGACATGGGTGGGGGCCTGGTGGAGGGAGCCCCACAGTGCTGGGGGGTGGGGGTGCTGGGAGACATGGGTGGGGGCCTGGTGGAGACTGCCCCTGGTGGCTGGTGGGTGTGGGTGCTGGGAGACATGGGTGGGGGCCTGATGGAGGCTGCCCCTGGTGGCTGGGGCGTGGGGGTGCTGGGAGACAAGGGTGGGGGCCTGGTGGAGGCTGCCCCTGGTGACTGGGGGGGTGGGGGTGGTGGGAGACATGGGTGGGGGCCTGGTGGTGGGTGCCCCTGGTGGTTGGGGGGTGGGGGTGCTGGGAGACATTGATGGGGGCCTGGTGGTGGGTGCCCCTGCACTGCTGGGGGTCGGGGGTTGTGGGGAACATGAGTTGGACATGGGTGGGGGCCTGCTGGCAGGTGCCCGACAGTGCTGGGGGGTGGGGGTGCTAGGAGACATGGGTGGGGGCCTGGTGGAGGCTGCAACTGGTGACTGGGGGGGTGGGGGTGGTGGGAGACATGGGTGGGGGCCTGGTGGAGGCTGCCCCTGGTGACTGGGGGTTTGGGGGTGGTGGGAGACATGGGTGGGGGCCTGGTGGAGGCTGCCCCTGGTGGCTGGGGGGTGGGGGTGGTGGGAGACATGGATGGGGGCCTGGTGGAGGCTGCCCCTGGTGACTGGGGAGGTAGGGGTGATGGGAGGCATGGGTGGGGGCCTGGTGGAGGCTGCCCCTGGTGGCTGGGGGTGGGGTGGTGGGAGACATGGGTGGGGGCCTGGTGGAGGCTGCCCCTGCACTGCTGCGGGGTGGGTGTGGTGGGAGACATGGGTGGGGGCCTTGTGGTGGGTGCCCCTGCACTGCTGGGGGGTGGGGGTGGTGGGAGACATGGGTGGGGGCCTGGTGGAGGGTGCCCCACAGTGCTGGGGGGTGGGGGTGCTGGGAGACATGGGTGGGGGCCTGGTGGAGGCTGCCCCTGGTGGCTGGGGGGGTGTGGGTGCTAGGAGACATGGGTGGGGTCCTGGTGGAGGATGCCCCTGGTGGCAGGGGGGTGGGGGTGCTGGGAGACATGAGTGGGGGCCTGGTGGAGGCTGCCCCTGATGACTGGGGGGGTGGGGGTGGTGGGAGACATGGGTGGGGGCCTGATGGTGGGTGCCCCTGGTGGCTGGGGGGTGGGGGTGCTGGGAGACATGGGTGGGGGCCTGGTGGTGGGTGCCACTGCACTGCTGGGGGTTGGGGGTGGTGGGGAACATGAGTTGGACATGGGTGGGGGCCTGCTGGCAGTTGCCCCACAGTGCTGGGGGGTGGGGGTGCTGGGAGACATGGGTGGGGGCCTGGTGGAGGCTGCCCCTGGTGACTGGGGGGGTGGGGGTGGTGGGAGACATGGGTGGGGGCCTGGTGGAGGCTGCCCCTGGTGGCTGGGGGGTGGGGGTGCTGGGAGACATGGGTGGGGGCCTGGTGGAGGCTGCCCCTGGTGACTGGGGGGGTGGGGGTGGTGGGAGACATGGGTGGGGGCCTGGTGGAGGCTGCCCCTGGTGGCTGGGGGATGGGGGTGGTGGGAGACATGGGTGGGGGCCTGGTGGAGGCTGCCCCTGGTGACTGGGGGTGGGGGTGGTGGGAGACATGGATGGGGGCCTGGTGGAGGCTGCCCCTGGTGGCTGGGGTGTGGGGGTGGTGGGAGACATGGGTGGGTCCTGGTGGAGGGTGCCCCACAGTGCTGGGGGGTGGGGGTGCTGGGAGACATGGGTGGGGGCCTGGTGGAGGCTGCCCCTGGTGACTGGGGCGTGGGGGTGCTGGGAGACATGGGTGGGGGCCTGGTGGAGGCTGCCCCTGGTGGCTGGGGGGTGTGGGTGCTGGGAGACATGGGTGGGGGCCTTGGTGGTGGGTGCCCCTGCACTGCTGGGGGGTGGGGGTGGTGGGGAACATGAGTTGGACATGGGTGGGGGCCTGCTGGCAGGTGCCCCACAGTGCTGGGGGGTAGGGGTGGTGGGGAACATGAGTTGGACTTGGGTGGGGGCCTGCTGGCAGGTGCCCCACAGTGCTGGGGAGTGGGGGTGGTGGGAGACATGAGTTGGACATGGGTGGGGGCCTGGTGGTGAGTGCCCCTGCACTGCTGGGGGGTGGTGGTGGTGGGGAACATGAGTTGGACATGGGTGGGGACCTGCTGGCAGGTGCCCCACAGTGCTGGGGGTGGGGGTGCTGGAAGACATGGGTGGGGGCCTGGTGGAGGCTGCCCCTGGTGGCTGGGGAGTGGGGGTGCTGGGAGACATGGGTGGGGGCCTGGTGGAGGCTGCCCTTGGTGACTGGGGGGGTGGGGGTGGTGGGAGACATGGGTGGGGGCCTGGTGGAGGCTGCCCCTGGTGGCTGTGGGGGTGGGGGTGGTGGGAGACATGGGTGGGGGCCTGGTGGAGGCTGCCCCTGGTGACTGGGTGGGTGGGGGTGGTGGGAGTCATGGATGGGGGCCTGGTGGAGGCTGCCCCTGGTGGCTGGGGGTGGGGGTGGTGGGAGACATGGGTGGGGGCCTGGTGGAGGCTGTCCCTGCACTGCTGGGGGGTGGGGGTGGTGGGAGACATGGGTGGGGGCCTGGTGGTGGGTGCCCCTGCACTGCTAGGGGGTGGGTGTGGTGGGAGACATGGGTGGGGGCCTGGTGGAGGGTGCCCCACAGTGCTGGGGGGTGGGGGTGCTGGGAGACATGGGTGGGGGCCTGGTGGAGGCTGTCCCTGGTGGCTGGGGGGTGTGGGTGCTGGGAGACATGGGTGGGGGCCTGGTGGAGGCTGCCCCTGTTGGTTGGGGGGTGGGGGTGCTGGGAGACATGGGTGGGGGCCTGGTGGAGGCTGCCCCTGGTGACTGGGGGGGTGGGGGTGCTGGGAGACATGGGTGGGGGCCTGGTGGAGGCTGCCCCTGGTGGCTGGGGGGTGGGGGTGCTGGGAGACATGGGTGGGGGCCTGGTGGTGGGTTCCCCTGCACTGCTGGGGGGTGGGGGTGGTGGGGAACATGAGTTGGACATGGGTGGGGGCCTGCTGGCAGGTGCCCCACAGTTGCTGGGGGGTAGGGGTGGTGGGGAACATGAGTTGGACATGGGTGGGGGCCTGCTGGCAGGTACCCCACAGTGCTGGGGGGTGGGGGTGGTGGGAGACATGAGTTGGACATGAGTGGGGGCCTGGTGGAGGCTGCCCCTGCACTGCTAGGGGGTGGGGGTGCTGAGAGACATGGGTGGGGGCCTGGTGGTGGGGGCCCCACAGTGCTGGGGGTGTGGGGGTGGTGGGAGACATGGGTGGGGGCCTGGTGGAGGCTGCCCCTGGTGGCTGGGGGTTGGGGGTGCTGGGAGACATGGGTGGGGGCCTGGTGGAGACTGCCCCTGGTGACTGGGGGGGGTGGGGGTGGTGGGAGACATGGGTGGGGGCCTAGTGGAGGCTGCCCCTGGTGGCTGGGGGGTGGGGGTGGTGGGAGACATGGGTGGGGGCCTGGTGGAGGCTGCCCCTGGTGACTGGGGGGGTGGGGGTGGTGGGAGACATGGGTGGGGGCCTGGTGGAGGCTGCCCCTGGTGGCTGGGGGTGGGGGTGGTGGGAGACATGGGTGGGGGCCTGGTGGAGGCTGCCCCTGGTGACTGGGGGGGGTGGGGGTGGTGGGAGACATGGGTGGGGGCCTGGTGGAGGCTGCCCCTTGTGGCTGGGGGGTGGGGCTGGTGGGAGACATGGGTGGGGGCCTGGTGGAGGCTGTCCCTGCACTGCTGGGGGGTGGGGGTGGTGGGAGACATGGGTGGGGGCCTGGTGGTGGGTGCCCCTGCACTGCTGGGGGGTGGGGGTGGTGGGAGACATGGGTGGGGGCCTGGTGGAGGGTGCCCCACAGTGCTGGGGGGTGGGGGTGCTGGGAGACATGGGTGGGGGCCTGGTGGAGGCTGCCCCTGGTGGCTGGGGGGTGTGGGTGCTTGGAGACATGGGTGGGGGCCTGGTGGAGACTGCCCCTGGTGGCTGGGGGGTGGGGGTGCTGGGAGACATGGGTGGGGGCCTGGTGGAGGCTGCCCCTGGTGACTGGGCGGGTGGGGGTGGTGGGAGACATGGGTGGGGGCCTGGTGGTGGGTGCCCCTGGTGGCGGGTGGGTGGGGGTGCAGTGAGACATGGGTGGGGGCCTGGTGGTGGGTGCCCCTGCACTGCTGGAGGGTGGGGGTGGTGGGGAACATGAGTTGGACATGGGTGGGGGCCTGCTGGCAGGTGCCCGACAGTGCTGGGGGGTGGGGGTGCTGGGAGACATGGGTGGGGGCCTGGTGGAGGATGCCCCTGGTGACTGGGGGGTGGGGGTGGTGGGAGACATGGGTGGGGGCCTGGTGGAGGCTGCCCCTGGTGACTGGGGAGGTGGGGGTGGTGGGAGACATGGGTGGGGGCCTGGTGGAGGCTGACCCTGGTGGCTGGGGGGTGGGGGTGGTGGGAGACATGGTTGGGGTCTGGTGGAGGCTGCCCCTGGTGACTGGGGGGGTGGGGGTGGTGGGAGACATGGGTGGGGGCCTGGTGGAGGCTGACCCTGGTGGCTGGGGGGTGGGGGTGGTGGGAGACATGGGTGGGGGCCTGCTGGCAGGTGCCCCACAGTGCTGGGGGGTGGGGTGGTGGTAGACATGGGTGGGGGCCTGGTGGAGGCTGCCCCTGCACTGCTGGGGGGTGGGGGTGGTGGGAGACATGGGGTGGGGGCCTGGTGGTGGGTGCCCCTGCACTGCTGGGGGGTGTGGGTGGTGGGAGACATGGGTGGGGGCCTGGTGGAGGGTGCCCCACAGTGCTGGGGGGTGGGGTGCTGGAAGACATGGGTGGGTACCTGGTGGAGTCCGCCCCTGGTGGCTGGGGGTGGGGGTGGTGGGAGACATGGGTGGGGGCCTGGTGGTGGGTGCCCCTGCACTGCTGGGGGGTGGGGGGGGTGGGAGACATGGGTGGGGGCCTGTTGGAGGGAGCCCCACAGTGCTGGGGGGTGGGGGTGCTGGGAGACATGGGTGGGGCCTGGTGGAGGCTGCCCCTGGTG